>NC_135235.1:400501166-400807195 GCF_051348905.1 Ranitomeya variabilis | reverse complement strand
GACACCCAACAACATAGTTGTGACATAGAGTGTAAATCACTAATATTCCTGGCAGACAGCTATTAAAAGAACTGTTTGAAGGGTCTTTACTTTTATGCAAAGGAGAAGATATATTGATATGTTATAATAACCCTCAAGACTTGGTTAAGCTCCCATGGCACTACTCTTGGCCCTGCAATGGGTCGGTATTTATTATTTATTTTATTGTTATTTATTGTTATTTTATTATTCTAACAAATCTCACAATTGAGGTGTGGTCAGTTATTTTATTGTCAAACAAGGCTCCCAGAGCTGCAATCTGGACTTTGACTTTGCTGGTGGAGAGACCTTTTCCTAGCCCTTTTTTGCAAAAACTCAAGGATAGAAGTTAAAGGAAGTATATCACAAGGGATCATACGTATCATAAGGAACCTGAAGAAATTCCAAGTTCTGGCATTTATTCGGGTAGTGACTGATTTCCAACTTTTCATGAGAGTGAAGACTAATTTGGAATAAAAACGTCTAGATCTCAGGAACTACTCTTCAAATTTGAAGTCACCAGGTGTAGAGCCTGAACCTTCAGATGGACACTGACAGGACTCTGAGTCAGGTGAACCAGGCAGCTCTTGGCCTGACAAGGGCTAACGCTATCACCCTGGCCCTATCCAAATCTTCTTTAGTTCTGCAGGGATTAAAAAAAGAGGGAAAGGCATAAGCCAGACCGAAATCTCATTTCTGGTTCAGAGCATCCATTCCACAAGGGAATTTCCTTGGATTTAGGGAAACTAATGAATACCTTTCACTTTTTTGTGGGTAGCAAATAGGTCTATCACTGGCTTGCCCCAGAAAGATAAACAAACAATCTGGTTGAACACTGACTGGCTGAAAATCCACTCCCCCTGGCTCAGATGGTGTTGACTTAGAAAATGTGGCACTCAATTTTCTACCCCTTTCAGATGATGGGCTAAGGCTAGGTTCACATCGCGTTAGTGCCATCCGTGTAACGGATCCGTTAAATGGATGCGCTAACGCCGATGCACAAAATCTCTTTTTTCTACGAGTGCGCTAACGCATGATACCATTGCATCAGCATGCGTTAGCAATGGAGGTCTATGCACAGCTGTGCACCGTTCGCTGTGCATTAGACCTAATGGAGCGCCCCCACACTGCCGCAGGGCCGAGGGGTACCCGGAGCCGGGCCTCTGGGTCTCAGTTCTGGGGTTGTCACGGTGGCTAGACCCGGTCCGTGGCCCTGTCTGTCAGTGGGGGACGTCCGGTGCAATAAGTGGTGTTGTAACGGTGCAGTTGTGGGGTGCAGGTCGCGGTAAATAACGAGGACACCAGGTTGCAGTCTCTTTACCTCTTTACTGGAGATCTCTGAGTCCTCAGTCCAGAGCACGGCTCACCAGGCTGCGCAAGTCCGGCCGGTCCAATGGCACCTCCAGAGTCCTCCTCACAGGTGGAAATCGGTGCCTTCCTTCTTAGCGCTATGTGTTGTAGTCCTCCCCTGCTGTGCTTACGGAAAGTACCCCACAACTGTTGTGTCTGTTTCTTAAGTTCCCTCACAACTCGATTAAATGATGTTCTTCTAATCGTCTGTCCCTCCCTGATGTTACGGTTAGAACGGCACCCGTTTGTCGGGTAGGCCTGGAGTTCTTCCGGGACCCTAGAGACGCCCCTCTCCCGCAATTGCCTCCCAAGACTTCATAGGTGATATGTGTTAGACAGCCCGCCTTAAACTGACTGTCCTGCCGCTGTTTAGAGTATTGCTTGAAGCTGAATGTTATAATACTCCCTCGGCGTTCCGGCCACCGGTAGTGCGCCTCAGTAGGGTGTTGCTTCGGTCTTACAGCACGACCCCTGCTGGAATTCTCCTATCGCTTGATCTCGTTTCTCACTCAGCACAATCTATCTCGCTTCTAGTCCTTTCTTGGATCCCGCCGCTTCCCGGAGCTGGCGCGGACCCGTTACGTTCTTTCCAATGCCAAGCCTCTGCCAGGATCCCACCCCTGACAGAGACCCTACTGTCTCTTCCTCCACAACACCCTCTGCCACAAGGTGTTGCTTCGTTCAATCCAGTCAGCCTTCTCCTCTAACTTCCTGCCTGACCCCCAGTTTACCCACTATGGTGGGGAGTGGCCTAATGAATAGAACCCTTAGCTCCCCCCGGAGGCCCGGCTGTGAAATGTATTGGTGTCTGTGATACCTGATCAGATGAACTCCTTCAGTGCCATCGGACGCACCATGGCTCCCCATAGTGGCGGAGCCACAGTACTGCAACGACCAGGACTCTGGGGCGCTGCACTCCCCCCTGGTTAAACACAGTACTCCGGGACTGGGAAGAAAACAACAATACAGGTTAGCAAAAAGACATACAATTTTGTTGAGTGCAAAACAATAAGTATACTTGAACAGGCTTCCCTTTATGGGAGGTGAGGACACTTTAACGTTACAAACATAATTAAATATCATAGCAACAGGCTACAATCAACTCTCATTACCCAACCGGGTATTCTACTAAGTGCAATTTAATGAACAATAATTTAACATTGCCTTCAAGGAACATACACTCCTAGCTCGCTAAAGGCCTTCCCATAATCACATTACAGGGCAAGTTAACTTTTCATTCTCCTACTTTGAACCTGCAGGACCGCCTGTCCCTATGGCACCAGACCTACTGCCTCTCCTTTCTTTTACAGGACCGCCCCGTTCAGCCAGGGCCTACTGCCTTTCTCTACTATACATGGTATAGACATAACATTCCTTTCAATTAGAGAACATGGAGCCGGCTCTACTTGGCTTCTATTAGGACTCACTCCCTAACCCCTACGGGTTCACTTTCTGTCCTTAGTAACACATTATTAACTTTCTATGGGGACTCAGGGTTTACCTTCTATCCTCACCTTCATTATTACTTTCTTACTTTCACTTAAGCAGAACTCTAAATCTGCCCCTACGGGCTTTCTGCATCTTTCTTTTTCAAAGAACATTATCTAGGTTTCACATTTTAAACAAATTGAACACACATAACTTTCCTATATGCAAAACAGTTACATTTCTTCCAGAGCATCATCATCAGTATTTCTTTACATTTAACTAGTTAAAACACATACAACTTTTCTCATTCCAACATTACCATGGCATTACTGTTCTTAAAACAGTATCTCTCGTAAGTACGCTGTTGGACATCCCCTTTAAAAGAGGATCAAGTCTTTCTGAGGTAGCTCGTCTTCTCAGCCTACCAGTCTTTGTTCAGCAAAGGTTCCAGAACGGTATCTTCGCAAAGAGTCTTTAAATAAAACCAGTAGGAAGCGCCTTTAATAAGGTGCAAACTATTTACAAGAAAGTTTGGATCATGCACTGTTCATGATTTCTCAGTTTGTAAAACTCGTGCAAAACTGTAGAAAAACAAACAATAAGGATCCCGGGTCAACTAAGGGATCCATAAATTGTTAACCCTGGACGGGTTTAGTAACAAACAATCAGGAACAGTAACTATTTACATTTTCAGAAGCATTAAAATCTCAGAATCCCCCACGAGGCGCCACCTGGCGGGGGAACCCCTGCAATACAGGCAGTTCAGGTTCCAGGTTCACTCCCGCGGCCAGGTACACCCCATGGGTGCAGGTCTGTTGCACAACCAGATCGTGTGCGGTGATGAGGGTCTGCGTTCCTACTTCCTTCTGCGCTGGTACATCAGGAGCATCAGTTACTTGAAAAGACACTTCTTTGGCCGCTGCGGTGGTTGCGGGGGTCATGTGGCAGATCGCAGGTTCCGTGATCAGACAGGTGGGGGTGACCAGGGTGGTTGCAGATCGGTCACACGGGGGCACTTTGGCTACAGGGGCTGGTTTCTCTTTCTTGTAGACGTTCAGAGCGAACCACCCCTTTTCCCCAAAATGCCGGGTGTAAGTAACGCTGTCCCCCGGGTAGAGGTCTCGATCGGGGTGGCCCTCTCTGAGGTGCGACTCGACATCCCGTCGGTTAACAAAGACCTCCGCGTACAGCCCCGGTTCTTTAATAAAGCCCCAGCCTCCTCGGAGTTTAAAGGTGGTGACGATGCCCTGCCTGCGCGGGGCCTGGTGAGTGGTGGGGTCCTTACGGGCCCGGTCCTTAACCGCCAAATCCTTTTGATGGTGGGCCTCCCGCCCAGCCTGATGTATTTTCTCTTCCTCTCGCCACTGTTGTTCTAGCTGGACCCGGTATTCCTCCCAGCTTAGGGCCTGTACCATCTCCCCCTTCTGGGTCTCCACCCCGGGGAACCCCATAAGATTGGATCCGGGGTTCACCCAGCGGCACACCGTGCGCTCCGCATGGACCTCACACAGCAAGGGAGTAGGGGTGATTGGGGCTCGCATACGGTGTTCCATGCCCGTGGCTTCCTCCCATGGTAGCAGGCGCTGGAGTCTATGGGCTCCCGGGAGAGGTGGTGCCGCTACGGGACCCACTAACACACCCTCGGCTGGCGGGGCAGGATCGGCGGACTCACCAACTGGTACAAGTTCACTTTCTGCAGCAGGTCCTGCTGGTTCTTCCGGTGAGAACTCCGATGTCCGGGAACCCTCTGCCGGCACCACCGGGTGCGGAGCCTGGACTCTCACATTCAGTTGGAGGAGCTGGTTATATAAGTCCTCCATCTCGGCTCTCAGGAATCTGGTGTTATCCACGGAGGACGGGTTGCTGGGCTCATCCAGGTAGTCGGGGGAGACTTCCACTTCAACCCCACTGTCGGGTTCGGAGCTGCTGGCCATAGCGTCCTCCACGTGGGTCACTTCCTGGTCTTTTTCCCGCTCTCTCCTTCGGGAGCGGTTTCGTTTTCTCTGCCTCCGCCCCCCATTAAGGATTAGGAGGCGGATCTCTGCTGCTGACGGACACGTCCTCACCGTGCAGAAATATTTAGACTGGGCGGCCATTGCTGTTCGCGCTCTCCAGCTTGCCTACGCCCCCTTCACGCCCCTCTTCTCTTCCTGCGCTCTCCTCAGCGCTACAATGGCGGCGGATTTTGGCGGCAAATGGCACAACACACAGTCCTCTTAATAAAGTACAGTCCAAGCACAACAAATCACAGTCTCTAGGCACACATGACCTGATTCTTCAGGCTTAAGTAGATCCTGTTCGTGACGCCAAGTTTGGAGCGCCCCCACACCGCCGCAGGGCCGAGGGGTACCCGGAGCCGGGCCTCTGGGTCTCAGTTCTGGGGTTGTCACGGTGGCTAGACCCGGTCCGTGGCCCTGTCTGTCAGTGGGGGACGTCCGGTGCAATAAGTGGTGTTGTAACGGTGCAGTTGTGGGGTGCAGGTCGCGGTAAATAACGAGGACACCAGGTTGCAGTCTCTTTACCTCTTTACTGGAGATCTCTGAGTCCTCAGTCCAGAGTACGGCTCACCAGGCTGCGCAAGTCCGGCCGGTCCAATGGCACCTCCAGAGTCCTCCTCACAGGTGGAAATCGGTGCCTTCCTTCTTAGCGCTATGTGTTGTAGTCCTCCCCTGCTGTGCTTACGGAAAGTACCCCACAACTGTTGTGTCTGTTTCTTAAGTTCCCTCACAACTCGATTAAATGATGTTCTTCTAATCGTCCGTCCCTTCCTGATGTTACGGTTAGAACGGCACCCGTTTGTAGGGTAGGCCTGGAGTTCTTCCGGGACCCTAGAGACGCCCCTCTCCCGCAATTGCCTCCCAAGACTTCATAGGTGATATGTGTTAGACAGCCCGCCTTAAACTGACTGTCCTGCCGCTGTTTAGAGTATTGCTTGAAGCTGAATGTTATAATACTCCCTCGGCGTTCCGGCCACCGGTAGTGCGCCTCAGTAGGGTGTTGCTTCGGTCTTACAGCACGACCCCTGCTGGAATTCTCCTATCGCTTGATCTCGTTTCTCACTCAGCACAATCTATCTCGCTTCTAGTCCTTTCTTGGATCCCGCCGCTTCCCGGAGCTGGCGCGGACCCGTTACGTTCTTTCCAATGCCAAGCCTCTGCCAGGATCCCACCCCTGACAGAGACCCTACTGTCTCTTCCTCCACAACACCCTCTGCCACAAGGTGTTGCTTCGTTCAATCCAGTCAGCCTTCTCCTCTAACTTCCTGCCTGACCCCCAGTTTACCCACTATGGTGGGGAGTGGCCTAATGAATAGAACCCTTAGCTCCCCCCGGAGGCCCGGCTGTGAAATGTATTGGTGTCTGTGATACCTGATCAGATGAACTCCTTCAGTGCCATCGGACGCACCATGGCTCCCATAGTGGCGGAGCCACAGTACTGCAACGACCAGGACTCTGGGGCGCTGCACTAACGTACCCGAAAACGCAGTAGACCGTGTTCGAGGGTGCGTCACAAAGTAACGCATCATCGCTAACGCATGCCGATTTTGACATGCATTAGGATGTGTTACAATTATGGATGGCTATGGGTGCATTAACGGATCCGTTATATAGCATTAGTGCCGCTTAGTAATGGATCCGTTAAACAGATCGTCCTAACGCAATGTGAACCTAGCTTTAGGGCCAGGAAGTCTGCTTTTGCAATACTGAAGATTCTTTCTGTTTTCTTCATGAGTAAAATAGATTTTGTGCCCCACCCATGCTAATTGAGATGGGATATTTTGGTGCTGTTTGACAAAATTACATCCTTCTGCATAATTCAAGGAAAAGCATTCCTCAGAGTCATTCTGACAGCTGTTCATGTCTTTTGATTTGAATTGAAGAGTTTCAATTTCCCTGAAGCCTGGTCTAACAGATTAGGACTTCACCTAACCTTACTTGTGTTTGTGGTAATTATGGAGGGACTAAAAACCCTCCAAGAAACTCCTCACGAAAGATTTTCCATCTTCCTCCACCACTAAAGAGAGCATAGTGTTGTTTCAGATATCTGGATCCTCCAGTCCAGAGTATCTGGATTCTTGTCCTAGAACAAGTGGATCTCCAGGTGGAGGATTCTGGTTTAGATTTGGGCCCACACGATAGCTGGGATACAAGCTTTAGGATAACTAGGAGAACCATGGCTATTCGGAGAGAAATATATGGACAGAGGACTAATTCAATTACTTTTTTTTTAAGATGTCTATTTTTTCCTCTACTGTGAAGAAACATCAGCAAAAAATATTTAGACCTGAGATAGACTTAGTCTGGATTTTTCTCTGTTCACAATCCATCCGAGGGATTTGAGAATTTCTAACACCAATGACACTATTCAGACACAATCGTTTTATAGCTTCCCAATGATTAAAAAGTCATTCAGGTATGGGAATATCCTTTTCCCAGACATGTGTTGAGACTTCTGTTTTGAGTTTTGTGAACTATCGGAGCCATGGAAATTCGGAAAGGCAAGGAAGACAATTATATTGCAGGTGATGCTCCATTGAGTCTCATTGCCACCCTGAGAAAATGTTTGCGTTACCAGCAAATTGGGAAGATAATCTTGTAGTTATCATATGTTTTAATGACAAACAAAAATAAAATAAGTACAAAGCAAGCTTCGGAGACTTCTTAGGTCTCTTCCTCAGGCATGGTATAATAAAGTATCTGAAGAAATACAAATAAAGCAGAGGCATGGTGTAATAAATGGACATTTAAGTAACCAAACAATATGATTTCAGAGAGTGAATCATTAGGTGGATTAGATTAGTGATGTGAAAGTTTTATAGTTCCAATATCCAAGTAAAATCAGAGTCCTGGTGCCCTCAATGTCTCTGGAGCAGACTCCTCAGATTTTGTAAATTGTCTCTTCAGAGAGAAATAGGACTAGAATCAGGGGCGGACACAAGCAGCAATGGGCCCCTGTGCAGGAAATACGTCGAGGCCCCCCTCATGCATGTACACTGTGTATAAAATGCCTATAATAACATATGCGTATACACAGCAGAAGATACACACACTAGCCCTATATACATAGCAGCACACACACTAGCCCTATATACATAGCAGCACACACACTAGCCCTATATACATAGCAGCACACACACACACACTATATACATAGCAGCACACACACACACACTAGCCCTATATACATAGCAGCACACACACACACTAGCCCTATATACATAGCAGCACACACACACACTAGCCCTATATACATAGCAGCACACACACACACTAGCCCTATATACATAGCAGCACACACACACACTAGCCCTATATACATAGCAGCACACACACACACTAGCCCTATATACATAGCAGCACACACACACACTAGCCCTATATACATAGCAGCACACACACACACTA
Source organism: Ranitomeya variabilis (assembly GCF_051348905.1). Lineage (NCBI taxonomy): Eukaryota > Metazoa > Chordata > Amphibia > Anura > Dendrobatidae > Ranitomeya > Ranitomeya variabilis. The sequence continues at coordinate 400,798,994 of NC_135235.1, read as the reverse complement.
GCCCTATATACATAGCAGCACACACACACACTAGCCCTATATACATAGCAGCACACACACACACTAGCCCTATATACATAGCAGCACACACACACACTAGCCCTATATACATAGCAGCACACACACACTAGCCCTATATACATAGCAGCACACACCCACTAGCCCTATATACATAGCAGCACACACACACTAGCCCTATATACATAGAAGCACACACACACTAGCCCTATATACATAGCAGCACACACACTAGCCCTATATACATAGCAGCACACACACACACACTAGCCCTATATACACGCACACAGCAGTATGCACACAGCAGTACACACACACACACACACACTAGCTCTATATACACACACAGCAGTATACACACACACACTAGCCCTATATACACGCACACAGCAGTATACACACACAGCAGTATACACACACACAAGCCCTATATACACACACAGCAGTACACACACACACTAGCCCTATATACATAGCAGCAGTATACACACACTAGCCCTATATACACGCACACAGCAGTATACACACAGCAGTACACACACACACACACTAGCTCTATATACACACACAGCAGTATACACACACACACAAGCCCTATATACACGCACACAGCAGTATACACACAGCAGTACACACACACACACACACACTAGCTCTATATACACACACAGCAGTATACACACACACACTAGCCCTATATACACGCACACAGCAGTATACACACACAGCAGTATACACACACACAAGCCCTATATACACACACAGCAGTACACACACACACTAGCCCTATATACATAGCAGCACACACACACACTAGCCCTATATACATAGCAGCACACACACACACTAGCCCTATATACATAGCAGCACACACACACACTAGCCCTATATACATAGCAGCACACACACACACACTAGCCCTATATACATAGCAGCACACACACACACACACACACTAGCCCTATATACATAGCAGCACACACACACTAGCCCTATATACATAGCAGCACACACACACACACACTAGCCCTATATACATAGCAGCACACACACACACACACTAGCCCTATATACATGCACACAGCAGTATACACACAGCAGTACACACACTTACCCTATATACACACACAGCAGTATACACACACACTAGCCCTATATACACGCACACAGCAGTATACACACAGCAGTACACACACACACACACACTAGCTCTATATACACACACACACCAGTATACACACACACACTAGCCCTATATACACGCACACAGCAGTATACACACACAGCAGGATACACACACACTAGCCCTATATACACACACAGCAGTATACACACACACTAGACCTATATACACACACAGCAGTACACACACACACTAGCCCTATATGCACACACAGCAGTACACACACACACTAGCCCTATATACACACACTAGCCCTATATACACGCACACAGCAGTATACACACACACACATTAGCCCTATATACACACACAGCAGTACATACACACACACACACACACACGACAGACCAACATACATCACATGGAATGTGTATGGAGCGCCCCCTAACACAGGGCCACCGAGTCCTAAGTACCGGGTCTCCCTTCTGGCTCTGTCGATGTCACGGTGGCTAGACCCCGGCCTGTGACCCTGTTAAGGGGGATCCAATAAAGGAATAACAGTTCGATGTGTGGGTGGTGGTGATGATGTGGTGCAGTGCCGGTCACAGTAATTAACGAGGACACCAGGTTGCAGTCTCTTTACCTCCTTACTGAAGGCTCAGTGTTGTGAATTCCGTTCTCGGGCTCCCTCCTGTGGTCGTGAGCGGTACTGTGTGAGTTTGTTCTAGGGCTCCCTCTGGTGGCCTTTAGCGATATGGCTGGTTTTGGCTGGGCTCTGCTGATTCATTTCCTGCTATGCTGGGCCTATTTAGTTCACCTGGCCCTTCATTTGTTGCCTGCTGTCGGTGTATTCAGTCCTGTTTCTGAGTTCTCCTGAATATTCCTTGTGACCAGTCTCCTGCTGGAGAAGCTAAGTTTGTTTGCTCATTATTTCCTTGAAAACATTTCTCACTATATAATGAGTTCAGTCCAGCTTGCTTTTATGTGATTTTTGCTTGCTGGATAGTTCTGGGGTGCAGAGTGCGCCCCTCACATCGTGAGTCGGTGTGGGGGTTCTTGCATTCTCGGCGTGGTTTATTTTTGATAGTTTTTGTACTGACCGCACAGACTCCTATCTATTTTCTGTCTATCTAGTATTAGCGGGCCTCATTTGCTTAACCTGTTTCATTTCTACGTTTGTCTTTTCCCCTTAACTCACCGTTATTATTTGTGGGGGGCTGACTATAACTTTGGGGTTATTTCTCTGAGGCAAGTAGGTCTTTGCTTTCTCTCTAGGGGTAGTCAGTTTCTCAGGCTGTGAACGAGGCGTCTAGGATTTTAGGAACGCTCCACAGCTGCCTTTATTGTGTGTGGATAGGATCAGGATTGCGGTCAGTATAGCTGCCACATCCCCAGAACTTGTCCTATATTCTGGTCATATGTGTCAGGTCAGTTTTGAGGTCCTACCACTGGACCATAACAGTACAGAAGGCCACAAAGTGTTAATGCAGTAGAAGAGGGAGAAGAGAAATCCTGAAGTCATTTTTTTTTTTTCTCTGCACTGTGTTTAGTCTCTCTCCTCCCCTTAATCTCTGGGTGGTTCTGAATTCAGCTGCAGATATGGACATTCAGAGTCTATCTTCTAGTGTGGATCATCTCACTGCAAGGGTGCAGGGCATTCAGGATTATGTAGTCCGCAGTCCTATGTCAGAGCCTAAAATACCAATTCCTGAACTGTTCTCCGGAGACAGATCTAGGTTTTTGAACTTTAAGAATAATTGTAAGTTATTCCTTTCTCTGAGACCTCGCTCCTCTGGTGATTCTGTTCAGCAAGTTAAAATTATTATCTCTTTGTTACGTGGCGACCCTCAAGATTGGGCATTCTCTCTGGCGCCAGGAGATCCTGCATTGCTAAATGTGGATGCGTTTTTTCTGCCGCTTGGAGTGCTTTATGAGGAACCAAATCTGGTAGACCAAGCAGAGAAGGTTTTGCTGGCTCTCTCTCAGGGTCAAGATGAAGCAGAGGTTTACTGTCAGAAGTTTAGGAAGTGGTCTGTGCTCACTCAATGGAATGAGTGCGCCCTGGCGGCGATTTTCAGAAAGGGTCTGTCTGAAGCCCTTAAAGATGTTATGGTGGGGTTCCCCACGCCTGCGGGTCTGAATGAGTCAATGTCTTTGGCCATTCAGATTGATTGGCGTTTGCGGGAACGCAAACCTGTGCACCATCTGGCGGAATTTTCTGAGCAGAAACCTGAGCCTATGCAATGCGACAGGATTCTGACCAGAGTTGAACGGCAAAACCACAGACGTCAGAATGGGTTGTGCTTTTACTGTGGTGATTCTGCTCATGTTATCTCAGAGTGTTCTAAGCGCACAAAAAGGTTCACCAAGTCTGTCACCATTGGTACTGTACAACCTAAATTCATTTTGTCTGTTACTTTGATTTGCTCTCTGTCATCCTACTCAGTTATGGCTTTTGTGGATTCAGGTGCCGCCCTGAATTTGATGGATTTGTCATTTGCCAGGTGCTGTGGTTTTATCTTGGAGCCTTTACAATTTCCTATTCCACTAAAGGGAATTGATGCTACGCCATTGGCCAAGAATAAACCTCAGTACTGGACTCAAGTGACCATGTGCATGGCTCCTGCACATCAGGAGGTGATTTGTTGTGAGCTGTGTTTCGGGGCTCCCTCTTGTGGTCACTAATGGTAGTGTATGAGTCATGTCTTTCTGCAGGCCTGGACTTCAGCTGTTCCATTAATCTGTGGGTGTTCCCTATTTAGTCCTCCTTAGGACTCAGTCTCTTGCCTGGTATCGATGTATTCAGTCCTATTTGGTCTCCTCCTGATTCCTTGCCATCTGTCTCATGCAAGAAAAGCTAAGTCCAGTTTGCATACTTTGGATCATTTGCATTATCAGTGTTTTTTGTTCAGCTTGCTCAAAATGTGATTTTCTAGCTCGCTGGAAGCTCTAGGGTGCTGATATTCTCCCCTCACACCGTCAGTCGGTGCGGGGGTTCTTGAATACTCAGCATGGATGTTTTTGCAGGGTTTTCTGCTGACCGCATAGTTTACTTTCTATTTTCTGCCTTTCTAGATTAGTGGGCCTCACTTTGCTAAATCTAGTTCATCTCTACGTTTGTGTTTTCCTCTTGCCTCACCGTTATTATTTGTTGGGGGCTTTCTATATCTTTGGGGTTAATTTCTCTGGAGGCAAGTGAGGTCTTATTTTCCCTTTAGGGGTAGTCAGTTCTCCGGCTGGCTCGAGACGTCTAGAATCAACGTAGGCACGTTCACCAGCTACTTCTAGTTGTGTGTCAGGATCAGGTATGCGGTTAGCCCAGTTTCCACCTCCCTAGAGCAGTTCTATGTTTTTTGCACACTGAGCCAGAATACCTGAGATCCTCTACCACTAGGATCATAACAGTATACCAGGCCACAGTAAATGTTTAAAGCATCGCAGAAGCGGGATTAAAAAGAAGTTCTGAGGTTTTTTTTTTTTTTGTTGCAGTCTGTCTAGCTTCTTTCTTCCCCTTATACTCTGAGTGGTTTTGAGCTCTGCTGCAGACATGGATTTTCAGACTCTGACTTCTAGTGTGGATCAGCTTGCTGCAAGGGTGCAAAGCATTCAGGATTTTGTCACTCATAGTCCTATGTCTGAACCAAAAATACCTATCCCTGAGCTGTTTTTTGGAGATAGATCTAAGTTCCTGAATTTTAGGAATAATTGCAAATTGTTTCTGTCTCTGAGACCTCGTTCCTTTGGGGATTCCACTCAGCAAGTTAAAATTGTTATCTCCTTCTTGCGTGGCGACCCTCAAGATTGGGCCTTCTCTCTGGCGCCAGGGGATCCTGCATTGGTGAATGTTGATGCGTTTTTTCTGGCGCTTGGTTTGCTTTATGAGGAGCCTAATCTTGAAAACCAGGCCGAAAAGGCCTTGCTAGCTATCTCTCAAGGTCAGGACGAAGCTGAGGTATATTGTCAAAAATTTCGGAAATGGTCCGTGCTTACTCAATGGAATGAGTGTGCCCTGGCCGCAAATTTCAGAAATGGTCTTTCTGAAGCCATTAAGAATGTGATGGTGGGGTTTCCTATCCCTACAAGTCTGAATGATTCAATGGCTCTGGCCATTCAAATTGATCGGCGTTTGCGGGAGCGCAAATCTGCTAATCCTTTGGCGGTGCTGTCTGAACGGACACCTGACCCTATGCAATGTGACAGAATTCTGACCAGAGCCGAACAGCAAAATCATAGACGTCAAAATGGGTTGTGTTTCTACTGTGGTGATTCAACGCATGTTATCTCAGCATGCTCTAAGCGCTTAAAAAGAATTGTTAATCCTGTCGCCATTAGTACTTTACAGCCTAAGTTTATTTTGTCTGTGACCTTAATTTGTTCATTGTCTTCTTACTCAGTCATGGCTTTTGTGGATTCTGGTGCTGCTCTGAGTCTGATGGATTTGTCGTTTGCCAGGCGCTGTGGTTTTGTCCTGGAGCCATTGGAATTTCCTATTCCTTTTAGAGGAATTGATGCTACGCCATTGGCGGAGAATAAACCTCAGTATTGGACGCAAGTGACCATGTGCATGACTCCTGTACATCAGGAGGGGATTCGCTTCCTTGTTCTGCATGATTTGCATGATGTGGTCGTTTTGGGTCTGCCATGGCTACAGATCCATAATCCAGTTTTGGATTGGAAAGCTATGACTGTGTCAAGTTGGGGTTGTCGGGGGATTCATGGTGATACTCCGTTGGTGTCTATTGCTTCTTCCACTCCTTCTGAGACCCCTGAGTTTTTGTCTGATTACCAGGATGTATTTAGTGAACCCAGGTCCAGTGCCCTTCCTCCTCATAGGGACTGTGATAGTGCTATAAATTTGATTCCTGGTAGTAAATTTCCTAAGGGTCGACTCTTTAATTTGTCTGTACCAGAGCATGCCGCGATGCGGAGTTATATAAAGGAGTCTTTGGAGAAGGGTCATATTCGTCCATCCTCTTCTCCTCTTGGTGCAGGATTCTTTTTTGTGGCCAAAAAGGATGGGTCTTTGAGACCTTGTATAGATTATCGTCTTCTGAATAAGATCACGGTCAAGTTTCAGTATCCTTTGCCATTGTTGTCTGATTTGTTTGCTCGGATTAAGGGTGCCAGTTGGTTCACCAAGATAGATCTTCGTGGTGCGTATAACCTTGTGCGTATTAAGCAGGGAGATGAATGGAAAACAGCATTTAATACGCCCGAGGGTCATTTTGAGTACTTGGTGATGCCGTTTGGACTCTCTAATGCCCCTTCTGTGTTTCAGTCCTTCATGCATGACATCTTCCGGAAATATCTGGATAAATTTATGATTGTTTATCTGGATGATATTTTGTTTTTTTCTGATGATTGGGAGTCCCATGTGAACCAGGTCAGGATGGTGTTTCAGGTTCTGCGTGATAATGCTTTGTTTGTGAAGGGCTCAAAATGTCTCTTTGGAGTACAGAAGGTGTCTTTTTTGGGTTTTATTTTTTCCCCTTCTACTGTGGAGATGGACCCAGTCAAGGTCCGTGCCATTCATGACTGGACCCAGCCCACGTCTGTTAAGAGCCTTCAGAAGTTCTTGGGCTTTGCTAACTTTTACCGTCGTTTTATCGCTAATTTTTCTAGCGTAGTTAAACCTTTGACGGATATGACCAAGAAAGGTTCTGATGTTGCTAATTGGTCTCCTGCGGCCGTGGAGGCCTTTCGGGAGCTGAAGCGCCAGTTTACTTCAGCACCAGTCTTGTGCCAGCCGGATGTCTTTCTTCCCTTCCAGATTGAAGTTGATGCTTCTGAGATTGGTGCGGGGGCCGTTTTGTCGCAGAGAAGCTCTGATGGCTCTGTGATGAAGCCATGTGCTTTCTTTTCCAGAAAATTTTTGCCTGCTGAGCGGAACTATGATGTTGGTAATCGGGAGTTGTTGGCTATGAAGTGGGCATTTGAGGAGTGGCGACATTGGCTCGAGGGAGCTAAGCATCGTGTGGTGGTCTTGACTGATCATAAAAATCTGATTTATCTCGAGTCTGCCAAGCGTCTGAATCCTAGACAGGCTCGTTGGTCGTTGTTTTTCTCCCGTTTTGACTTTGTGGTCTCATACTTGCCTGGTTCGAAGAACGTGAAGGCTGATGCGCTTTCTAGGAGTTTTGTGCCTGACTCTCCGGGAGTCTCAGAACCGGCTGGTATTCTCAGAGAGGGAGTGATTTTGTCTGCCATTTCCCCAGATTTGCGACGAGTGTTGCAGAAATTTCAGGCTGATAGACCTGATCGTTGCCCACCAGAGAGACTGTTTGTCCCTGATAGATGGACCAGCAGAGTTATTTCCGAGGTTCATTCTTCGGTGTTGGCAGGGCATCCTGGGATTTTTGGTACCAGAGATTTGGTGGCTAGGTCCTTTTGGTGGCCTTCCTTGTCGCGGGATGTGCGTTCCTTTGTGCAGTCCTGTGGGATTTGTGCTCGGGCTAAGCCTTGCTGTTCTCGTGCCAGCGGGTTGCTTTTGCCCTTGCCTATCCCGAAGAGGCCTTGGACGCACATTTCCATGGATTTCATTTCGGATCTTCCAGTATCTCAGAAGATGTCTGTCATCTGGGTGGTGTGTGATCGTTTTTCTAAAATGGTCCATTTGGTGCCCTTACCTAAGTTGCCTTCTTCCTCCGATTTGGTTCCTTTGTTCTTTCAGAATGTGGTTCGTTTCCACGGCATCCCTGAGAATATTGTGTCTGACAGAGGATCCCAATTTGTGTCCAGATTCTGGCGATCCTTTTGTGCTAAGATGGGTATTGACTTGTCGTTCTCATCGGCTTTTCATCCTCAGACTAATGGCCAAACCGAGCGAACTAATCAGACGTTGGAAACTTATTTAAGATGTTTTGTTTCTGCTGATCAGGATGATTGGGTGACCTTTTTGCCTCTGGCCGAGTTTGCCCTTAATAATAGGGCTAGTTCTGCCACTTTGGTTTCGCCCTTTTTCTGCAATTCTGGTTTTCATCCTCGTTTTTCCTCGGGCCAGGTTGAACCTTCTGACTGTCCTGGGGTTGATTCGGTGGTGGATAGGTTGCAGCAAATTTGGAACCATGTGGTGGACAATTTGAAATTGTCACAGGAGACGGCTCTGCGTTGTGCCAACCGCCGCCGCAGTGTGGGTCCCCGACTTCGTGTTGGGGATTTGGTTTGGTTGTCTTCTCGGCATGTTCCTTTGAAGGTCTCCTCTCCTAAGTTCAAGCCTTGCTTTATCGTTCCTTATAAGATTTTGGAAATCCTTAACCCGGTGTCTTTTCGTTTGGACCTTCCAGCGTCATTTGCTATTCATAATGTGTTCCATAGGTCTTTGTTGCGGCGGTACGTGGTGCCTGTGGTTCCTGCTGTTGAGCCTCCTGCCCCGGTTTTGGTTGAGGGCGAGTTGGAGTACGTAGTAGAGAAGATCTTGGATTCTCGTATCTCTAGACGTCGTCTTCAGTATTTGGTTAAGTGGAAGGGCTATGGTCAGGAGGATAATTCCTGGGTTGTCGCCTCTGATGTTCATGCGGCTAATTTGGTTCATGCCTTTCACGCTGCTCATCCTGATCACCCTGGGGGTCTTGGTGAGGGTTCGGTGACCCCTCCTCAAGGGGGGGGTACTGTTGTGAGCTGTGTTTCGGGGCTCCCTCTTGTGGTCACTAATGGTAGTGTATGAGTCATGTCTTTCTGCAGGCCTGGACTTCAGCTGTTCCATTAATCTGTGGGTGTTCCCTATTTAGTCCTCCTTAGGACTCAGTCTCTTGCCTGGTATCGATGTATTCAGTCCTATTTGGTCTCCTCCTGATTCCTTGCCATCTGTCTCATGCAAGAAAAGCTAAGTCCAGTTTGCATACTTTGGATCATTTGCATTATCAGTGTTTTTTGTTCAGCTTGCTCAAAATGTGATTTTCTAGCTCGCTGGAAGCTCTAGGGTGCTGATATTCTCCCCTCACACCGTCAGTCGGTGCGGGGGTTCTTGAATACTCAGCGTGGATGTTTTTGCAGGGTTTTCTGCTGACCGCATAGTTTACTTTCTATTTTCTGCCTTTCTAGATTAGTGGGCCTCACTTTGCTAAATCTAGTTCATCTCTACGTTTGTGTTTTCCTCTTGCCTCACCGTTATTATTTGTTGGGGGCTTGTCATGGTTCCCAATGGCAAGGGAACGTAAGAAACATATAAATAACGAACGAGCTCTCGGGTGATGGAAACTCGAGTTGACCGTGAGCTAAATCTACCACACAACTAATAGTAGCCAGGGAGCATACCCACGGCTTCCTATATGCCACGCGCCAGCCGGAGGACTAACTACGCCTGGTAGAGGAAGAAACAGACCTGGCTTACCTCTAGGGAAATACCCCAAAAGATGATAGCAGCCCCCCACATGTAATAACGGTGAATTAAGAGGAAAAGACATACACAGTATGAAAGTAGATTTAGCAAAGAGAGGTCCACTTACTAGATAGCAGAAAGATACAAAAGAGGACTTCACGGTCAACTGAAAACCCTTTCAAAAACCATCCTGAAATAACTTTAAGACTCCTGTGTCAACTCATGACACAGGAGTGGCAATTTCAGCCCGCAAGAGCTTCCAGCTACAGAGAATTACAAAAACTGCAAACTGGACAAAAGATACAAAACAAAAGGACAAAGTCCACTTAGCTGATCAGCAGACTAGTAGCAGGAACATGCAACCGAAGGCTCTGGTTACAATGATGACCGGCAAGGAAATGACTGGAGAGCAAGGCTAAATAGGAAACTCCCAAACGCTGATGGAAGCAGGTGAACAGAAGCAGCAAAGTGCAAACAAGTCACCAATACCACCAGCAACCACCAGGGGAGCCCAAAAAGCGGATACACAACAGTACCCTCCCCTTAAGGAGGGGGCACCGAACCCTCACAAGAACCGCCAGGGCGATCTGGATGAGCCCTATGAAAGGCACGAACCAAATCCGAGGCATGAACATCAGAGGCAGTTACCCAAGAATTATCTTCCTGACCATAGCCCTTCCATTTAACCAGATATTGAAGTCTCCGTCTGGAAATACGGGAGTCCAAGATCTTTTCTACCACGTACTCCAATTCACCCTCCACCAGCACAGGAGCAGGAGGTTCAGTAGAAGGAACCACCGGTACCTCATATCTCCGCAACAGCGACCGATGGAACACATTATGGATAGCGAAAGATGCCGGGAGGTCCAAACGAAAGGAGACAGGGTTAAGAATCTCCAAAATCCTATAAGGACCGATGAACCGAGGCTTAAATTTAGGAGAAGAAACCCTCATAGGGACAAAACGGGAAGACAACCACACCAAGTCCCCAACACGAAGGTGGGGGCCAACACGACGACGGCGGTTAGCAAACTGCTGAGTCCTCTCCTGGGACAATTCCAAATTATCCACCACTTGTCCCCAAATCTGATGCAACCGATCCACTACCGCATCCACTCCAGGACAATCCGAAGATTCAACCTGACCAGATGAAAAACGCGGATGAAACCCTGAATTGAAAAAGAAAGGAGAAACCAAAGTGGCAGAACTAGCCCGATTATTAAGAGCAAACTCCACCAACGGCAGAAAGGCAACCCAATCATCCTGATCCGCAGACACAAAACACCTCAAATAAGTCTCCAAAGTTTGATTAGTTCGTTCCGTCTGGTGTCATGATTCCCCAATGGCATGGGAACATCAGAAACACAAAATAACAGACTAGCCCTCGGGTGATGGAAACTCAAGCTGACCGTGACCTAAATCTACCACACAACTAACAGTAGCCAGGAAGCATTCCTACGGCTGCCTAGATGCCATGCGCCAGCCGGAGAACTAACTACGCCTGGAAGAGGAAGGAACAGACCTGGCTTACCTCTAGTGAAATTCCCCAAAGATGATAGTAGCCCCCACATATATTAACGGTGAGTTCAGAGGAAAAGACATACACAGTATGAAGGTAGATTTAGCAAAGCGAGGTCCACTTACTAGATAGAGGAAGGATACAAAAGAGGACTTCACGGTCAGCTAAAAAACCCTTTCAAAAACCCATCCTGAAATTACTTTAAGACTCCTGTGTCAACTCATGACACAGGAGTGGCAATTTCAGTCCACAAGAGCTTCCAGTAACAGGAAATGACAAACTGTAAACTGGACAAAAAATACAAAACAAAAAGGACAAGAGTCCACTTAGCTGATCAGCAGACTGGTAGCAGGAACATGCAACTGAAAGACTCAGGTTACAATGATGACCGGCAAGGAAGTGACTGGAGAGCAAGGCTAAATAGGGAACTCCCAAAACTGATGGAAGCAGGTGAGCTGAGGCAGAAAAGAACACACAAGTCTCCAGTACCACCAGCCACCACTAGGGGAGCCCAAAAAGCGGATCACAACAGTACCCCCCCCTTAAGGAGGGGGCACCGAACCCTCACAAGAACCGCCAGGGCGACCTGGATGAGCCCTATGAAAGGCACGAACCAAATCCGAGGCATGAACATCAGAGGCAGTTACCCAAGAATTATCTTCCTGACCATAGCCCTTCCATTTAACCAGATACTGGAGTCTCCGCCTGGAAATACGGGAGTCCAAGATCTTCTCTATAACGTACTCCAATTCACCCTCAACCAGCACAGGAGCAGGAGGCTCAGCAGAAGGAACCACCGGCACCTCGTATCTCCGCAACAACGACCGATGGAACACATTATGGATAGCGAAAGATGCCGGGAGGTCCAAACGAAAGGAAACAGGGTTAATAATCTCCAAAATCCTATAGGGACCGATGAACCTTAAATGAGGCTTAAATTTAGGAGAAGAAACCCTCATTGGGACAAAACGGGAAGACAACCACACCAAGTCCCCAACACGAAGGCGAGGACCAACCCGACGCTGGCGGTTAGCAAACCGCTGAGTCCTCTCCTGGGACAAATTCAAATTGTCCACCACTTGTTCCCAAATCCGATACAACCGATCCACCACAGCATCTACTCCAGGACAATCCGAAGACTCTGCCTGACCAGAAGAAAAACGGGGATGAAACCCCGAATTGCAAAAGAAAGGGGAAACCAAAGTGGCCGAACTAGCCCGATTATTAAGAGCAAACTCCGCCAACGGCAAAAAGGCAACCCAATCATCCTGATCCGCAGACACAAAACACCTCAAATACGTCTCCAAAGTCTGATTAGTTCACTCCGTCTGGCCATTAGTCTGAGGATGGAAGGCAGACGAAAAAGACAAATCAATGCCCAACCTGGCACAGAATGCCCGCCAAAATCTAGAAACGAACTGGGTACCCCTATCAGAAACGATATTTTCAGGAATACCATGCAAGCGAACCACATTTTGAAAAAACAAAGGAACCAACTCAGACGAGGAAGGCAACTTCGGCAATGGCACCAAATGAACCATCTTAGAAAAACGGTCACACACCACCCAGATAACAGACATCCTCTGAGAGACAGGAAGATCAGAAATAAAGTCCATCGAGATGTGCGTCCAAGGCCTCTTCGGAATAGGCAAGGGCAACAACAACCCGCTAGCCCTAGAACAACAAGGCTTGGCCCGAGCACACACATCACAAGACTGCACAAAAACACGCACATCTCGAGACAGAGATGGCCACCAGAAGGATCTAGCCACCAAATCCCTGGTACCAAAAATTCCAGGATGACCCGCCAGCGTAGAAGAATGAACCTCCGAGATGACTCTACTGGTCCAATCATCAGGAACAAACAGTCTACCAGGTGGACAGCGATCAGGTCTATCCGCCTGAAACTCTTGCAAAGCACGTCGCAGATCTGGGGAAATAGCGGATAATATCACCCCATCCTTAAGGATACCTGTAGGTTCCGAATCACCAGGGGAATCAGGCTCAAAACTCCTAGAAAGGGCATCTGCCTTCACATTCTTAGAACCTGGTAGATATGAGACCACAAAATTAAACCGAGAGAAAAACAATGACCAGCGCGCCTGTCTAGGATTCAGGCGCCTGGCAGACTCAAGATAAATCAGATTCTTGTGATCAGTCAAAACCACCACCTGATGTCTAGCACCCTCAAGCCAATGACGCCACTCCTCAAATGCCCACTTCATGGCCAAAAGCTCCCGATTACCGACATCATAATTTCTTTCGGCGGCAGAAAATTTTCGAGAAAAGAACGCACAAGGTCTCATCACTGAGCAATCGGAACTTTTCTGCGACAAAACCGCCCCCGCTCCGATCTCGGAAGCATCGACCTCAACCTGAAAGGGGAGAGAGACATCAGGCTGGCGCAACACAGGGGCAGACGAAAAGCGGCGCTTAAGTTCCCGAAAGGCCTCCACAGCGGCAGAGGACCAATTGGCAACATCAGCACCCTTCTTAGTCAAATCCGTAAGAGGCTTAGCAACACCAGAAAAACCAGTTATAAATCGACGATAAAAATTAGCAAAGCCCAAGAACTTCTGAAGACCCTTTAGAGAAGTAGGCTGCGTCCAGTCACAAATAGCCCGAACCTTGACAGGGTCCATCTCAACAGAAGAAGGGGAAAAAATGTACCCCAAAAAGGAAATCTTTTGAACCCCAAAAACACACTTTGAACCCTTTACACACAGAGAATTCTCCCGCAAGACCTGAAAAACCCTCCTGACCTGCTGAACATGAGACTCCCAGTCCTCAGAAAAAATCAAAATATCGTCCAAATACACAATCATAAATTTATCCAGATATTCACGGAAAATATCATGCATAAAGGACTGAAAAATTGAAGGTGCATTAGAAAGGCCGAAAGGCATTACTAAATACTCAAAGTGGCCCTCAGGCGTATTAAATGCGGTTTTCCACTCATCCCCTTGCTTAATTCGCACCAAATTATACGCCCCACGGAGATCAATCTTGGAGAACCACTTAGCCCCCCTTATGCGAGCAAACAAATCAGTAAGCAGCGGCAACGGATACTGATATTTGACAGTAATTTTATTCAGGAGTCGATAATCAATACAAGGCCTCAGCGAGCCATCCTTTTTAGAGACAAAGAAAAACCCAGCTCCTAAAGGTGATGAAGAAGGACGAATATGTCCCTTTTCCAGGAACTCCTTAACATACTCTCGCATGGCAGCATGCTCAGGTACAGATAGGTTAAACAAACGACCCTTTGGAAATTTACTGCCTGGAATCAGATCTATGGCGCAATCACACTCTCTGTGGGGAGGGAGAGAACCAATTTTAGGCTCTTCAAAAATATCCCCAAAATCCGACAAAAATGCCGGAACCTCAGAGGGAATAGATGACGAGATAGAAACCAAAGGTATGTCCCCATGAGCCCCCCGACATCCCCAGCTTAACACAGACATAGTTTTCCAGTCCAGTACTGGGTTATGAGATTGCAACCATGGTAATCCAAGCACTAACACATCATGTAAATTATGCAACACGAGGAAGCGAATCATCTCCTGATGGTCTGGAGTCATACGCATAGTCACTTGCGTCCAGAACTGTGGTCTATTACAAGCCAGAGGTGTAGAATCAATACCCTTCAGAGGTATAGGAACTTCCAGAGGCTCCAAATCAAACCCACAGCGCCTGGCGAAGGACCAATCCATGAGACTCAGAGCGGCGCCAGAGTCCACATAGGCATCCACGGTAATAACTGATAATGAACAAATCAGAGTTACAGACAGAAGAAATTTAGACTGTAAAGTGCCAATAGAAACAGACTTGTCAACCTTCCTAGTACGTTTAGAGCATGCTGATATAACATGCGCGGAATCACCACAGTAGAAGCACAAGCCATTTTTGCGCCTATAATTCTGCCGCTCGCTTCTTGACAGAATTCTGTCACATTGCATTTTCTCTGGCGTCCCTTCAGAAGATACCGCCAAATGGTGCACGGGTTTGCGCTCCCGCAAACGCCGATCAATCTGAATCGCCATTGTGATGGACTCATTCAGACCTGTGGGCGTAGGAAACCCCACCATGACATCCTTAACGGCATCAGAAAGGCCTTCTCTGAAAATTGCCGCTAGGGCACACTCATTCCACTGAGTAAGCACAGACCATTTACGAAATTTTTGGCAGTATATCTCAGCTTCATCTTGCCCTTGAGACAGGGCTATTAAAGCTTTTTCAGCTTGAATCTCCAAATTAGGTTCCTCATACAGCAACCCTAAAGCCAGAAAAAACGCATCCACATTGAGCAACGCAGGATCCCCTGGTGTCAATGAAAATGCCCAATTTTGAGGGTCACCTCGCAGCAAAGAAATCACAATCTTAAACTGCTGAACAGGATCTCCAGAGGAGTGAGGTCTGAGAGAAAGGAATAATTTACAATTACATTTGAAATTCAGAAACCGAGATCTATCTCCGGAAAATACCTCTGGTGTAGGAATCTTAGGTTCAGAAATAGGAGTACGTATAACATAATCTTGTAAATTCTGAACCTTCGTAGCAAGATTATTTAAACCTGCAGCCAAACTCTGAGAGTCCATCCTTAAACCGGAGAGATCAGAGCCATTCAAGGATTAGAAGGAGAGAAAGGCAAGGCTGTAAATAGAGCAGAAATACAACTGAGCCAACTAAGTAGCAAACATGTGAGGAAAAAAAAAAAAAAATCTACAGACTTCTTTTACTCTCCTTTCTTCTGCCAATTACTTTAACTCTGTCCGGTCATACTGTCATGATTCCCCAATGGCATGGGAACATCAGAAACACAAAATAACAGACTAGCCCTCGGGTGATGGAAACTCAAGCTGACCGTGACCTAAATCTACCACACAACTAACAGTAGCCAGGAAGCATTCCTACGGCTGCCTAGATGCCATGCGCCAGCCGGAGAACTAACTACGCCTGGAAGAGGAAGGAACAGACCTGGCTTACCTCTAGTGAAATTCCCCAAAGATGATAGTAGCCCCCACATATATTAACGGTGAGTTCAGAGGAAAAGACATACACAGTATGAAGGTAGATTTAGCAAAGCGAGGTCCACTTACTAGATAGAGGAAGGATACAAAAGAGGACTTCACGGTCAGCTGAAAAACCCTTTCAAAAACCCATCCTGAAATTACTTTAAGACTCCTGTGTCAACTCATGACACAGGAGTGGCAATTTCAGTCCACAAGAGCTTCCAGTAACAGGAAATGACAAACTGTAAACTGGACAAAAAATACAAAACAAAAAGGACAAGAGTCCACTTAGCTGATCAGCAGACTGGTAGCAGGAACATGCAACTGAAAGACTCAGGTTACAATGATGACCGGCAAGGAAGTGACTGGAGAGCAAGGCTAAATAGGGAACTCCCAAAACTGATGGAAGCAGGTGAGCTGAGGCAGAAAAGAACACACAAGTCTCCAGTACCACCAGCCACCACTAGGGGAGCCCAAAAAGCGGATCACAACAGTCTGGCCATTGGTTTGAGGATGGAATGCAGACGAAAAAGACAAATCAATGCCCAACCTGGCACAGACTGCCCGCCAAAATCTAGACACGAACTGGGTACCCCTGTCAGAAACGATGTTTTCCGGAATACCATGCAAGCGAACCACATTTTGAAAAAACAGAGGGACCAACTCAGATGAGGAAGGCAACTTAGGCAATGGCACCAAATGAACCATTTTAGAAAAACGGTCACACACCACCCAGATGACAGACATCTTCTGAGAAACAGGGAGGTCCGAGATAAAGTCCATAGAGATGTGCGTCCAAGGCCTCTTCGGAATAGGCAAGGGCAACAACAACCCACTAGCCCTAGAACAACAAGGCTTGGCCCGAGCACACACATCGCAAGACTGCACAAAAACACGCAGATCTCGAGACAGGGAAGGCCACCAGAAGGATCTAGCCACCAAATCTCTGGTGCCAAAAATTCCCGGATGACCTGCCAGAGTAGAAGAATGAACTTCCGAGATGACTCTAGTGGTCCACTCGTCAGGAACAAACAGTCTACCAGACGGACAACGATCAGGTCTATCCGCCTGAAATTCTTGCAAAGCACGTCGCAAATCTGGAGAGACAGCAGACAAAACCACTCCATCCTTAAGGACACCAGCAGGTTCAGAATTCCCAGGAGAGTCAGGCTCAAAACTCCTAGAAAGAGCATCTGCCTTCACATTCCTAGAACCCGGTAAGTACGAGACCACAAAATTAAACCGGGAAAAGAACAACGACCAACGTGCCTGTCTAGGATTCAGGCGCCTGGCAGACTCCAAATAAATTAAATTCTTGTGATCAGTCAAAACTACCACCTGATGTTTGGCACCCTCAAGCCAATGACGCCACTCCTCAAATGCCCACTTCATGGCCAAAAGCTCCCGATTACCAACATCATAGTTTCGCTCGGCGGCCGAAAATTTTCGCGAAAAGAACGCACAAGGTCTCATCACTGAGCAGTCGGAACTTTTCTGCGACAAAACCGCCCCCGCTCCGATCTCGGAAGCATCGACCTCAACCTGAAAGGGAAGAGAAACATCAGGCTGGCGCAACACAGGTGCAGACAAAAAGCGGCGCTTAAGCTCCCGAAAGGCCTCCACGGCAGCAGGGGACCAATTGGCAACATCAGCACCCTTTTTAGTCAAATCCGTCAGAGGTTTAGCAACGCCAGAAAAACCAGCTATAAATCGACGAAAAAAATTAGCAAAGCCCAAGAATTTCTGGAGACTCTTCAGAGAAGTAGGCTGCGTCCAGTCGTAAATAGCCCGAACCTTGACAGGGTCCATCTCAATAGAAGAAGGGGAAAAAATGTACCCCAAAAAGGAAATTTTTTGAACCCCAAAAACACACTTTGAACCCTTTACACACAAAGAATTCTCCCGCAAAACCTGAAAAACCCTCCTGACCTGCTGAACATGAGACTCCCAGTCATCAGAAAAAATCAAAATATCATCCAAGTACACTATCATAAATTTATCCAAATATTCACGGAAAATATCATGCATTAAGGACTGAAAGACAGAAGGTGCATTAGAAAGGCCGAAAGGCATTACCAAATACTCAAAATGGCCCTCAGGCGTATTAAATGCGGTTTTCCACTCATCCCCCTGCTTAATTCGCACCAAATTATACGCCCCACGAAGATCAATCTTAGAGAACCACTTAGCCCCCCTTATGCGAGCAAACAAATCAGTCAGCAAAGGCAACGGATACTGATATTTGACTGTAATTTTATTCAGGAGTCGATAATCAATACAAGGCCTCAGAGAGCCATCCTTTTTAGAGACAAAGAAAAAACCGGCTCCTAAAGGTGATGAAGTAGGACGAATATGTCCCTTTTCCAGGGACTCCTTAATATACTCGCGCATAGCAGCATGTTCAGGTACAGATAGGTTAAACAAACGACCCTTTGGAAATTTACTGCCAGGAATCAGATCTATGGCGCAATCACAATCCCTGTGAGGAGGGAGTGAACCAATTTTAGGCTCTTCAAAAATATCACGATAATCAGACAAAAATGCCGGAATCTCAGATGGAATAGATGACGAAATGGACACCAAAGGAGTGTCCCCATGAGCCCCCCGACATCCCCAGCTTAACACAGACATAGCTTTCCAGTCAAGGACTGGGTTATGAGACTGTAACCATGGTAATCCAAGCACCAAAACATCATGTAAATTGTACAACACAAGGAAGCGAATCACCTCCTGATGGTCTGGAGTCATACGCATAGTCACTTGCGTCCAGAACTGTGGTTTATTACAAGCCAAAGGTGTAGAATCAATACCCTTCAGAGGTATAGGGACTTCCAGAGGCTCTAAATCAAACCCACAGCGCCTGGCAAAGGACCAGTCCATAAGACTCAGAGCGGCGCCAGAGTCCACATAGGCATCCACGGTAATAACTGATAATGAACAAATCAAGGTTACAGACAGAATAAATTTAGACTGTAAAGTGCCAATTGAAATAGACTTGTCAACCTTCCTTGTACGTTTGGAGCATGCTGATATAACATGAGCAGAATCACCACAATAGAAGCATAACCCATTTTTACGCCTATAATTCTGCCGCTCGCTTCTGGACAGAATTCTGTCACATTGCATTTTCTCTGGCGTCTCTTCAGAAGATACCGCCAAATGGTGCACGGGTTTGCGCTCCCGCAAACGCCGATCAATCTGAATTGCCAATGTCATGGACTCATTCAGACCTGTAGGCGCAGGGAACCCGACCATAACATCTTTAACGGCATCAGAAAGGCCCTCTCTGAAATTTGCCGCTAAGGCGCACTCATTCCACTGAGTAAGCACAGACCATTTACGAAATTTTTGGCAGTATATCTCAGCTTCATCTTGCCCTTGAGATAGGGCTATCAAAGCTTTTTCAGCTTGAATCTCCAAATTAGGTTCCTCATAAAGCAACCCTAAAGCCAGGAAAAACGCATCCACATTGAGCAACGCAGGATCCCCTGGTGCCAATGAAAATGCCCAATTTTGAGGGTCACCTCGCAGCAAAGAAATTACAATCTTAACCTGCTGGACAGGATCTCCTGAGGAGTGAGGTCTGAGAGAAAGGAACAATTTACAATTATATTTGAAATTCAAAAACCGAGATCTATCTCCGGAAAACACCTCTGGTGTAGGGATTTTAGGTTCAGAAATAGGAGTATGCATAACAAAATCTTGTAAATTTTGAACCTTCGTAGCAAGATTATTTAAACCTGCAGCCAAACTCTGAGGATCCATCTTTAAACAGGTGAGCTCAGAGCCATTCAAGGATTATAAGGAGAGAAAGGCAAAGGTAGTAATTGGGCTGAAATACAACTGATCCAACTATGGAGCAAGCATAGGGAAAAAGAAGAAAAAAAAAAAAAATTTTACAGACTTCCTTTTTCTCTCCTTTCTTCTGCCAATAAGTTTTAACTCGGGCCGGTCATACTGTCATGGTTCCCAATGGCAAGGGAACGTAAGAAACATATAAATAACGAACGAGCTCTCGGGTGATGGAAACTCGAGTTGACCGTGAGCTAAATCTACCACACAACTAATAGTAGCCAGGGAGCATACCCACGGCTTCCTATATGCCACGCGCCAGCCGGAGGACTAACTACGCCTGGTAGAGGAAGAAACAGACCTGGCTTACCTCTAGGGAAATACCCCAAAAGATGATAGCAGCCCCCCACATGTAATAACTGTCATGGTTCTCAATGGCAAGAGACCGTAGTAAAGCATACAAAAGGACTAGCTCTTGGAAGATGGGAACTCGAGCTGACTGTGAGCTAAACCTACCACACAACTAACAGTGGCCGGGTAGCGTGCCTACGTTTTATCCCTAGACGCCCAGCGCCAGCCGGAGGACTGCCTGACCCTAGCAGAGGAAAATACAGACCTGGCTTACCTCTAGAGAAATTTTCCCCAAAAGGCAGACAGTAGCCCCCACATATATTGTCGGTGATTTTAGAGGAAATTGACATACGAAGTATGAAGATAGGTATAGCAAATTGAGGTCCGCTTACTAGATAGTAGGAAGACAGAAAAGGGAACTTCACAGTCAGCTGAAAACCCTTTTCAAAACACCATCCTGAAATTACTTTAAGACTCTAATATCAACTCATGACACTAGAGTGGCAATTTCAGCTCACAAGAGCTTCCAGCCTCAGAAATATTCAAACACAGAGAACTGGAACAAAAATGCAAAACAAACTTAGGACAACAAGTCCAACTTAGCTGATAGTAGTCTAGGAGCAGGAACATGCAACAGAAAGGCTTCTGGTTACATTGTTGGCCGGCATAGAAATGACTGAGGAGCAAGGTTAAATAGAAAACTCCCACATCCTGATGGAAACAGGTGAACAGAGGAGATGAAGCACACAAGTTCAGCACCACCAGTGACCACCGGGGGAGCCCAGAAACCCAATTCACAACAAATAACGGTGAATTAAGAGGAAAAGACATACACAGTATGAAAGTAGATTTAGCAAAGAGAGGTCCACTTACTAGATAGCAGAAAGATACAAAAGAGGACTTCACGGTCAACTGAAAACCCTTTCAAAAACCATCCTGAAATAACTTTAAGACTCCTGTGTCAACTCATGACACAGGAGTGGCAATTTCAGCCCGCAAGAGCTTCCAGCTAAAGAGAATTACAAAAACTGCAAACTGGACAAAAGATACAAAACAAAAGGACAAAGTCCACTTAGCTGATCAGCAGACTAGTAGCAGGAACATGCAACCGAAGGCTCTGGTTACAATGATGACCGGCAAGGAAATGACTGGAGAGCAAGGCTAAATAGGAAACTCCCAAACGCTGATGGAAGCAGGTGAACAGAAGCAGCAAAGTGCAAACAAGTCACCAATACCACCAGCAACCACCAGGGGAGCCCAAAAAGCGGATACACAACAGGGGCTTTCTATATCTTTGGGGTTAATTTCTCTGGAGGCAAGTGAGGTCTTATTTTCCCTTTAGGGGTAGTCAGTTCTCCGGCTGGCTCGAGACGTCTAGAATCAACGTAGGCACGTTCACCAGCTACTTCTAGTTGTGTGTCAGGATCAGGTATGCGGTTAGCCCAGTTTCCACCTCCCTAGAGCAGTTCTATGTTTTTTGCACACTGAGCCAGAATACCTGAGATCCTCTACCACTAAGATCATAACAGTGATTCGCTTTCTTGTGCTACATAATTTGCATGATGTTGTCGTGTTGGGTCTGCCATGGCTGCAGGCTCATAATCCAGTCCTGGATTGGAAAGCAATGTCTGTGTCAAGTTGGGGTTGCCAGGGAATTCATGGCGATGCCCCTTTGGTGTCAATTGCTTCTTCTACTCCTTCTGAAGTCTCTGAATTTTTGTCGGACTACCAGGATGTATTTGATGAGCCCAAATCCAGTGCCCTACCTCCTCATAGGGATTGTGATTGTGCCATAAATCTGATTCCTGGTTGTAAGTTCCCTAAGGGACGACTTTTTAATTTATCTGTACCTGAACATGCCGCTATGCGGAGTTATATAAAGGAGTCCTTGGACAAGGGGCACATTCGCCCGTCCTCGTCCCCTTTGGGTGCGGGGTTCTTTTTTTGTGGCCAAGAAGGATGGTTCTCTGAGACCCTGTATAGATTATCGCCTTCTAAAAAACATCACGGTCAAATTTCAGTACCCCGTGCCACTGTTGTCCGATCTGTTTGCCCGGATTAGGGGGGCCAGTTGGTTTACCAAGATAGATCTTCGTGGAGCGTATAATCTTGTGCGCATAAAGCAGGGCGATGAATGGAAAACCGCATTTAATACGCCCGAAGGCCATTTTGAGTACCTGGTGATGCCTTTTGGGCTTTCTAATGCCCCCACTGTGTTTCAGTCCTTCATGCACGACATCTTCCGAAAGTATCTGGATAGATTTATGATTGTGTACCTGGATGATATTTTGGTCTTTTCTGATGATTGGGAGTCTCATGTGAAGCAGGTCAGGATGGTATTTCAGGTCCTGCGCGCCAATGCCTTGTTTGTGAAGGGCTCTAAATGTCTCTTCGGAGTCCAGAAGATTTCCTTTTTGGGCTTTATTTTTTCTCCTTCTACTATTGAGATGGATCCAGTCAAGGTCCAGGCTATTCATGACTGGACTCAACCTACATCTGTGAAGAGTCTTCAGAAGTTCTTGGGTTTTGCTAATTTTTACCGTCGCTTCATCTCTAATTTTTCTAGCGTGGTTAAGCCTTTGACGGATTTGACCAAGAAGGGTTCTGATGTGACGAATCGGTCTCCTACGGCCGTGGAGGCCTTTCAGGAGCTGAAACGTCGTTTTTCTTCGGCTCCTGTCTTGCGCCAGCCCGATGTCTCTCTTCCCTTTCAGCTCGAGGTTGATGCTTCTGAGATTGGAGCAGGGGCTGTCTTGTCGCAGAGAAGTTCTGATGGCTCTGTGATGAGACCATGTGCTTTCTTTTCAAGAAAGTTTTCGCCTGCCGAGCGGAATTATGATGTTGGTAATCGTGAGTTGTTGGCAATGAAGTGGGCATTTGAGGAGTGGCGACATTGGCTTGAAGGAGCCCAGCATTGTGTGGTGGTGTTGACGGATCACAAGAATTTGACTTATCTCGAGTCTGCCAAACGGTTGAATCCGAGACAGGCTCGATGGACGCTGTTTTTCTCTCGTTTCGATTTCGTGGTTTCTTATCTTCCGGGTTCGAAAAACGTGAAGGCTGATGCCCTTTCTAGGAGTTTTGTGCCTGACTCCCCAGACGTTTCTGAACCTACTGGTGTCCTCAAAGAGGGGGTGATTTTGTCTGCCATCTCTCCTGATCTGCGACGGGTGTTGCAGGAGTTTCAGGCCAATAGACCTGACCGTTGTCCACCGGAGAGATTGTTTGTCCCGGACAGATGGACCAGTAGAGTTATTTCTGAGGTTCATTCTTCGGTGTTGGCAGGTCATCCTGGGATTTTTGGTACCAGGGATTTGGTGGCGAGGTCCTTTTGGTGGCCTTCCTTGTCGCGGGATGTGCGTTCCTTTGTGCAATCCTGTGGGATTTGTGCTCGGGCCAAGCCTTGCTGTTCTCGTGCCTGTGGATTGCTTTTGCCCTTGCCTGTCCCGAAGAGGCCTTGGACGCATATTTCCATGGATTTTATTTCGGATCTCCCTGTCTCTCAGAGGATGTCTGTCATCTGGGTGGTTTGTGATCGTTTTTCTAAAATGGTCCATTTGGTACCCTTGCCTAAGCTGCCTTCCTCTTCCGATTTGGTGCCACTGTTTTTACAGAATGTGGTTCGTTTACATGGTATTCCGGAGAACATTGTGTCTGACAGAGGATCCCAGTTTGTGTCCAGATTTTGGCGGTCCTTTTGTGCTAAGATGGGCATTGAATTGTCTTTTTCGTCGGCCTTCCATCCTCAGAAGAATGGCCAAACCGAACGAACTAATCAGACCTTGGAAACTTATTTGAGATGTTTTGTTTCTGCTGATCACGATGATTGGGTGACTTTTTTGCCATTGGCTGAGTTCGCCCTCAATAATCGGGCTAGTTCTGCTTCTTTGGTTTCTCCGTTCTTTTGCAATTCTGGTTTTCATCCTCGTTTTTCCTCGGGTCAGGTTGAGCCCTCTGACTGTCCTGGGGTGGATTCTGTGGTGGATAGGTTGCAGCAGATTTGGAACCACGTGGTGGACAATTTGACGTTGTCACAGGAGAAGGCTCAGCGCTTTGTTAACCGCCGTCGCTGTGTGGGTCCCCGACTTCGCGTGGGGGATTTGGTATGGTTGTCTTCTCGTTTTGTTCCGATGAAGGTTTCCTCTCCTAAGTTCAAGCCTCGTTTCATCAGTCCTTATAAGATTTTGGAAATCCTCAACCCTGTGTCATTTCGTTTGGACCTCCCAACATCGTTTGCCATTCATAATGTGTTCCATAGGTCATTGTTGCGGAGATACGTGGTGCCTGTGGTCCCTTCTGTTGATCCTCCTGCTCCGGTCTTGGTTGAGGGGGAGTTGGAGTACGTGGTGGAGAAGATCTTGGATTCTCGTGTTTCGAGACGGAAGCTTCAGTACTTGGTTAAATGGAAGGGCTATGGTCAGGACGATAATTCCTGGGTTGTTGCCTCCGATGTCCATGCGGCCGATTTGGTTCGTGCCTTTCATTCGGCTCGTCCTGATCGGCCTGGGAGCTCTGGTGAGGGTTCGGTGACCCCTTCTCAAGGGGGGGGGTACTGTTGTGAATTCCGTTCTCGGGCTCCCTCCTGTGGTCTTGAGCGGTACTGTGTGAGTTTGTTCTAGGGCTCCCTCTGGTGGCCTTTAGCGATATGGCTGGTCTTGGCTGGGCTCTGCTGATTCATTTCCTGCTATGCTGGGCCTATTTAATTCACCTGGCCCTTCATTTGTTGCCTGCTGTCGGTGTATTCAGTCCTGTTTCTGAGTTCTCCTGAATATTCCTTGTGACCAGTCTCCTGCTGGAGAAGCTAAGTTTGTTTGCTCATTATTTCCTTGAAAACGTTTCTCACTATATAATGAGTTCAGTCCAGCTTGCTTTTATGTGATTTTTGCTTGCTGGATAGTTCTGGGGTGCAGAGTGCGCCCCTCACATCGTGAGTCGGTGTGGGGGTTCTTGCATTCTCTGCGTGGTTTATTTTTGATAGTTTTTGTACTGACCGCACAGACTCCTATCTATTTTCTGTCTATCTAGTATTAGCGGGCCTCATTTGCTTAACCTGTTTCATTTCTACGTTTGTCTTTTCCCCTTAACTCACCGTTATTATTTGTGGGGGGCTGACTATAACTTTGGGGTTATTTCTCTGAGGCAAGTGAGGTCTTTGCTTTCTCTCTAGGGGTAGTCAGTTTCTCAGGCTGTGAACGAGGCGTCTAGGATTTTAGGAACGCTCCACAGCTGCCTTTATTGTGTGTGGATAGGATCAGGATTGCGGTCAGTATAGCTGCCACATCCCCAGAACTTGTCCTATATTCTGGTCATATGTGTCAGGTCAGTTTTGAGGTCCTTCCACCGGACCATAACAGCTCAGGATCCTCAGTCTGGAATACGGTTAACCGGGCGGTGAGAGTCCGGGTGGTCCGATGGCACCTCCAGAGCTCCCTTTGCAGGTGGAAATCTGTGCCTACCTTCTAGCGCTTGTGTGTTGCGGTCCTCCCCTGCGGTGCTTACGGGATAGTCCCCACAACTGTTGTGTCTGTTTCTGAAGTTCCCTCACAACTCGATCAAGATGTTCTGCTTCGTCCCCCAGATTATATGGCTAGGACGCACCCGTATGACGGGTAGGCTCGGAGTTCTTCCGGGACCCTAGAGTCGCCCCTCTCCAAATGTTGCCCCCTATGTCTTCTTAGGTGATTAGGGTGAGACAGCCCGCCTATGACTGACTGTCCTGCCGTAGGTTTGAAGTTAGGCCTGGAGCTCTATACTTCCTCGGCGTTTCCGGCCACGGGGTGCGCGCCTCAGTAGGATGTTGCCTCGACTTACAGCACGACTCCTACTGGTGTTTCTCCTTGTTGCGTTGATCTCGTTTCTCACCCTCCTCGATACACCTCGCTTCTTATCCTTTCTTAGGGTACCGCCGCGATTAGGTGCAGGCGCGGTCCCGTAACGTTCTCTCCGTTCGCTAGGCCTCTGTCAGGATCCCACCCCTGACAAGGACCCCCCTGAGTCTCTCCCCGCAACACCCTCTGCCACTGGATGTTGCCTGTTCGATTCCCAGTCAGCTTCCTTTCTAACTTCCTATCTAACCCCCAGTTTTACCAGACTGTGAGGAGTGGCCTAATACATAGCACCCTTAGCTCCCCCTGGAGGCCAGACTGTGAAGTGCATTGGTGTCTGTGATACCTGGTCAGGTGGACTCCTTCAGTGCCATCAGACGTACCATCACTCCCCTTTGTGGCGGAGCATCAGTACTGGAACGACCACGACTCTGGGGCGCTGCATGTACCTACAGAGAGTGCAGTTGCAGGGAGCTGGTCCGTCCCAGAAGAACACAGGAAATGAGCAGGGGAGACATGGAGCCTGTCCACTGCTCTCAGCCTTACAGTCTCCCGGCGGGCCGGCCCTTCACCTACCTAGAGTAGTGATTCCTCCTCCCCATATTTTCATGTGTATCCCAGTCCCGCGGATCACTGAGGCTCTGGGAAGAGTGCGCACGTGCACAGCAGCAGTCACAAGCAGAGCCGCAGCTTCAGTGACTCACTGAGGGACCCTCACTCCTCTCTTCCTGCATCTGCAGTCCCCGCGAAGCACAAGTGACAGCCGGACAGCAGCGAAATGTATGCTAACAGGTGAGGTCAGGAAGGGGGCCACTTTTGACCGTCATATCACATGTGCGCAGCAGAGCGGGCCCCCTGCTTCTCCTGTTAGCAATAATACTGCCGCCGGCTGTCATTCACCTCATTGCTTTGTATCTCCGTCGGGGCCCCCTCCCACTCTGGGCCCCGGTGCAGTTGCACCGGTTGAACCGGCGGTATGTCCGCCCCTGACTAGAATTCTAGTGCCACCTATTGGAAGTAGCCATCCTAAAATTCAATATTGACCCTCTAACGAGCATTGCCACATGACTTAGGATAAAAGCCAAAACCTTGCTACTTCCAATAGGTGGCACTAGGGTTCTAGTCCTCTTGCTCTCTGAAGAGTCAATTTGCATATTTTCCAGATGAGCATTGCAAGGCTTAAAAGTCTCCTCACTTTGGCTTGTCAGGCTTGACATATCACTTTCAGCAAGGAGAAACTTTACCCCTCAGATTTTGTAATAAGTCATAAATCTTCCTGACAGATTTAGTCCTGTGTGGAGAGAATCAAAGACTGCAATAAGATTGCATTTCCAAACCATTCAATTTTTTTTGTTATTTAAAGTTGCCTTTTAATATGACAACTTTCTTAGTGTTGATGTTGTGTCATGGACAACAGAAATGATCGGCCACTGATCAGTTTTTTATTGAATCTGTAATAGTATGGTGACCAAACCTCATCCTTAATGTCAGTGTCTGTCCTGTTTCTCGCACATAGAGGACCCAATAGGACATATCATGCACAGAATTAAGTACCTCACATTGAAAGAGGAGCATGTGAATATCCCAGGAATCTTATAGTCCTTTCTTTTATACCTACACCTGAATTGAGGTCTATTCTGTCACAATACCTGACTTCTCCCTTCCTCTCACGTCTCTCTGGCCCAATTCATTAAAATGACTGTTTATGACTACAGTATGTAAATCGCTTTTGAAAATGCAGATTTGCGCAAAAAATTTGCAATTTTGTAACTGACTAGAGTAATATTTGTTGGTGAGGACCTCAGGTACGGACTGGGACTGAAATTCAGCCCTGGCATTTGAAATCACACAGGCCCATGCTGTCCCCGTTCCCAAGTACCAGATGGGATATATTACCCTGGATGGAGGAAAGGAAGATGTACTACAAGACCAACATTTCTAATGATACCCATGGCCTGCTGGTGGAAGTGACTGAGTCAGCGACTTTGTGCTCCGTCACAACTCTTAACAGTATGGGTATCTTGAGAACACCGATTCTGCTAAAAACATAGCAGACAAGGCAGCCCACGACCAGACAGGGCCTTCTGACATTTGCCAGAATTGCCAGATGGCCATTCCGGCTCTGGGCGAGGTGCATGGATGGGCACGCCACTTGCCAGACGCCACTGATTCTTTGCTTTCAATACAGCCTGCATCTCAATGAAGTGTTTGCAAAGGACTGAAGCCCTCAAGCTGCTATTTAACCAATGTATTAGTCTTGTAGATTTTGGAATTGAGGATTATTCCATAACCGAGTCTCTCCCACCTGATCAGTAAAATTAAAAATATGCTTGAACCCCTTTCTTTCCAGGCATGTATTGCCATGCTGTTCATATATAGTAAACTTTTAATATTTAAAATGTCAAAGCCCTGATTAGTAGATCTGGAGGATACGTGCTCTGATTAGTAGGCCACTGGCCAGAGCCCCGACAAGTCTGGGGACTTGTATGCCCGCTGGACTGTAGACCTATCTAGTTGTCCCTGTGTAATGTCATACAAGCATCAGAGCAATGACAATGCTCAGGGCCTACTTATCAGAAGAAGTGCTGTGGAAAACAGCAAGAGGATTACGTTCGTAGTCTTCTTGTCAGCGGACATGTGCTACTGATATGACTGCCAGACCAAGGTTCTACCAATTTTTTTGCTCAACTCTAATATTGTCTAATTTTAAAGAGTGTAAACTTAAACTAGACAGCCTTAAAATTGTGCAAAATTTATCATACTGGTTCATTCTCTGTGATAAATTTAGTGCAATTAGACTTTCAGGTTTTAATTTACATCTCCTATTAGTTGGTTTACTTTTAGCTAGAAATTTGCACCAATGTTTTGATGTAATTTTTGGTGTTGAATTGAGGCTACACCCCCTTTCCACTATGCTATGCATTTTAATACAAAAAATAGCATTTTGCAGAGGACTTCCGAGGAACCTGGGGAGTCCAAAGCTTACACGCTCAGCATCAAGCCACTAATTTTAATTTTATACCCACTGTCTCCGGCTACGCACCACATAACAAAGAAGCAAAAATATATGCAACATTCACAATACTTTGAACCCTATACCTGAGCAACAGACCTGTGACCTCCATGTTGAGGTTTATTCCCTACTTCATTCTTCATTTAGGCTGTGTGCACACGTAGCAGATGTTTCGCGTTTTTTTCGCGGTTTTTCGCTATAAAACCGCAAAAAAAACCCCGCTCACATTAAGCATCCTATTTAATAGAATGCAATCCGCATTTTTTGTGCATATGCTGCTTTGTTTTCCTGAGCGGAATCGCATTCCAGAAAAAAACGCAGCATGTTCATTAAATTTGCGGAATCTAGGGGATTCCGCACACCTAGAAATGCATTGATCTGCTTAGTTCCCGCATGGGACTCTCCTCCACGGACTGGGCACCATATAATTGTTAAAAAAAAGAATTAAATAAAAAAATAGTGATATACTCACCTTCTGATGGCCCCCAGAGTCTTCCCGCCTCTCAGCGGTGCACGCGGCCGCTTCCATTCCCATGGATGCTTTGTGTGAAGGACCTGCGATGACGTCGCGGTCACATGACCGTGACGCCAAATAGACCATAGGATGACAGGTGCACCACTATAATGAAAGTATCCAAGAATAATTATAAATCACTTAGGGTGCTACAAGAATGCATAGAAATAACATAATGACAAATAGAAAAAAAAGGGGGAAAGCCTATGCATAAATACGTGCACACCTATATATGAAAAAAAATGCAAACTTTTATTATAACAAAGACACACCAACCAATATAAAAACAATTAAAAACATGATGTACACACCCTTCCCCATGGAAAGACATACGACCTCAATAAGGTCCAATATCATACCATTAATTCACAAGCACATTGAATTATGCCCCCTGGATAATTGACATGCAGATGACATTAACAAAACACTATGGCACACAGATATATATGGACACAACATAAGTCCTCATAATAATAAAGGCAAAAAATTGGGCGTCCCCAGAATTGTCTTGAATGATTGCACCGTGCGGCTACAAGATATAGAGAAAAAAGAATATATATGTGTATGAGCCCCTATTAGAGAATTAAAGTTGAGGTCCAAGGCTGCACCATAATAATGAGAACAAGGTTTAAACCTGCAAAGACCAGGAACAGGGGAGTTCAATATGAGCCATGTCAAATAACTACAATGAGCCCCAGAGATCCCAAATCCGTCTCATGGGTTAGCCTGGTCAAACCTGAAAGGATCAGGAGCAGGCAGAGCCACAAAGCATGCCTTAATGGGAGTAAAAGTGGCAAAGTGCCAAGAAGCCTCCAGGATATCAGGAAGCCGGGATACCAGGGGAAGGGGGTGGGAAGGATCCCACGCGTATCGCTGCCGCTGTGCAGCTTTGTCACGTACCCTTCCCCTGGAGGCTTCTTGGCACTTTGGCACTTTTACTCCCATTAAGGCATGCTTTGTGGCTCTACCTGCTCCTGATCCTTTCAGGTTTGACCAGGCTATTTCTATATTTCTGTGTGCCATAGTGTTTTGTTAATGTCATCTGCATGTCAATTATCCAGGGGGCATAATTCAATGTGCTTGTGAATTAATGGTATGATATTGGACCTTATTGGAGTCGTATGTCTTTCCATGGGGAAGGGTGTGTACATCATGTTTTTAATTGTTTTTATATTGGTTGGTGTGTCTTTGTTATAATAAAAGTTTGCTTTTTTTTTCATATATAGGTGTGCACGTATTTATGCAAAGGCTTTCCCCCTTTTTTTTCTTTTTGTGACCGTGACGTCATCGCAGGTCCTGCACACAAAGCATCTATAGGAACGGAAGCCGCCGAGGAGATTGGCTGCCTTCGGAAGGTGAGAATAACCATTTTAAAAAAAATTTTTTTTAATTATTTTTAACATTCTATCTTTTACTATTGATGCTGCATAGGCAGCATTAATAGTAAAAAGTTGGTCACACTTGTCAAACACTATGTTTGACAAGTGTGACCAACCTGTCAATCAGTTTTCCAAGCGATGCTACAGATCGCTTGGAAAACGCTAGCATTCTGCAAGCTAATTATGCTTGCAAAATGCTAGTTTTTAGCAGGAATATGCATGCCAATTCCACATGCAATATACCCGCGGCAGGAGTTGTAGAATTGTCGCGGAAATTTCCGTGGCAATTCTGCGACGTGTGCACTTAGCCTTACTCCTAAGAGATAGGAATGATCATTATTTATGCAGAGAAGATTTTATTGTAACATAGTAACATAGTTATTAAGGTTGAAGGAAGACTTTAAGTCCTTTTAGTTCAACCCATAGCCTAACCTAACATGCCCTAACATGTTGATCCAGAGGAAGGCAAAAAAAAACCATGTGGCAAAGAGTAAGCTCCACATTGGGGAAAAAAATTCCTTCCCGACCCCACATACGGCAATCAGACTAGTTCCCTGGATCAACATCCTATCAAGGAATCTAGTATATATAACCTGTAACATTATACTTTTCAAGAAAGGCATCCAGTCCCCTCAAATTTAATTAATGAATCACTCATTACAACATCATACGGCAGAGAGTTCCATAGTCTCACTGCTCTTACAGTAAAGAATCCGCGTCTGTTATTATGCTTAAACCTTCTTTCCTTCAGATGCCCCCTTGTCCCTGTCTCAGGTCTATGATTAAAAAGATCATCCGAAAGGTCTTTGTACTGTCCCCTCATATATTTATACATTAAAATAAGATCCCCCCTTAGCCTTCGTTTTTCCAAACTAAATAGCCCCAAGTGTAATAACCTATCTTGGTATTGCAGACCCCCAGTCCTCTAATAACCTTGGTCGCTCTTCTCTGCACCCGCTCTAGATCAGCTAAGTCTTTCTTATACACCAGAGACCAGAACTGTGCACAGTATTCTAAGCGTGGTCGAACTAGTGACTTGTATAGAGGTAAAATTATGTTCTCCTCATGAGCATCTATGCCTCTTTTAAGGCATCCCATTATTTTATTTTCCTTTGTAGCAGCTGCCTGACACTGGCCACTAAATGTCAGTTTGTCATCCACCCATACTCCCAGGTCTTTTTCATTGACGGTTTTGCCCAGAGTTTTAGAACTAAGCACATAGTTATACATCTTATGACTTCTACCCAAGTGCATGTGCAGCGCCCCAGAGTCCTGGTCGTTGCAGTACTGATGCTCCGCCGCTAAGGGGGGCTATGGTACGTCTGATGGCACTGAAGGAGTTCACCTGACCAGGTATCACAGACACCAATACACTTCACAGTCTGGCCTCCAGGGGGAGCTAAGGGTGCTATGTATTAGGCCACTCCTCACAATCTGGTAAAACTGGGGGTTGGATAGGTAGTTAGACAGAAGCTGACTGGGAATCGAGCAGGCAACATCCTGTGGCAGAGGGTGTTGCGGGGAGAGACTCAGGGGGGTCCCTGTCAGGGGTGGGATCCTGTCAGAGGCCTAGCGAACAGAGAGAACGTTACGGGACCGCACCTGCACTTGATCGCGGCGGTACCCTAAGAAAGGACAAGAAGCGAGGTATATTGTGCTGAGTGAGAAACGAGATCAACGCAACAAGGAGAAATACCAGTGGGAGTCGTGCTGTAAGACGAGGCAACATCCTACTGAGGCGCGTAGCCGGTGGCCGGAACGCCGAGGAAGTACTAGGCTCCAAGCAATACTTCAAACCTACGGCAGGACAGTCAGCTATAGGCGGGCTGTCTCACACAAATCACCTACGAAGACACAGGGGGCAACAATAGGAGAAGGGCGACACTAGGGTCCAAGAAGAGCTCCGAGCCTACCCGTCATACGGGTGCGTCCTAGCCATATCATCTGGGGGACGAAGAAGAACATCAGAATTGAGTTGTGAGGGAACACGAGAAACAGACACAACGGTTGTGGGGACTATCCCGTAAGCACAGCAGGGGAGGACCGCAACACACAAGCGCTAGAAGGTAGGCACAGATTTCCACCTGCAAAGGAAGCTCTGGAGGTGCCATCGGACCGGCCGGATTTGCGCAGCCTGGTTGACCGTATTCCGGACTGAGGATCCTGAAGCCTTCAGTAAAGAGGTAAAGAGACTGCAACCTGGTGTCCTCGTTATTTACTGTGACCGGCACTGCACCGCACTACCACCACCATCCACACCTATTATTGGGCGCCCCTCAGCAGGGTCACGGACCGGGTCTAGCCACCGTGACAACCCCAGAGCAGAGACTCAGAGGCCCGGTACCAGGTACCCCTCGGCCCTGCAGCAGTGGGGGCGCTACAACTTGGCATCACGAACAGGATCTACTTAAGCCTGAAGAATCAGGTCATGTGTACCTTGGAACTGTGATTTATTGTACTTAGACTGTGACTTATTGCAAAGACTGTGCACTGCCATTTGCCGCCAAAAAAAACCCCGCCGCCATTACAGCGCTGAGGAGAGCGCAGGAGAAGAAGAAGGGCGTGGAGTAGGCGTGGGCCAGCTGAAGAGCGCGAAAGACAATGGCCGCCCAGTCCAAACATTTTTGCATCTTGAGGATGTGCCCGTCAGCAGCCGAGGTCCGCCTTCTCATCCTCTTTGGAGAGTGGGGACCATGGAGATGGGGCCGCCCACGAAAGAGACACTGAAGAGAAGACACTGGAGAGGAAGCAAAGGTGGCGACGCCGGGAGCACCGCGTGGGGACGACCCGACTCAGCATGAGGCTGCACCACCCGACACAGCCCCAGATGCGCCATCGTTGCAGGGACTGGCCCTTACGGAGCTACCAATGGGCAGACCCAACTGGCTGCCGTCTGAGGAGTGTGTGGCCGTAGCCGAGGCCTGGCAGATAGCACGTCGCCTTGAGGCCGACGCTCGTGTGATCGCCCGACTGGGTCAGCCTACGGAGGTCCGCCTAATTCCGGTGTCCCCTGCTTCCTCCATCCCGGCCGCGGCAGAGTGTGAGCTGCAGGCACAGGACCTGAGGATCCTGCCGGAGACAGAACACCTGCGGCGCCTGATGGCGGCATGGCGGAACAGGCCCCAACCTGCAGCCCAGGTCGACCTGACGAGCTGTGAGGAGGCTCCGCCGTCACACTGGGGTGTGGTGGTGTTCTTCAACTCCCGGGAAGGAAGGGGAGTCATCCAAGAAATTGGAGAGCCACTGCAGGTCCGTGTTAACCGGAAAGAAGTGGAGCCCTGCGGAGGAAGGTATGGCTGCGACCTGGAGCCCAGGGACGCAGTAACCTACACGCGATGGAGGAGGGAAACTGGCTGGATAGCTCGGGGCGTCCAACGGTGCGTCGCACTCCAGGCTGCTGCCGGAACGTCGGAGGACGAGCCTCCTGCAGGGAAGGTGCCGGAACCTGCCCCCGCGGAAACCCAGGGACTCCAGGCCCACCATGTGGCTACGGGTCGTGCTCACCCACGAGCGAGGAGGGTGTCCCGACGAGGGATCCTATCGTTACTGGGACCGGTCTTTGCTACACTATCACGACCCGTTTGTCCGGTGAGGCCCGGGAGGAGGCCGCCTCCTGTCCAGCCAGAAACTGAGTAAGCAAGAATGCTTCATCGAATGTAAATAGTTAACTGTTTGTCCTCTTGCTGCTATGACCCGATCAGGGTAACTCTTAAAGGGATCCCTTTGTTTACCTGGCATCCCTTCTTCTGCTTTTTGTTTTTGTTTCCTGTTTTATCATTGTTGAAAGAACTGCTGGATCATGAACACTGCATGATTACAAACTCCTTGTAAATAGTTTGCACCTTCTTAAAGGTGCCCTCTACTGGTTTTATAAAAGAAAGGACTCTTTGCGAAGAAACTGTTCCTGGAAGCAGTACCGGAGTCCTTGCTGCACACAGACTTGCAGCTTGAGAAAGTTGCACTACCTCATAGAGACTTGGTCCCCTCTTAAAGGGAACGTTCACCCATAGCACTTAAAGTAATAATGCTGACATGTAGCAGTTATATGTAGTTAGCTAGTTAATTGTAAGGAATGTTTAATAATGTGTTAGAGAATGAGGACAGGAAGTGAACCCGTACGGGGTTAGTCGGTGAGTCCTCCTAGGAGCCATACAGAGATGGCTCGGTGATCCTGAGCTGAGAGATGGATGATACGTTCTATACTGTGTATAGTAGCAGAAAGGCAGTAGGCCCGGGCGGAAAGGGGCGGTCCTGCAATAGAACGAGAGGCAGTAGGCCTGGGGCAGATAGACAGGCGGTCCTGCAGATGTAAGGATGGAAAATGAAGAAAAAGTTGATTAGCCTTATAATGTTTTATAAGAAGGTCTTTAGTGGATTCAGCGTGTACGTCCTTAAAGGCAATGTTAAATTATTGTTCAGAAATTTGCACTAAGTAGAATACCCGTTTGGGTAAGAAAAGCTATTTATAGTATGTTATTCAAGGTATTTAACCATGTTTGTAACATTCAAGTGCCCTCACCTCCCATAAAGGGAAGCTCTGTTCAAATTTGCTTATAGTTATTGCATTTCAAAAATTGTATGTCTTTTGCTGACATGTATTGTTGTTTTCTTCCCAGTCCAGGAGTACTGGATTTAACCGGGGGGGAGTGCAGCGCCCCAGAGTCCTGGTCGTTGCAGTACTGATGCTCCGCCGCTAAGGGGGGCTATGGTACGTCTGATGGCACTGAAGGAGTTCACCTGACCAGGTATCACAGACACCAATACACTTCACAGTCTGGCCTCCAGGGGGAGCTAAGGGTGCTATGTATTAGGCCACTCCTCACAATCTGGTAAAACTGGGGGTTGGATAGGAAGTTAGACAGAAGCTGACTGGGAATCGAGCAGGCAACATCCTGTGGCAGAGGGTGTTGCGGGGAGAGACTCAGGGGGGTCCCTGTCAGGGGTGGGATCCTGACAGAGGCCTAGCGAACAGAGAGAACGTTACGGGACCGCGCCTGCACTTGATCGCGGCGGTACCCTAAGAAAGGACAAGAAGCAAGGTATATTGTGCTGAGTGAGAAACGAGATCAACGCAACAAGGAGAAATACCAGTAGGAGTTGTGCTGTAAGACGAGGCAACATCCTACTGAGGCGCGTAGCCGGTGGCCGGAACGCCGAGGAAGTACTAGGCTCCAAGCAATACTTCAAACCTACGGCAGGACAGTCAGCTATAGGCGGGCTGTCTCACACAAATCACCTATGAAGACACAGGGGGCAACAATAGGAGAAGGGCGACACTAGGGTCCAAGAAGAGCTCCGAGCCTACCCGTCATACGGGTGCGTCCTAGCCATATCATCTGGGGGACGAAGAAGAACATCAGAATCGAGTTGTGAGGGAACTGTTGTGAATTTGTTTTTTGCTCCCTCTAGTGGTTACTAGTTTTTTGACTCTGGTTTTTCTGTCATTCCTTTTATCCGCACCTGGGTCGTTAGTCAGGGGTGTTGCTATATAAGCTCTCTAGACCTTCAGTTCAATGCCTGGCAACGTAGTTATCAGAGCTAGTCTGCTGTGCTCTTGTCTACTGATCCTGGTTCCAGTTATATCAGCTAAGTCTGCCTTTTGCTTTTTGCTATTTGTTTTGGTTTTGTATTTTTGTCCAGCTTGTTCCAAATCTATATCCTGACCTTTGCTGGAAGCTCTAGGGGGGCTGGTGTTCTCCCCCCGGACCGTTAGACGGTTCGGGGGTTCTTGAATTTCCAGTGTGGATTTTGATAGGGTTTTTGTTGACCATATAAGTTACCTTTCTTTATTCTGCTATCAGTAAGCGGGCCTCTCTGTGCTAAACCTGGTTCATTTCTGTGTTTGTCATTTCCTCTTACCTCACCGTTATTATTTGTGGGGGGCTTCTATCCAGCTTTGGGGTCCCCTTCTCTGGAGGCAAGAAAGGTCTTTTGTTTTCCTCTACTAGGGGTAGCTAGATTCTCCGGCTGGAGCGTGTCATCTAGAATCAACGTAGGAATGATCCCCGGCTACTTCTAGTGTTGGCGTTAGGAGTAGATATATGGTCAACCCAGTTACCACTGCCCTATGAGCTGGATTTTTGTATTCTGCAGACTTCCACGTACCTCTGAGACCCTCGCCATTGGGGTCATAACAGTTTGCCAGGCCAGTATTAAATGTTTAATGCGTTGCAGAAGAGGGATTATAAGAAAGAAGATTCTGAGTTTTTTTTTTTTTCTTTCTTCTTCCCCTTTACCTCAGAGTGGCTATGCTTGCTGCAGACATGAATGTCCAGACCTTGATTACAAGTGTGGACCAGCTGGCTACTCGTGTGCAGGGCATACAAGACTATGTTATCAGAAATCCTAGGTCAGAACCTAAAATACCGATTCCTGAACTGTTTTCCGGAGACAGGTTTAAGTTTAGGAATTTTGTGAATAATTGTAAATTGTTTTTGTCCCTGAGACCCTGTTCATCTGGAGACTCTGCTCAGCAAGTAAAAATAGTTATTTCGTTCTTACGGGGCGACCCTCAGGATTGGGCTTTTTCGCTGGCGCCAGGAGATCCGGCATTGGCTGATATTGATGCGTTTTTTCTGGCGCTCGGTTTACTTTATGAGGAACCCAATCTTGAGATTCAGGCAGAAAAGGCCTTGCTGGCTATGTCTCAGGGGCAGGACGAGGCTGAAGTGTATTGCCAAAAATTTCGGAAATGGTCCGTGCTGACACATTGGAACGAGTGTGCACTGGCCGCTAATTTTAGAAATGGCCTATCTGAAGCCATTAAGAATGTTATGGTGGGTTTTCCCATTCCCACAGGTCTCAATGATACTATGGCACTGGCTATTCAAATTGACCGGCGGTTGCGGGAGCGCAAAACCGCAAATTCCCTCATGGTGTTGTCTGAACAGACACCTAATTCGGTGCAATGTGATAGAAAAACCGCAAATTCCCTCATGGTGTTGTCTGAACAGACACCTGATTTAATGCAATGTGATAGAATCCTGACTAGAAATGAGCGGAAAATTCATAGACGCCGGAATGGCTTGTGCTACTACTGTGGTGATTCTACACATGTTATCTCAGCATGCTCTAAACGTATAGCTAAGGTTGTTAGTCCTGTCACCGTTGGTAATTTGCAACCTAAATTTATTCTGTCTGTAACTTTGATTTGCTCACTGTCGTCTTATCCTGTCATGGCGTTTGTAGATTCAGGTGCTGCCCTGAGTCTTATGGATCTGTCATTTGCTAAGCACTGTGGTTTTACTCTTGAACCATTAGAAAATCCTATTCCTCTTAGGGGTATTGATGCTACGCCATTGGCAGCAAATAAACCGCAGTATTGGACACAGGTTATCATGTGCATGACTCCTGAACACCGCGAGGTGATACGTTTCCTGGTTTTACATAAAATGCATGATTTGGTTGTTTTAGGGCTGCCATGGTTACAGACCCATAATCCAGTCCTGGACTGGAAGGCTATGTCAGTCTCAAGTTGGGGCTGTCGTGGTATTCATGGGGATTCCCTGCCTGTGTCTATTGCTTCTTCTACGCCTTCGGAAGTTCCGGAGTATTTGTCTGATTATCAGGATGTCTTCAGTGAGTCTGAGTCCAGTGCACTGCCTCCTCATAGGGACTGTGACTGTGCTATAGATTTGATCCCAGGCAGTAAGTTTCCTAAGGGAAGACTGTTTAATCTGTCGGTACCTGAACATACCGCTATGCGTTCATATATCAAGGAGTCTCTGGAGAAAGGACATATTCGTCCATCTTCTTCCCCCCTTGGTGCGGGATTCTTTTTTGTGGCAAAAAAGGACGGATCTTTGAGACCTTGTATTGATTATCGGCTTTTAAATAAGATCACTGTCAAATTTCAGTATCCTTTACCGCTGTTGTCTGACTTGTTTGCCCGGATTAAAGGTGCCAAGTGGTTCACCAAGATAGACCTTCGTGGTGCGTACAACCTTGTGCGCATTAAGCAAGGTGATGAATGGAAAACCGCATTCAATACGCCCGAAGGTCATTTTGAGTACTTGGTGATGCCTTTTGGGCTCTCCAATGCGCCTTCAGTTTTTCAGTCCTTTATGCATGACATTTTCCGGAAGTATCTGGATAAATTTTTGATTGTTTATCTGGATGATATTTTGGTTTTTTCTGATGATTGGGATTCGCATGTGGAGCAGGTCAGGTTGGTCTTTAAAATTTTGCGTGAAAATTCTTTGTTTGTCAAGGGCTCAAAGTGTCTCTTTGGTGTACAGAAGGTTCCCTTTTTGGGGTTCATTTTTTCCCCTTCTGCTGTGGAGATGGACCCAGTCAAGGTCCGAGCTATTCTTGATTGGACTCAGCCCTCGTCGGTTAAGAGTCTTCAGAAGTTCTTGGGTTTCGCTAACTTCTACCGTCGTTTTATCGCTAATTTTTCTAGCATTGTGAAACCGTTGACGGATATGACCAAGAAGGGCTCCGATGTAGCTAACTGGGCTCCTGCTGCCGTGGAGGCTTTCCAGGAGTTGAAGCGCCGGTTTACTTCGGCGCCTGTTTTGTGCCAGCCCGATGTCTCACTTCCCTTTCAGGTTGAGGTGGATGCTTCAGAGATTGGAGCAGGGGCCGTTTTGTCGCAGAGAGGCCCTGGTTGCTCTGTTATGAAACCTTGTGCCTTTTTCTCCAGGAAGTTTTCGCCTGCCGAGCGAAATTATGATGTGGGCAATCGGGAGTTGTTGGCCATGAAATGGGCATTTGAGGAGTGGCGTCATTGGCTCGAGGGTGCTAAGCATCGTGTGGTGGTCTTGACTGATCACAAAAATCTGATGTATCTCGAGTCTGCTAAACGCCTTAATCCGAGACAGGCCCGCTGGTCATTGTTTTTCTCCCGCTTTGATTTTGTTGTCTCGTATTTACCAGGTTCAAAGAATGTGAAGGCCGATGCTCTTTCTAGGAGCTTTGTGCCTGATGCTCCTGGAGTCGCTGATCCTGTTGGTATTCTTAAAGATGGAGTTATCTTGTCAGCTATTTCTCCGGATCTGCGACGTGTGTTGCAGAGATTTCAGGCTGATAGGCCTGAGTCTTGTCCACCTGACAGACTGTTTGTCCCAGATAAATGGACCAGCAGAGTCATTTCCGAGGTTCATTCCTCGGTGTTGGCAGGTCACCCGGGAATTTTTGGCACCAGAGATCTGGTGGCCAGGTCCTTTTGGTGGCCTTCCTTGTCAAGGGATGTGCGGTCATTTGTGCAGTCCTGTGGGACTTGTGCTCGAGCTAAGCCTTGCTGTTCTCGTGCCAGCGGTTTGCTCTTGCCCTTGCCTGTCCCGAAGAGACCTTGGACACATATCTCCATGGATTTCATTTCTGATCTTCCGCTATCTCAGGGCATGTCCGTTATCTGGGTGATATGTGATCGCTTCTCCAAGATGGTCCATTTGGTTCCTTTGCCTAAGCTGCCTTCCTCTTCCGATCTGGTTCCTGTGTTTTTCCAGAACGTGGTTCGTTTGCACGGCATCCCTGAGAATATTGTGTCAGACAGAGGATCCCAGTTCATTTCTAGGTTCTGGCGATCCTTTTGTAGTAGGATGGGCATTGATTTGTCGTTTTCGTCTGCTTTCCATCCTCAGACTAATGGACAGACGGAGCGAACCAATCAGACTTTGGAGGCTTATTTGAGGTGTTTTGTCTCTGCTGATCAGGACGATTGGGTGACATTCTTGCCGTTGGCTGAGTTTGCCCTTAATAATCGGGCTAGTTCCGCCACCTTGGTTTCGCCTTTTTTCTGCAACTCTGGTTTCCATCCTCGCTTTTCTTCGGGTCATGTGGAGCCTTCTGACTGTCCTGGGGTGGATTCTGTGGTAGATAGGTTGCAGCGGATCTGGAATCATGTGGTGGACAACTTGAAGTTGTCACAGGAGAGGGCTCAGCGCTTTGCCAACCGCCGCCGCGGTGTGGGTCCCCGACTACGCGTTGGGGATTTGGTATGGCTTTCTTCCCGCTTTGTTCCTATGAAGGTCTCCTCTCCCAAATTTAAACCTCGTTTTATTGGGCCTTACAAGATATTGGAAATCCTTAATCCTGTATCTTTTCGTCTGGATCTTCCTGTGTCGTTTGCTATTCACAATGTATTTCATAGGTCCTTGTTGCGGCGGTACATTGTGCCTGTAGTTCCTTCTGCTGAGCCTCCTGCTCCGGTGTTGGTTGAGGGCGAGTTGGAGTACGTGGTGGAGAAGATCTTGGATTCTCGCCTCTCCAGGCGGAGGCTTCAGTACCTGGTCAAGTGGAAGGGCTATGGTCAGGAGGATAATTCCTGGGTGGTCGCCTCTGATGTTCATGCGGCCGATTTAGTTCGTGCCTTTCATGCCGCTCATCCTGATCGCCCTGGTGGTCGTGGTGAGGGTTCGGTGACCCCTCACTAAGGGGGGGGTACTGTTGTGAATTTGCTTTTTGCTCCCTCTAGTGGTTACTAGTTTTTTGACTCTGGTTTTTCTGTCATTCCTTTTATCCGCACCTGGGTCGTTAGTCAGGGGTGTTGCTATATAAGCTCCCTAGACCTTCAGTTCAATGCCTGGCAACGTAGTTATCAGAGCTAGTCTGCTGTGCTCTTGTCTACTGATCCTGGTTCCAGTTATATCAGCTAAGTCTGCCTTTTGCTTTTTGCTATTTGTTTTGGTTTTGTATTTTTGTCCAGCTTGTTCCAAATCTATATCCTGACCTTTGCTGGAAGCTCTAGGGGGGCTGGTGTTCTCCCCCCGGACCGTTAGACGGTTCGGGGGTTCTTGAATTTCCAGTGTGGATTTTGATAGGGTTTTTGTTGACCATATAAGTTACCTTTCTTTATTCTGCTATCAGTAAGCGGGCCTCTCTGTGCTAAACCTGGTTCATTTCTGTGTTTGTCATTTCCTCTTACCTCACCGTTATTATTTGTGGGGGGTGTTGTGAATTTGGATTCGGGGCTCCCCCGGTGGCTACTGGTGGAATTGAACTGGTGTCTTCATCTTCTCTGTTCACCTGTTCCCATCAAGATGTGGGAGTCGCTATATAACCTTGCTTCTCTGTTAGTTGCTTGCCGGTCAACAATGTTATCAGAAGCCTCTCTGTGCTTGTTCCTGCTCCTAGACAACTACTAGATAAGTTGGACTCTTGTCCATGTTTGTTTTTGCATTTTGTTCCAGTTCACAGCTGTAGTTTCGTTACTGTGTCTGGAAAGCTCTTGTGAACAGGAATTGCCACTCTGGTGTTATGAGTTAATGCCAGAGTCTTAAAGTAATTCCTGGATGGTGTTTTGATAGGGTTTTCAGCTGACCATGAAAGTGTCCTTTCTGTCTTCTGCTATGTAGTAAGTGGACCTCAAATTTGCTAAACCTATTTTCATACTACGTTTGTTATTTCATCTTAATTCACCGCCAATACATGTGGGGGGCCTCTGTCTCCTTTCGGGGTATTTCTCTAGAGGTGAGCTAGGACTAACTTTTCCTCTGCTAGCTTTATTTAGTCCTCCGGCTGGTGCTGGGCATCTAGAATCAACGTAGGCATGCTACCCGGCCACTGCTAGTTGTGTGTTAGGTTTAGTTCATGGTCAGCTCAGTTCCCATCTTCCAAGAGCTAGTTCTTATATATGCTGATGCTATGTTCTCTTGCCATTGAGATCATGACAGTTTGACCGGCCATCTAAAGGGTTAAAATCCTTGGCTGAGAAATGAGAGTAATAAGAAGTCTGCTGAGATTTTTTTTTTTTTTTTTTTTTCTCTCCTTCTAATCTTTGAATGGCTGTGTCCACCTGTTTGTAATGGATCTTCAGAGTGTAACTGCAGGTTTGAATAATCTCGCCACGAAGGTACAAAATTTGCAAGACTTTGTTTGTCATGCACCTGTATCTGAGCCGAGAATTCCTTTGCCGGAATTTTTCTCGGGGAATAGATCTGGGTTTCAGAATTT
This sequence comes from Ranitomeya variabilis, assembly GCF_051348905.1. Taxonomy (NCBI): domain Eukaryota; kingdom Metazoa; phylum Chordata; class Amphibia; order Anura; family Dendrobatidae; genus Ranitomeya; species Ranitomeya variabilis. The sequence goes on along the minus strand of NC_135235.1, from coordinate 400,756,236 downwards.
TCGAAATAATTGCAAATTATTTTTGTCCCTGAAATTTCGCTCTGCCGGAGACCCTGCACAGCAGGTCAGGATTGTGATTTCCTTGCTCCGGGGCGACCCTCAAGACTGGGCTTTTTCATTGACACCAGGGGATCCTGCGTTTCAGTATCCTTTACCGCTGTTGTCTGACTTGTTTGCCCGGATTAAAGGTGCCAAGTGGTTCACCAAGATAGACCTTCGTGGTGCGTACAACCTTGTGCGCATTAAGCAAGGTGATGAATGGAAAACCGCATTCAATACGCCCGAAGGTCATTTTGAGTACTTGGTGATGCCTTTTGGGCTCTCCAATGCGCCTTCAGTTTTTCAGTCCTTTATGCATGACATTTTCCGGAAGTATCTGGATAAATTTTTGATTGTTTATCTGGATGATATTTTGGTTTTTTCTGATGATTGGGATTCGCATGTGGAGCAGGTCAGGTTGGTCTTTAAAATTTTGCGTGAAAATTCTTTGTTTGTCAAGGGCTCAAAGTGTCTCTTTGGTGTACAGAAGGTTCCCTTTTTGGGGTTCATTTTTTCCCCTTCTGCTGTGGAGATGGACCCAGTCAAGGTCCGAGCTATTCTTGATTGGACTCAGCCCTCGTCGGTTAAGAGTCTTCAGAAGTTCTTGGGTTTCGCTAACTTCTACCGTCGTTTTATCGCTAATTTTTCTAGCATTGTGAAACCGTTGACGGATATGACCAAGAAGGGCTCCGATGTAGCTAACTGGGCTCCTGCTGCCGTGGAGGCTTTCCAGGAGTTGAAGCGCCGGTTTACTTCGGCGCCTGTTTTGTGCCAGCCCGATGTCTCACTTCCCTTTCAGGTTGAGGTGGATGCTTCAGAGATTGGAGCAGGGGCCGTTTTGTCGCAGAGAGGCCCTGGTTGCTCTGTTATGAAACCTTGTGCCTTTTTCTCCAGGAAGTTTTCGCCTGCCGAGCGAAATTATGATGTGGGCAATCGGGAGTTGTTGGCCATGAAATGGGCATTTGAGGAGTGGCGTCATTGGCTCGAGGGTGCTAAGCATCGTGTGGTGGTCTTGACTGATCACAAAAATCTGATGTATCTCGAGTCTGCTAAACGCCTTAATCCGAGACAGGCCCGCTGGTCATTGTTTTTCTCCCGCTTTGATTTTGTTGTCTCGTATTTACCAGGTTCAAAGAATGTGAAGGCCGATGCTCTTTCTAGGAGCTTTGTGCCTGATGCTCCTGGAGTCGCTGATCCTGTTGGTATTCTTAAAGATGGAGTTATCTTGTCAGCTATTTCTCCGGATCTGCGACGTGTGTTGCAGAGATTTCAGGCTGATAGGCCTGAGTCTTGTCCACCTGACAGACTGTTTGTCCCAGATAAATGGACCAGCAGAGTCATTTCCGAGGTTCATTCCTCGGTGTTGGCAGGTCACCCGGGAATTTTTGGCACCAGAGATCTGGTGGCCAGGTCCTTTTGGTGGCCTTCCTTGTCAAGGGATGTGCGGTCATTTGTGCAGTCCTGTGGGACTTGTGCTCGAGCTAAGCCTTGCTGTTCTCGTGCCAGCGGTTTGCTCTTGCCCTTGCCTGTCCCGAAGAGACCTTGGACACATATCTCCATGGATTTCATTTCTGATCTTCCGCTATCTCAGGGCATGTCCGTTATCTGGGTGATATGTGATCGCTTCTCCAAGATGGTCCATTTGGTTCCTTTGCCTAAGCTGCCTTCCTCTTCCGATCTGGTTCCTGTGTTTTTCCAGAACGTGGTTCGTTTGCACGGCATCCCTGAGAATATTGTGTCAGACAGAGGATCCCAGTTCATTTCTAGGTTCTGGCGATCCTTTTGTAGTAGGATGGGCATTGATTTGTCGTTTTCGTCTGCTTTCCATCCTCAGACTAATGGACAGACGGAGCGAACCAATCAGACTTTGGAGGCTTATTTGAGGTGTTTTGTCTCTGCTGATCAGGACGATTGGGTGACATTCTTGCCGTTGGCTGAGTTTGCCCTTAATAATCGGGCTAGTTCCGCCACCTTGGTTTCGCCTTTTTTCTGCAACTCTGGTTTCCATCCTCGCTTTTCTTCGGGTCATGTGGAGCCTTCTGACTGTCCTGGGGTGGATTCTGTGGTAGATAGGTTGCAGCGGATCTGGAATCATGTGGTGGACAACTTGAAGTTGTCACAGGAGAGGGCTCAGCGCTTTGCCAACCGCCGCCGCGGTGTGGGTCCCCGACTACGCGTTGGGGATTTGGTATGGCTTTCTTCCCGCTTTGTTCCTATGAAGGTCTCCTCTCCCAAATTTAAACCTCGTTTTATTGGGCCTTACAAGATATTGGAAATCCTTAATCCTGTATCTTTTCATCTGGATCTTCCTGTGTCGTTTGCTATTCACAATGTATTTCATAGGTCCTTGTTGCGGCGGTACATTGTGCCTGTAGTTCCTTCTGCTGAGCCTCCTGCTCCGGTGTTGGTTGAGGGCGAGTTGGAGTACGTGGTGGAGAAGATCTTGGATTCTCGCCTCTCCAGGCGGAGGCTTCAGTACCTGGTCAAGTGGAAGGGCTATGGTCAGGAGGATAATTCCTGGGTGGTCGCCTCTGATGTTCATGCGGCCGATTTAGTTTGTGCCTTTCATGCCGCTCATCCTGATCGCCCTGGTGGTCGTGGTGAGGGTTCGGTGACCCCTCACTAAGGGGGGGGTACTGTTGTGAATTTGCTTTTTGCTCCCTCTAGTGGTTACTAGTTTTTTGACTCTGGTTTTTCTGTCATTCCTTTTATCCGCACCTGGGTCGTTAGTCAGGGGTGTTGCTATATAAGCTCCCTAGACCTTCAGTTCAATGCCTGGCAACGTAGTTATCAGAGCTAGTCTGCTGTGCTCTTGTCTACTGATCCTGGTTCCAGTTATATCAGCTAAGTCTGCCTTTTGCTTTTTGCTATTTGTTTTGGTTTTGTATTTTTGTCCAGCTTGTTCCAAATCTATATCCTGACCTTTGCTGGAAGCTCTAGGGGGGCTGGTGTTCTCCCCCCGGACCGTTAGACGGTTCGGGGGTTCTTGAATTTCCAGTGTGGATTTTGATAGGGTTTTTGTTGACCATATAAGTTACCTTTCTTTATTCTGCTATCAGTAAGCGGGCCTCTCTGTGCTAAACCTGGTTCATTTCTGTGTTTGTCATTTCCTCTTACCTCACCGTTATTATTTGTGGGGGGTGTTGTGAATTTGGATTCGGGGCTCCCCCGGTGGCTACTGGTGGAATTGAACTGGTGTCTTCATCTTCTCTGTTCACCTGTTCCCATCAAGATGTGGGAGTCGCTATATAACCTTGCTTCTCTGTTAGTTGCTTGCCGGTCAACAATGTTATCAGAAGCCTCTCTGTGCTTGTTCCTGCTCCTAGACAACTACTAGATAAGTTGGACTCTTGTCCATGTTTGTTTTTGCATTTTGTTCCAGTTCACAGCTGTAGTTTCGTTACTGTGTCTGGAAAGCTCTTGTGAACAGGAATTGCCACTCTGGTGTTATGAGTTAATGCCAGAGTCTTAAAGTAATTCCTGGATGGTGTTTTGATAGGGTTTTCAGCTGACCATGAAAGTGTCCTTTCTGTCTTCTGCTATGTAGTAAGTGGACCTCAAATTTGCTAAACCTATTTTCATACTACGTTTGTTATTTCATCTTAATTCACCGCCAATACATGTGGGGGGCCTCTGTCTCCTTTCGGGGTATTTCTCTAGAGGTGAGCTAGGACTAACTTTTCCTCTGCTAGCTTTATTTAGTCCTCCGGCTGGTGCTGGGCATCTAGAATCAACGTAGGCATGCTACCCGGCCACTGCTAGTTGTGTGTTAGGTTTAGTTCATGGTCAGCTCAGTTCCCATCTTCCAAGAGCTAGTTCTTATATATGCTGATGCTATGTTCTCTTGCCATTGAGATCATGACAGTTTGACCGGCCATCTAAAGGGTTAAAATCCTTGGCTGAGAAATGAGAGTAATAAGAAGTCTGCTGAGATTTTTTTTTTTTTTTTTTTTTTCTCTCCTTCTAATCTTTGAATGGCTGTGTCCACCTGTTTGTAATGGATCTTCAGAGTGTAACTGCAGGTTTGCATAATCTCGCCACGAAGGTACAAAATTTGCAAGACTTTGTTTGTCATGCACCTGTATCTGAGCCGAGAATTCCTTTGCCGGAATTTTTCTCGGGGAATAGATCTGGGTTTCAGAATTTTCGAAATAATTGCAAATTATTTTTGTCCCTGAAATTTCGCTCTGCCGGAGACCCTGCACAGCAGGTCAGGATTGTGATTTCCTTGCTCCGGGGCGACCCTCAAGACTGGGCTTTTTCATTGACACCAGGGGATCCTGCGTTGCTCAATGTGGATGCGTTTTTTCTGGCCTTGGGGTTGCTTTATGACGAACCTCATTTGGAGCTTCAGGCAGAAAAAACTTTGATGTCCCTATCTCAGGGGCAAGATGAAGCGGAAATTTACTGCCAAAGATTCCGTAAATGGTCTGTGCTTACTCAGTGGAATGAGTGCGCCCTGGCGGCGACTTTCAGAGAGGGTCTCTCTGATGCCATTAAGGATGTTATGGTGGGGTTCCCTGTGCCTGCGGGTCTGAATGAGTCCATGACAATGGCTATTCAGATCGATAGGCGTTTGCGGGAGCGCAAACCAGTGCACCATCTGGCGGTGTCCACTGAGAAGTCGCCAGAGAGTATGCAGTGTGATAGAATTCTGTCCCGAAGCGAGCGGCAGAATTTTAGACGGAAAAATGGGTTGTGTTTCTATTGTGGTGATTCTACTCATGTTATATCAGCATGCTCTAAGCGCACTAAAAAGCTTGATAAATCTGTTTCCATTTGCACCTTACCGTCTAAGTTTATTCTATCTGTGACCCTGATTTGTTCTTTGTCATCTATTACCACGGACGCCTATGTCGACTCTGGCGCCGCTTTGAGTCTTATGGATTGGTCCTTTGCCAAACGCTGTGGGTATGATTTAGAGCCTTTGGAGACTCCTATTCCTCTGAAGGGGATTGACTCCACCCCATTGGCTAATAATAAACCACAATACTGGACACAAGTAACTATGCGTATTAATCCGGATCACCAGGAGATTATTCGCTTTCTGGTGCTGTATAATCTACATGATGATTTGGTGCTAGGATTGCCTTGGCTGCAATCTCACAACCCAGTCCTCGACTGGAGAGCTATGTCTGTGTTGAGCTGGGGATGTAAGGGGGCTCATGGGGATGTACCTGTGGTTTCCATTTCATCATCTATTCCCTCTGAAATTCCTGAGTTCCTCTCTGACTATCGTGACGTCTTTGAAGAATCCAAGCTTGGTTCGTTACCTCCGCACCGAGAGTGCGATTGTGCCATAGATTTAATTCCGGGTAGTAAATACCCAAAGGGCCGTTTATTTAATCTGTCTGTGCCTGAACATGCTGCTATGCGAGAATATATAAAGGAGTCCTTGGAAAAGGGACATATTCGTCCATCGTCATCTCCCTTAGGAGCCGGTTTTTTCTTTGTGTCAAAAAAAGACGGCTCTTTGAGACCATGTATCGATTATCGGCTTTTGAATAAAATCACTGTTAAATATCAATACCCATTGCCGTTGCTGACTGATTTGTTTGCTCGCATAAAGGGGGCCAAGTGGTTCTCTAAGATTGACCTTCGTGGGGCGTATAATTTGGTGCGAATCAGGCAGGGGGATGAGTGGAAAACCGCATTTAATACGCCCGAGGGCCACTTTGAGTATTTAGTGATGCCTTTTGGTCTTTCAAATGCTCCGTCAGTTTTCCAGTCCTTTATGCATGATATTTTTCGCGATTATTTGGATAAATTTATGATTGTGTATCTGGATGATATTCTGATTTTTTCGGATGACTGGGACTCTCATGTCCAGCAAGTCAGGAGGGTTTTTCAGGTTTTGCGGTCTAATTCTTTGTGTGTGAAGGGTTCTAAGTGTGTTTTTGGGGTACAGAGGATTTCCTTTTTGGGATATATTTTTTCTCCCTCTTCCATTGAAATGGATCCTGTCAAGGTTCAAGCTATTTGTGATTGGACGCAGCCCTCTTCTCTTAAGAGTCTTCAGAAATTTTTGGGCTTTGCTAACTTTTATCGTCGATTTATTGCTGGTTTTTCGGATATTGCTAAGCCATTGACCGATTTGACTAAGAAGGGTGCTGATGTTGCTGATTGGTCCCCTGATGCTGTGGAGGCCTTTCGGGAGCTTAAGCGCCGTTTTTCCTCTGCCCCTGTGTTGCGTCAGCCTGATGTTGCTCTACCTTTTCAGGTTGAGGTCGACGCTTCTGAGATCGGAGCTGGGGCAGTGTTGTCGCAGAAAAGTTCTGACTGCTCCGTGATGAGGCCTTGTGCCTTCTTTTCCCGTAAATTTTCGCCCGCTGAGCGGAATTATGATGTTGGGAATCGGGAGCTTTTGGCCATGAAGTGGGCTTTTGAGCAGTGGCGCCATTGGCTTGAGGGGGCCAGACATCAGGTGGTGGTATTGACTGACCACAAAAATTTGATTTATCTTGAGACCGCTAGGCGCCTGAATCCTAGACAGGCGCGCTGGTCATTATTTTTCTCTCGGTTTAATTTTGTGGTGTCATACCTACCGGGTTCTAAGAATGTTAAGGCGGATGCCCTTTCTAGGAGTTTTGAGCCTGACTCGCCTGGTAACTCTGAGCCCACAGGTATCCTTAAGGATGGAGTGGTATTGTCAGCCGTTTCTCCAGACCTGCGGCGGGCCTTGCAGGAGTTTCAGGCGGATAGACCGGATCGTTGCCCACCTGATAAACTGTTTGTTCCTGATGATTGGACCAGTAGAGTCATCTCTGAGGTTCATTCTTCTGCCTTGGCAGGTCATCCTGGCATTTTTGGTACCAGGGATTTGGTGGCAAGGTCCTTCTGGTGGCCTTCCCTGTCACGAGATGTGCGAGGCTTTGTGCAGTCTTGTGACGTTTGTGCTCGGGCCAAGCCTTGTTGTTCTCGGGCTAGTGGATTATTGTTGCCCTTGCCTATTCCTAAGAGGCCTTGGACGCACATCTCGATGGATTTTATTTCAGATCTGCCTGTTTCTCAGAAGATGTCTGTCATCTGGGTGGTGTGTGACCGTTTCTCTAAGATGGTCCATTTGGTTCCTCTGCCCAAGTTGCCTTCTTCTTCCGAGTTGGTTCCTCTGTTTTTTCAAAATGTTGTTCGTTTGCATGGTATTCCTGAGAATATCATTTCTGACAGAGGGACCCAATTCGTGTCTAGATTTTGGCGGGCATTCTGTGCTAGGATGGGCATAGATTTGTCTTTTTCGTCCGCTTTCCATCCTCAGACGAATGGCCAGACCGAGCGGACTAATCAGACCCTGGAGACATATCTGAGGTGTTTTGTGTCTGCTGACCAGGATGATTGGGTTGCTTTTTTGCCATTGGCGGAGTTCGCTCTCAATAATCGGGCCAGCTCTGCCACTTTGGTGTCCCCGTTTTTCTGTAATTCGGGGTTTCATCCTCGATTTTCCTCTGGTCAGGTGGAATCTTCGGATTGTCCTGGAGTGGATGCTGTGGTGGAGAGATTGCATCAGATCTGGGGGAAGGTGGTGGACAATTTGAGGTTGTCCCAGGAGAAGACTCAGCTTTTTGCCAACCGCCACCGTCGTGTTGGTCCCCGGCTTTGTGTTGGGGATTTGGTGTGGTTGTCTTCTCGTTTTGTCCCTATGAGGGTCTCTTCTCCTAAGTTTAAGCCTCGGTTCATCGGCCCGTATAAGATATTGGAGATTCTTAACCCTGTTTCCTTCCGTTTGGACCTCCCTGCATCCTTTTCTATTCATAACGTTTTTCATCGGTCATTATTGCGCAGGTATGAGGTACCGGTTGTGCCTTCCGTTGAGCCTCCTGCTCCGGTGTTGGTTGAGGGTGAGTTGGAGTACGTTGTGGAGAAAATCTTAGACTCCCGTGTTTCCAGACGGAGACTCCAGTATCTGGTCAAGTGGAAGGGATACGGCCAGGAGGATAATTCTTGGGTGAATGCATCTGATGTTCATGCCTCTGATCTGGTTCGTGCCTTTCATAGGGCCCATCCTGATCGCCCTGGTGGTTCTGGTGAGGGTTCGGTGCCCCCTCCTTGAGGGGGGGTACTGTTGTGAATTTGGATTCGGGGCTCCCCCGGTGGCTACTGGTGGAATTGAACTGGTGTCTTCATCTTCTCTGTTCACCTGTTCCCATCAAGATGTGGGAGTCGCTATATAACCTTGCTTCTCTGTTAGTTGCTTGCCGGTCAACAATGTTATCAGAAGCCTCTCTGTGCTTGTTCCTGCTCCTAGACAACTACTAGATAAGTTGGACTCTTGTCCATGTTTGTTTTTGCATTTTGTTCCAGTTCACAGCTGTAGTTTCGTTACTGTGTCTGGAAAGCTCTTGTGAACAGGAATTGCCACTCTGGTGTTATGAGTTAATGCCAGAGTCTTAAAGTAATTCCTGGATGGTGTTTTGATAGGGTTTTCAGCTGACCATGAAAGTGTCCTTTCTGTCTTCTGCTATGTAGTAAGTGGACCTCAAATTTGCTAAACCTATTTTCATACTACGTTTGTTATTTCATCTTAATTCACCGCCAATACATGTGGGGGGCCTCTGTCTCCTTTCGGGGTATTTCTCTAGAGGTGAGCTAGGACTAACTTTTCCTCTGCTAGCTTTATTTAGTCCTCCGGCTGGTGCTGGGCATCTAGAATCAACGTAGGCATGCTACCCGGCCACTGCTAGTTGTGTGTTAGGTTTAGTTCATGGTCAGCTCAGTTCCCATCTTCCAAGAGCTAGTTCTTATATATGCTGATGCTATGTTCTCTTGCCATTGAGATCATGACAGGGGGGCTTCTATCCAGCTTTGGGGTCCCCTTCTCTGGAGGCAAGAAAGGTCTTTTGTTTTCCTCTACTAGGGGTAGCTAGATTCTCCGGCTGGAGCGTGTCATCTAGAATCAACGTAGGAATGATCCCCGGCTACTTCTAGTGTTGGCGTTAGGAGTAGATATATGGTCAACCCAGTTACCACTGCCCTATGAGCTGGATTTTTGTATTCTGCAGACTTCCACGTACCTCTGAGACCCTCGCCATTGGGGTCATAACAGGGAACACGAGAAACAGACACAACGGTTGTGGCGACTATCCCGTAAGCACAGCAGGGGAGGACCGCAACACACAAGTGCTAGAAGGTAGGCATAGATTTCCACCTGCAAAGGAAGCTCTGGAGGTGCCATCGGACCGGCCGGATTTGCGCAGCCTGGTTGACCGTATTCCGGACTGAGGATCCTGAAGCCTTCAGTAAAGAGGTAAAGAGACTGCAACCTGGTGTCCTCGTTATTTACTGTGACCGGCACTGCACTGCACTACCACCACCATCCACACCTATTATTGGGCGCCCCTCAGCAGGGTCACGGACCGGGTCTAGCCACCGTGACAACCCCAGAGCAGAGACTCAGAGGCCCGGTACCGGGTACCCCTCGGCCCTGCGGCAGTGGGGGCGCTACACATGACCTTACATTTATCCCCATTAAAGCTCATTTGCCATTTATCAGCCCAAGCTTCTAGTTTACATAAATCATCCTGTAATATAAAATTGTCCTCCTCTGTATTGATTACCCTGCAGAGTTTAGTGTCATCTGCCAATATTGAAATTCTGCTCTGCATGCCCCCTACAAGGTCATTAATGAATATGTTAAAAGAAGAGGGCCCAATACTGACCCCTGTGGTACTCCACTGCTAACCGCGAACCAGTCCGAGTGCGCTCCATTAATAACCACCCTTTGTTTCCTATCCCTGAGCCAGCTCTTAACCCACTTACACATATTTTCCTCTATCCCCAATATTCTCATTTTATGTATCAACCTTTTGTGTGGCACCGTATCAAAAGCTTTTGAAAAGTCCATATACACTACGTCCACTGCGTTCCCTTGGTCCAGTCCAGAACTTACCTCTTCATAGAAATTGATGAGATTAGTCTGACAGGAACGGTCCCTAGTAAACCCGTGCTGATACTGGGTCATGAGGTTATTCCTCTTCAGATACTCCAGTATAGCATCCCTTAGAATGCCCTCCAGGATTTTACCCACAGTAGAGGTTAAGCTTACTGGCCTATAATCACTGAGTTCAGTTTTTGTCCCCTTTTTGAATATTGGCACCACATTTGCTATACGCCAGTCCTGTGGTACAGACCCTGTTATTATTGAGTCTTTAAAGATTAAAAATAAAGGTCTATCAATGACTGTACTTAATTCCTGCAGTACTTTGTGGTGTATCCCATCCGGGCCCGGAGATTTGTCAATTTTTGTGATTTTTAGACGCCACCGTACTTCCTGCTGGGTTAAGCAGGTGACACTTAATTGGGAATTTTTATCACTAGTCATTTTGTCTGCCATGGGATTTTCTTGTGTAAATACTGATGAAAAAAGTCATTTAGCATATTGGCTTTTTCCTCATCCTCATCCACCATTTCACCCAGACTATTTTTAAGGGGGTCAACACTATCATTTTTTAGTTTCTTACTATTTACGTAGTTAAAGAATATTTTGGGGTTATTTTTGCTCTCTCTAGCAATGAGTCTCTCTGTCTCAATCTTAGCTGCCTTGATTTGCTTTTTACAGAATTTATTTAATTTTCTGTATTTATTTAGTGCCTCATCACTACCTACTTCCTTTAATTCTCTAAATGCTTTCTTTTTGTCACTTATTGCGCCCCTTACAGCTCTATTTAGCCATATTGGTTTCCTCCTATTTCTAGTATGTTTATTCCCATGCGGTATATACTGTGCACAGGTCCTATCCAGGATGCTAATAAACGTCTCCCATTTTCTTTGTGTATTTTTATGTCTCAGGATATCGTCCCAGTTAATTGCACCAAGATCCTCTCTCATCCGTTGGAAATTTGCCCTCCTGAAGTTTAGTGTCCTTGTCACCCCTCTGCTACACATCTTATTAAAAGAAGATGAAAACTTATTATTTTGTGATCACTATTCCCCAAGTGACCCCCAACCCTTATATTTGCTATGCGGTCTGGCCCGTTGGTTAATATTAGGTCTAGCAGTGCCCCCCTTCTTGTTGGGTCCTGAACCAGTTGTGAAAGGTAATTGTCTCTCATAGTTGTCAAAAACCGATTACCTTTGCTGGAACTGCAGGTTTCTGTTCCCCAATCTATTTCAGGGTAGTTGAAGTCCCCCATAATAATGACTTCTCCTTGAGTCGCAGCTTCATCTATTTGCTTTACGAGTATATTCTCTGTTGCTTCCATTATTTTTGGAGACTTATAACAAACCCCTATCAGTAATTTATTATTTTTCCCCCTCCCCTTATCTCCACCCACAGGGACTCTACATTTTCATTAGATTCACCTATATTATCACGCGGGATGGGTTTTAAGGATGATTTTACATATAGACACACCCCTCCCCCTCGCTTATCCATCGGGTCTCTATTGGGAGCGCAATAGATTGCTGGGACATCCAGGAGAAGGTAGCGGGAAGATCTGCAACTGACTACTTACTACTTTGTGTGTAATTACACTATTCTCTACTGTTATATTTTTCTGTGTTGTACTATGAGAACCATTGTTACACTGTATTTTACTTTATTGGAAAACTTCCATAAATAAATATAGCACAAAAAGAGGACTTAAAGATCCTCCAAAAATTCATAAAATACTAGCAAAAAGGCAGAGATGTTTACCTGCCCAGGCCTCCAAACAAATGCACTATCAGGATGCAGTAGACCCATGTAGTTAAGATGGCAGCTAAACAGGTGCAGAAATACCAATGAGGCAGCCACTCAGAACCTACCAATCCCAATGGAGGGGGCGGCTGCTTGGCATATTACTGCACAATAGAGACTTGTATGTGGTGCTGTTCACACAATGGAAATGCACAGCATCCAGGTTAACAGCCTAGTAGTGACACCCTCCTATTAGATCAGGTGGGCTGCCCAGCGCTATCCAAATACATCTCATGTGAACAGACACCACAGTTTACAAGACAGAATGGGCCCAACTTCACCCCGAAAAAAAGTGCAAAAAACACATAAAAAATATGTGAGGACTCTGTGTGGAATCAACCATGTTCTTTGTTGGAGGAGACAGATAACCGCTACCTGGCGGTGTAAACAGGAGTAGGTCCCAGTCACGGAGGTCTTACCATTTGTCCCAGATGCAGTGAAAACGTTAAAGTGAACTGTGAAGCTCATGTATTATCCCTGGCCATAGTTGCTGCTCCAGGTATCTACAGTGCAGTGCACCTTGGAACTCAAATACAAGTACAGAGAGCGGCCTACATTTTCCTTGGAAAACAGAAAGCTTCTTGCAAGAAAGTGGCTTAGTATCTTCAAGTGAGGCTGTGCGCATGCCATAATTTGACAGGCAGCAAAATCACTGCACCACCAGTAACTTGACTACAGTTCACGTTAGTCGGTAAACCAGCGGATGACTGGGAGCGTACAGTTGTTTCCTCGATACACAATTGGCAATGGATATTTGCTGTTTCAACAGAGAAGGAGGAGGAGATGTACTTGGACTATGACACACAGTAGAGGAGGATGACATGATAATGGTGGTGAGGATGACACCAAACAGCTGCTATCTAAAGGTGCGGTTTGGCTGACAGCAAGACAAGAGTAGCAAGAAGGGGAAGGAGGACAACTCAAGACTTGTTCTGAATCCTGGCTTAACTTCTGCCAAATGAGCAGGTGATGTCGCTTCATGTGCTGATTGAGAGCCGTAATTCCTAGTCTATAAGAGCCAGGACTATCCTCGGCTTATTTTCCTCTTGCAGAGCCTGCAGAGTGCTAAAGAATTGTCTGGCAGCAACGTGCAAAAGTACTCCCACACATGATAAGCCTACACGTACGACTTGCCACCGCAGCGATCACACCTTTTAGGTGCTGTAGAACCTTTTCCACCATCAGCACGTGCAACACTGCCTACTCCACAGCTGACTGCAGGAAAAGCTGTGTTGCCCCATAGAATGTTTTTTTCCAGTTCACCATCCTGACAGCACCATTGGAGGACGTCCTTCTTATCCTCAGTGGGACAGGAACAACAAGCGGTTAAAAGGACCCTCCCCACTCCACCCACCAGTGTTTTTCCTGTCCCACTGTGGATAGGAAAGGCAAGCTTTTCCTCCAGCGGTGCTGTGCAGATGGTGGGGATCGGGGGGGTCCAGCCTTTCCCTTCCCTGACGCAAGATATCTGCGGCTGATACCTGCTATGGGGGGTCCCTCAGCCTCCCCAGAGCAGCGCTGCTCCTGGGGTCGGGTCCGTCTCCTCCGCTCAGGGGGCTCTCGGTCCGGTCGCTTTCTGCCGGGGGGTGAGTGCGGGGGCTGCTTTCAACAGCGGACGGTTCCAGCATGCGGCCGTAGCGTTCCCCATCAGCTTCCAGGTGGCTTCCGGGTACAGCGGCCGTGTCACTTCCAGCCGCGACGGCCGCGTCACTTCCGGTCGCGGCAGCGATGGCGGCAGCGTGGGAGAATGGTGCCGGCAGCAGCGCCGGCCTCAGGGCAGGGCAGCACGGTAAACCGCAGCGGCGGTAAGGAGGGCAGGATCAACCAGGTAAATCCTATATAAACGTCTTATGGGGGCCTTTATGCCGGCGGCCATCCTGACAAAAGGAGCACTCGGCTATATGGTAAATTGTCCTCACTATGGAGGAAACAGCCAGACCTGAGGGGACTGACCAGCTTCAGGGGCACGTGAGTAGGCTATACTAAGCCATACCACAATGCTCACCCCTCCCCCTACTTCCCTATCCACAAGGTGTATCTATGTATTCCTATCTATCCTAGGCAGAGCCTCCTATCCCCACATCCGAAAGGAAAAAATCAGGGAAAAATAAATGCCCGATATGTGCTGCTAAATTTCTGGAAAATTGGCGGAAGCCGCTATGCAAGTCGTGCACATCTAAAATTGTGGGTGATGAACAGACTGCATTATTAGCCAGTATGAGGACAATGATTCGTCAAGAGTTTCAGGCATCCATCTCAAGCTTGAATCTTCCCCAGAGAAGCCAGTCGGAACCGCAAACATCATGGAAAAGGCCAAGAGAGTCTAGTCCCTCTTCCGAAGGAGAGATTTCGGAAGATTCAGACCAGGAGGAAAGAGACGGATCATTGGGCAGAGGGAAGAGATATCTCTTCTCGGCGGCAGATACAGATGAGCTTCTTCATGCAGTTCGTAACACCATGCAGTTACAGGACACGCCAGAGGAGACCTCGATCCAGGATGAAATGTTTGGTGGATTACATGCCCAGGTCACAAAGGTTTTTCCAGTCAACAATCACATCCGTTCCATGATTCTAGAAGAATGGCAAGAAGCGGAGAAGAGACTAGTAGTACCCAGAGATTTCAGACTCCGTTTGCCTTATAATCCAGAGGACATTAAAGTGTGGGATGAAGTTCCCAAGATTGACGTTCCGTTGGCAAAAGTGGTGAAGAAGACCTCAATTCCATGTGAGGACTCCTCCGCTTTAAAGGATCCAATGGATCGCAAAGCAGATGGACTGCTCAGGAGAACTTGGGAATCCTCCACAGCATTAATACGGGCCAATATAGCTGCAATATCGGTAACCCGATCAATGCATCTATGGATAGATGATTTGGAGGAACATCTCAAAGCTAAGACTTCCAGAGATGTTATTCTCAAATGTCTACTGTTACTTAAGCTCGCAACAGGCTTTATGGCAGACGCTTCAGCAGAATCTGTACGCTTCACCGCCAGAAGCGAGTCCTTATCCAACGCGGCCAGAAGAGCTATCTGGCTAAAGACTTGGTCGGGGGATATCCAATCAAAAAATAAATTGTGCGGAATCCCATTCTCAGGGAATAAAGTATTTGGGCCTATTCTAGATGCAAAAAAGAAAGAAATGTCCAGCTTCACCGAGTCCGTAAAAAAGAGTTTTCTTTATTCACAAACTTTAAACATGGAGGATACAGACTTCAGCACAACCAAATATATCAAACGCGTTGAGATTCTTACCCATATGGTTGTGCTGAAGTCTGTATCCTCCATGTTTAAAGTTTGTGAATAAAGAAAACTCTTTTTTACGGACTCGGTGAAGCTGGACATTTCTTTCTTTTTTGGATTTTATACGCCTGGATACAGCGGGTCCGTGCTCCCGAGGTTTTGCTCTTGCATCACGGGTGAGCTGGTTTATATTCCTTCTTCCTTTTCTAGATGACATCTTAGAAAAAGCCTCAGATAAAAAGAAGGGGCTCCCTGAGGAAAATACAAAAAAGTACCAGCCCTTTCATAGATCCCGACCTAGTCAGAAGACAGACTACAGTGGGAAAGGGAGGTGGCCTTATCCCAAGGGTGGAAAGGGTAGAGACTCCATCTTCCCAAGTGCAGGTGCAGGAAAGCCGAATAAATGACATCAAGGTGGGTGGTCGGTTACAAAAATTTCTAGGGGGTTGTCAGAAAGTATCCCAAAATCCTTGGATTCTACAGGTAATTGCTCAGGGGTACAAGCTAGAGTTCTCCAGCAGTCCCCCAGAAAGATTTGTTGTAACTCGACCCTGGCCGCTCTCAGACCCCTCTATGTGGACAAACATCCAAGAGTTGATAGAGTTAGATGTAATAATCCCAGTACCCATCTCAGAAAGAGGCAAGGGCCATTACTTATTTTCAATAAAAAAAACGTCGGGGGACTCCCGAACGATTATAAATTTAAAACCCCTAAACAGGTGGATTCAGGATGGAATCTATAAAGTCCACAACGCCTCTCATAGACAAGGACATGGTGATGTGCACCTTAGATCTAAGCAATGCATACTACCATGTCCCAATACACACTACCTACCAAAAGTTTCTGAGATTTGCCCTAATGAACAAGGGAATAATGTATCACTTCCAGTTCAGATATCTCCCCTTCGGGCTTGCTTCGGCGCCCAGAATATTCACCAAACTAATGTCAGAAGTTGTGGCCTATCTAAGGAACCAGAATGTGACCATAGTGCCATATCTGGACGACTTTCTGATAATGGCAAGATCAGAGAAACTTCTCAAAATAGACTGCAGCTTCACACTATCCATCCTTTAGGACCTGGGGTGGATTGTGAATTGGAAGAAATCTTGCCTGGTCCCAAATTCCAGAATTAAATTTTTCGGGGTCATATTAGACTCCAACGTCAGAACATCTTTTTTACCAGAAGACAGACAGGAGGCCTTGATCAGGCACATACATCAATTCAGGAGGAGTACCCCCTCCATAAGAGAGGCAATGAGGATTCTGGGCTTTATGACGGCATGCATGCAAATCTTGGAACAGGAAACAGAGTTCCCTAGACAAGAAGATGATTGTGTCTGTCAGTAAAGAGATCCCTAACCTGGTGGACCACACCGAAAAACCTAAAAGAGGGAGTTCCATGGATCCTCGATCCCTGTGTTACGGTTACCACAGACGCCAGTCAATTCGGATGGAGTGGACATATAGAAAGGACATATTACCAGGGAGAATGGACTCCTCAGATTGCCGCAAGGTCGTCAAACTTCAGGGAGCTGTATGCGATCAGGAAGGTGTTATACCAGGCCCAGTCACAGGTCAGGGGCAGACACGTAAGGATACTGTCCGACAATGTCACAGCAGTGGCATTTCTAAGACACCAAGGAGGTCCGAAACATCCACCGCTGCAACACCTAGCAGACCAGATTTTCAGATGGGTGGAGAAATCTGTCAAATCCATCTCGGCAGTTCACCTGGAAGGCGCCAAGAATCAAGTAGCAGACTTCTTGAGCAGAACGTCTGTACATCCCAGAGAATGGGAACTGAACCCAGAAATATTCAGCAGTCTGTGCCAGGAATAGGGAAAACCTCAGGTGGATCTTTTTGCCACCAGGTCAAATACAAAGACCAGGGCATTTTTCTCTCTCAATCCTCTAGACGGAGCCACTGCAGTAGACGCCTTGTCTCAGTATTGGGGAGAATGTCTCCTGTACGCATTTCCGCCTCTTCCTCTGATACCGAAGACACTCAGGAAGATATGAGACGAGAGAGCAACCGTAATCCTGGTGGTTCCTTTTTGGCCAAAAAGGAGCTGGTTCTCTCTACTATCCAGAATGTCAGCAGAGAGACCAATCTTATTACCGAACAGGCAGGACCTTCTACTACAGGGGCCGGTGTTCCACGAAGACCCAGACTCTCTTCACCTGTCTGCTTGGATCCTGAACGGCAAACCCTAAGATCCAGAGGCCTGTCAGAAGAAGTCATTACCACACTCCAGGCAAGCAGAAAGCCGGTGACTTCAGCGATTTATAACAAAATCTGGAAGCGGTATTGTTCCTTTCTGGGAGAGGTTTCTGTGGATACTTCAAAACCTGACATTCCCAGAATCCTCGACTTCCTGCAACTCGGTTTTGAGAAGGGCCTCCGGCCTAGTACCTTAAAAGTACAGATTTCAGCACTTAGAGTCTTTTTTGATACGTCACTAGCCTCCCATCCTTGGATAGCAAGATTCTCCAGGGCCACGCAGAGAATGAGACCACTTGTGAGAAAATCAACTCCTCCTTGGGACCTAAACCTGGTCCTTAATGCCCTGTGTAAAAACCCGTACTTATTATCAGAAGATATGGGCATAGCCAATCTCTCCTTTAAAACTGCCTTTCTGATTGCTATCACGTCAGCTAAAAGATTGGGGGAGATGCAGGCTCTTTCTACTCAGGACCCATATCTTCAGATCTTTGACGACAGGATAGTCTTAAGACTTAACCCAGCCTTCCTCCCCAAGGTAGTGTCTTCAACAAATATAAATCAGGAGATAATCCTTCCCTCATTCCGCCAACACCCTAGAAACACAAAGGAAGGGGTCTACCATAACCTTGACGTTAGGGAGACTGTTCTAAAATACCTGGGGGCGACGGAAGGTTGGCGACGAGACACTAACTTGTTCATACAGTACGGGGGTCCAAATAGAGGTAGCAAGGCAGCAAAATCAACCATTGCTAGGTGAATCAAAACCATGATAAACCTAGCATATACAGACCAAGGGAAAGATCCCCCGGATATTCTTAGAGCCCATTCAACCCGAGCTATGTCTACATCATGGGCGGAGAAAGGGGGAGCCTCAGCTGAGCAAATTTGTAGGTCGGCGACTTGGACCAGTCTTTCTACCTTTGCTAGACACTATAAATTAGATGTTTCATCAGATCAGTTAGCTTTTGGTAGAAAAGTATTACATGCAGTAGTCCAACCCTAGTTTAACATCCTTTGGTATTTCTCCAATGGTGCTGTCAGGATGGTGAACTGGAAAACGGTAATTAGTCTTACCAGTAATTATTTCCAGGAATCCATCCTGACAGCACTACTAGTTCCCTCCCTCTGCAAGTTTATACTATTGACTAAATGTGATGTAACATTGGTATATGACTGTTAATAAACTCTCTCTTTGCATCCATCCAGATGTGGTACTTAGAAAATCACTGGTGGGTGGAGTGGGGAGGGTCCTTTTAACCGCTTGTTGTTCCTGTCCCACTGAGGGTAAAAAGGACGTCCTCCAATGGTGCTGTCAGGATGGATTCCTGGAAATACAATTACCGGTGTTGTGAAATTGGATTTTGGGCTCCCCCGGTGGCCACTGGTGGAATTGAACTTGTGTGCATCATCCCCTCTGTTCACCTGTTCCCATCAGGATGTGGGAGTCGCTATTTAACCTTGCTCCTCTGTCACTTCCATGCCGGTCAACATTGTAATCAGTAGCCTTTCTGTGCATGTTCCTGCTACCAGACAACTTCCAGCTAAGTCGGACTTTTGTCCTTGTTTGTTTTTTGCATTTTGTTCCAGTTCACAGCTGCAGTTTCGTTTCTGTGTCTGGAAAGCTCTTGTGATCTGAAATTGCCACTCTGATGTTATGAGTTAATACTAGAGTCTTAAAGTAATTTCAGGATGGTGTATTGATAGGGTTTTCAGCTGACCATGAAAGTACCCTTTCTGTCTTCCTGCTATCTAGTAAGCGGACCTCGATTTTGCTAAACCTATTTTCATACTACGTTTGTCATTTTCATCTTAAATCACCGCCAATATATGTGGGGGCCACTGTCTGCCTTTCGGGGAAATTTCTCTAGAGGTGAGCCAGGACTATATTTTCCTCTGCCAGGATTAGTTAGTCCTCCGGCCGGCGCTGGGCGTCTAGGGATAAAACGCAGGCTACGCTACCCGGCTACTGTTAGTTGTGCGGCAGGTTTAGTTCATGGTCAGTTTAAGTTTCCATCCTTCCAAGAGCTAGTTCCTATGTATGCTGGGCTATGTTCTCTTGCCATTGAGAACCATAACAGTTTGACCGGCCCACAAAGGGTTAAATTAATTGGCAGAGAAAGGAGAGAAAAAAGAAGTCTGCTGAAAAATTTTTTTTTTTTTTTTTTTTTTCCCTTCAGTTCTGAGTGTGCTTTCAATTGAATCACTTGCAAGTCTGCCTATATTGCAGCCTTCCTCTCTCTCTCTCCTTCTAATCCTGGAATGGCTCTGTGTTCACCTGTTTAAAATGGATATTCAGAGTTTAGCTGCAGGTTTGAATAATCTCACCACGAAAGTTCAAAATTTACAAGATTTTGTTGTTCATGTTCCTATATCTGAACCTAGAATTCCTTTGCCTGAATTTTTCTCGGGGAATAGATCTTGCTTTCAAAATTTCAAAAATAATTGCAAGTTGTTTTTGTCCCTGAAATCTCGCTCTGCTGGAGATCCTGCTCAGCAGGTCAGGATTGTGATTTCCTTGCTCCGGGGCGACCCTCAAGATTGGGCTTTTGCATTGGCTCCAGGGGATCCTGCGTTGCTCAATGTGGATGCGTTTTTTCTGGCCTTGGGGTTGCTTTATGAGGAACCTCATTTAGAGCTTCAGGCGGAAAAAGCCTTGATGTCCCTATCTCAGGGGCAAGATGAAGTTGAAATATACTGCCAAAAATTCCGTAAATGGTCTGTGCTTACTCAGTGGAATGAGTGCGCCCTGGCGGCGAATTTCAGAGAGGGTCTCTCTGATGCCGTTAAGGATGTTATGGTGGGGTTCCCTGTGCCTGCGGGTCTGAATGAGTCCATGACAATGGCTATCCAGATCGATAGACGTCTGCGGGAGCGCAAACCTGTGCACCATTTGGCGGTGTCTACTGAGAAGACGCCAGAGAATATGCAATGTGATAGAATTCTGTCCAGAAGCGAACGGCAGAATTTTAGACGAAAAAATGGGTTGTGCTTTTATTGTGGTGATTCAACTCATGTTATATCAGCATGCTCTAAGCGTACTAAGAAGCTTGATAAGTCAGTTTCAATTGGCACTTTTCAGTCTAAGTTTATTCTATCTGTGACCCTGATTTGTTCTTTATCATCTATTACCGCGGATGCCTATGTCGACTCTGGCGCCGCTTTGAGTCTTATGGATTGGTCCTTTGCCAAACGCTGTGGGTATGATTTAGAGCCTCTTGAAACTCCTATACCTCTGAAGGGGATTGACTCCACCCCATTGGCTAGTAATAAACCACAATACTGGACACAAGTAACTATGCGAATTAATCCGGATCATCAGGAGATTATTCGCTTTCTTGTGCTGTATAATCTACATGATGTGTTGGTGCTTGGATTGCCATGGCTGCAATCTCATAACCCAGTCCTCGACTGGAACGCTATGTCTGTGTTAAGCTGGGGATGTAAGGGGATGCATGGGGACGTACCTTTGGTTTCCATTTCGTCATCTATTCCCTCTGAGATTCCTGAATTCTTGTCTGACTATCGTGACGTTTTTGAAGAACCTAAGCTTGGTTCATTACCTCCGCACCGGGAGTGCGATTGTGCCATAGATTTGATTCCGGGTAGTAAATACCCTAAGGGTCGTTTATTTAATCTGTCTGTGCCTGAACATGCTGCTATGCGAGAATATATAAAGGAGTCCTTGGAAAAGGGACATATTCGTCCTTCGTCATCTCCCTTAGGAGCCGGTTTTTTCTTTGTGTCTAAGAAAGATGGCTCTTTGAGGCCGTGTATTGATTATCGGCTTTTGAATAAAATCACGGTTAAATATCAATATCCGTTGCCACTGCTGACTGATTTGTTTGCTCGCATAAAGGGGGCCAAGTGGTTCTCTAAGATAGATCTCCGTGGGGCGTATAATTTGGTGCGAATTAAGCAGGGGGATGAGTGGAAAACCGCATTTAATACGCCCGAGGGCCACTTTGAGTATTTGGTGATGCCTTTTGGCCTTTCAAATGCCCCTTCAGTCTTTCAGTCCTTTATGCATGACATTTTCCGTGATTATTTGGATAAATTTATGATCGTGTATCTGGATGATATTCTGATTTTTTCGGATGACTGGGACTCTCATGTCCAGCAGGTCAGGAGGGTTTTTCAGGTTTTGCGGTCTAATTCCTTGTGTGTGAAGGGTTCTAAGTGCGTTTTTGGGGTTCAAAAGATTTCCTTCTTGGGATACATTTTTTCCCCCTCTTCCATCGAGATGGATCCTGTCAAGGTTCGGGCTATTTGTGATTGGACGCAACCCTCTTCTCTTAAGAGTCTTCAGAAATTTTTGGGCTTTGCTAACTTTTATCGTCGATTTATTGCTGGTTTTTCTGATGTTGTTAAACCATTGACTGATTTGACTAAGAAGGGTGCTGATGTTGCTGATTGGTCCCCTGCTGCTGTGGAGGCCTTTCGGGAGCTTAAGCGCCGCTTTTCTTCCGCCCCTGTGTTGCGTCAGCCTGATGTTGCTCTTCCTTTTCAGGTTGAGGTCGACGCTTCTGAAATCGGAGCTGGGGCGGTTTTGTCGCAAAGAAGTTCCGACTGCTCCGTGATGAAACCTTGTGCTTTTTTTTCTCGTAAATTTTCGCCCGCCGAGCGGAATTATGATATTGGGAATCGGGAGCTTTTGGCCATGAAGTGGGCTTTTGAGGAGTGGCGTCATTGGCTTGAGGGGGCTAGACATCAGGTGGTGGTATTGACCGACCACAAAAATTTAATTTATCTTGAGTCCGCCAGACGCCTGAATCCTAGACAGGCGCGCTGGTCGTTGTTTTTCTCTCGGTTTAATTTTGTGGTGTCATACCTACCGGGTTCTAAGAATGTTAAGGCGGATGCCCTTTCTAGGAGTTTTGAGCCTGACTCCCCTGGTAATTCTGAACCTACAGGTATCCTTAAGGATGGAGTGATATTGTCTGCCGTTTCTCCAGACCTGCGGCGGGCCTTGCAGGAGTTTCAGGCGGATAGACCTGATCGTTGCCCACCTGGTAGACTGTTTGTTCCTGATGATTGGACCAGTAAAGTCATTTCTGAGGTTCATTCTTCTGCGTTGGCAGGTCATCCTGGAATCTTTGGTACCAGGGATTTGGTGGCAAGGTCCTTCTGGTGGCCTTCCCTGTCACGAGATGTACGAGGCTTTGTGCAGTCTTGTGACGTTTGTGCTCGGGCCAAGCCTTGTTGTTCTCGGGCTAGTGGATTGTTGTTGCCCTTGCCTATCCCGAAGAGGCCTTGGACGCACATCTCGATGGATTTTATTTTGGATCTTCCTGTTTCTCAGAAGATGTCTGTCATCTGGGTGGTGTGTGACCGTTTCTCTAAGATGGTCCATTTGGTTCCCCTGCCTAAGTTGCCTTCTTCTTCCGAGTTGGTTCCTCTGTTTTTTCAAAATGTGGTTCGTTTGCATGGTATTCCGGAGAATATCGTTTCTGACAGAGGAACCCAATTCGTGTCTAGATTTTGGCGGGCATTCTGTGCTAGGATGGGCATAGATTTGTCTTTCTCGTCTGCTTTCCATCCTCAGACTAATGGCCAGACCGAGCGGACGAATCAGACTTTGGAGACATATTTGAGGTGTTTTGTGTCTGCAGATCAGGATGATTGGGTTGCTTTTTTGCCTTTAGCTGAGTTTGCCCTCAATAATCGGGCCAGCTCTGCCACCTTGGTGTCTCCTTTTTTCTGTAATTCGGGGTTTCATCCTCGATTTTCCTCCGGTCAGGTGGAATCTTCGGATTGTCCTGGAGTGGATGCTGTGGTGGAGAGGTTGCATCAGATTTGGGGGCAGGTGGTGGACAATTTGAAGTTGTCCCAGGAGAAGACTCAGCTTTTTGCCAACCGCCGGCGTCGGGTTGGTCCTCGGCTTTGTGTCGGGGACTTGGTGTGGTTGTCTTCTCGTTTTGTCCCTATGAGGGTTTCTTCTCCTAAGTTTAAGCCTCGGTTCATCGGCCCGTACAAGATATTGGAGATTCTTAACCCTGTGTCCTTCCGTTTGGACCTCCCTGCATCTTTTTCTATTCATAATGTTTTTCATCGGTCATTGTTGCGCAGGTATGAGGTACCGGTTGTGCCTTCCGTTGAGCCTCCTGCTCCGGTGTTGGTTGAGGGCGAGTTGGAGTACGTTGTGGAAAAAATCTTGGACTCCCGTGTTTCCAGACGGAAACTCCAGTATCTGGTCAAATGGAAGGGATACGGTCAGGAGGATAATTCTTGGGTGACTGCCTCTGATGTTCATGCCTCCGATCTGGTCCGTGCCTTTCATAGGGCTCATCCTGATCGCCCTGGTGGTTCTGGTGAGGGTTCGGTGCCCCCTCCTTGAGGGGGGGGTACTGTTGTGAAATTGGATTTTGGGCTCCCCCGGTGGCCACTGGTGGAATTGAACTTGTGTGCATCATCCCCTCTGTTCACCTGTTCCCATCAGGATGTGGGAGTCGCTATTTAACCTTGCTCCTCTGTCACTTCCATGCCGGTCAACATTGTAATCAGTAGCCTTTCTGTGCATGTTCCTGCTACCAGACAACTTCCAGCTAAGTCGGACTTTTGTCCTTGTTTGTTTTTTGCATTTTGTTCCAGTTCACAGCTGCAGTTTCGTTTCTGTGTCTGGAAAGCTCTTGTGATCTGAAATTGCCACTCTGATGTTATGAGTTAATACTAGAGTCTTAAAGTAATTTCAGGATGGTGTATTGATAGGGTTTTCAGCTGACCATGAAAGTACCCTTTCTGTCTTCCTGCTATCTAGTAAGCGGACCTCGATTTTGCTAAACCTATTTTCATACTACGTTTGTCATTTTCATCTTAAATCACCGCCAATATATGTGGGGGCCACTGTCTGCCTTTCGGGGAAATTTCTCTAGAGGTGAGCCAGGACTATATTTTCCTCTGCCAGGATTAGTTAGTCCTCCGGCCGGCGCTGGGCGTCTAGGGATAAAACGCAGGCTACGCTACCCGGCTACTGTTAGTTGTGCGGCAGGTTTAGTTCATGGTCAGTTTAAGTTTCCATCCTTCCAAGAGCTAGTTCCTATGTATGCTGGGCTATGTTCTCTTGCCATTGAGAACCATAACATACCGGTAAGACTAATTACCGTTTTTGTGTCACCAATGATAGCAACCTCCTCAACTCTTCATCATCTCGTCTGGTTCCAAGTTTTGTCCAACATAGAATCTTCTTCAACATCCATAATTCGGGATGACCGATTCTTCTGGGTGTGAAATGGCCAACGCTCCCTGCCCCCACCGCCTGATTTCCACCCCGAGATTTGCCCTGCCTAATAGTGCTAATACTATGGACAAGGTCTGTAGCACATCAGCTCGCAGAGCCTGCAATATAGTTTAGTATTCTTCTCACCATATCTTCCAAGAACAAATGTTGGTTGGCTGTCCCCATCCTCCAAAATATCGCCTGGAGGAAGTTTTCCAGATGCACTATGTTCCTCAGCCACTAAGTTGCTCTGGGTTCAAGGATTTGAGACAGACTAGAAACAGATGTCTTTGACAGATTGGAAATTTCATTATGTACAGCATTAAAGGGGCTGTCTGGTCTTGTAGTGAAAGTCTACAGACTTCTGAATTCTTATCATGTGCTCACTATATGCTGTCGGGATACTTCAGTGTTGCTGCCATGACCAGGTTGTCACGTGACAGCAAGTATATGATTCGCATACAACTAGCAAACATTTGCTAAACCTTAACCTCTTATTGTTTTTATTTTATTAAATAATGACGTTGAACCAAAATGAAAAATAATTTAATGCAACCTAAAATGCCAGGTTGCAAGTTGGTCTACATTCATTCTTACGGCCAGTAATGAACATGCGGCCACAATGTATATTGCTGTGGGGCATCTGACACCTTTGGCCTGCTCAGGGAGTGTGCAGTATGTGTGGAATGGAGCTGGGCCTTTATTTTGCAGATTCTTGTGAATCTCAGATTGTGTGAATTTGCTTGGGACGGTGTATTTCAGGAAACTCTACTGGAATTAGACCCTCAGTGGATGGATCGGCTCATCTCTACACCTAGGCTCAACCCTGATGCCATCACCTCTGCTTCTTACCACAGAAATTCCATCTATTCTATGTGTGACTGACTGTTGTACCAAGTTCTGAGTCTGGGCAGTGCCCAAATCAAATATGGCCCCTGCTCCATCACAATGATGTCATGGCCATGTGATCAGTCACATGTGTAGGAGGAGTCTGGCTGTGCTGTGTAGAAGGTAAAACTAGTTTCTTTATGCTTCATGATTGTATGCAGTGTGCGGTTTTAGTCTTCTGATTTAATGCAGAATTGTACTGTATAACAGCAGTGTATAGAAAGCTCATGTAGCAGAGCTGTGAATGTGTATGTAATGTGCATGTAGTGGAGATAATATGTGTAATGTGCATGTAGCACGGCTGTGATTGTAATGTGCATGTAGTGAAGATGTATGTGTCATGTGCATGTAGTGGAGATGTATGTGTAATGTGCATGTTGTGGAGATGTATGTGTAATGTGCATGAAGTGGAGATGTATGTGTAATGTGCATGTAGCAGGGCTGTGATTGTAATGTGCATATAGTGGAGATGTATGTGTAATGTGCATGAAGTGGAGATGTATGTGTAATGTGCATGTAGCAGGGCTGTGATTGTAATGTGCATGTAGTGAAGATGTATGTGTCATGTGCATGTAGTGAAGATGTATGTGTCATGTGCATGTAGTGGAGATGTATGTGTAATGTGCATGTAGTGGAGATGTATGTGTAATGTGCATGTTGTGGAGATGTATGTGTAATGTGCATGAAGTGGAGATGTATGTGTAATGTGCATGTAGCAGGGCTGTGATTGTAATGTGCATGTAGTGAAGATGTATGTGTCATGTGCATGTAGTGGAGATGTATGTGTCATGTGCATGTAGCAGGGCTGTGATTGTAATGTGCATGTAGTGGAGATGTATGTGTCATGTGCATGTAGCAGGGCTGTGATTGTAATGTGCATGTAGTGAAGATGTATGTGTCATGTGCATGTAGTGGAGATGTATGTGTAATGTGCATGTAGCAGGGCTGTGATTGTAATGTGCATGTAGTGGAGATGTATGTGTAATGTGCATGTAGTGACGATGTATGTGTAATGTGCATGTAGTGACGATGTATGTGTAATGTGCATGTAGCAGGGCTGTGATTGTAATGTGCATGTAGTGGAGATGTATGTGTCATGTGCATGTAGTAGAGATGTATGTGTAATGTGCATGTAGTGACGATGTATGTGTAATGTGCATGTAGCAGGGCTGTGATTGTAATGTGCATGTAGTGGAGATGTATGTGTCATGTGCATGTAGCAGGGCTGTGATTGTAATGTGCATGTAGTGGAGATGTATGTGTCATGTGCATGTAGCAGGGCTGTGATTGTAATGTGCATGTAGTGGAGATGTATGTGTAATGTGCATGTAGTGGAGATGTACAGTTAGGTCCATATATATTTGGACAGAGACAACATTTTTCTAATTTTGGTTATAGACCTTACCACATTGAATTTTAGACAACACAATTCAGATGCAGTTGAATTTCAGACTTTCAGCTTTCATTTGAGGGTATCCACATTAAAATTGGATGAAGGGTTTAGGAGTTTCAGCTCCTTAACATGTGCCACCCTGTTTTTAAAGGGACCAAAAGTAATTGGACAGATTCAATAATTTTAAATAAAATGTTCATTTCTAGTACTTGGTTGAAAACCCTTTGTTGGCAATGACTGCCTGAAGTCTTGAACTCATGGACATCACCAGATGCTGTGTTTCCTCCTTTTTGATGCTCTGTCAGGCCTTCACTGCGGTGGTTTTCAGTTGCTGTTTGTTTGTGGGCCTTACTGTCTGAAGTTTAGTCTTTAACAAGTGAAATGCATGCTCAAGTGGGTTGAGATCAGGTGACTGACTTGGCCATTCAAGAATATTCCACTTCTTTGCTTTAATAAACTCCTGGGTTGCTTTGGCTTTATGTTTTGGGTCATTGTCCATCTGTAGTAAGAAACGACGACCAATCAGTTTGGCTGCATTTGTCTGGATCTGAGCACACAGTATGGCTCTGAATACCTCAGAATTCATTCGGCTGCTTCTGTCCTGTGTCACATCATCAATAAACACTAGTGACCCAGTGCCACTGGCAGCCATGCATGCCCAAGCCATCACACTGCCTCCGCCGTGTTTTACAGATGATGTGGTATGCTTTGGATCATGAGCTGCACCACGCCTTCACCATACTTTTCTCTTTCCATCATTCTGGTAGAGGCTGATCTTGGTTTCATCTGTCCAAAGAATGTTCTTCCAGAACTGTGCTGGCTTTTTTAGATGTTTTATAGCAAAGTCCAGTCTAGCCTTTTTATTCTTGATTCTTATGAGTGGCTTGCACCGTGCAGTGAACCCTCTGTAGTTACTTTCATGCAGTCTTCTCTTTATGGTAGATTTGGATATTGATACGCCGACCTCCTGGAGAGTGTTGGTCACTTGGTTGGCTGTTGTGAAGGGGTTTCTCTTCACCATGGAGATTATTCTGCGATCATCCACCACTGTTGTCTTCCGTGGGTGCCCAGGTCTTTTTGCATTGATGAGTTCACCAGTGCTTTCTTTCCTTCTCAGGATGTACCAAACTGTAGATTTTGCCACTCCTAATATTGTAGCAATTTCTCGGATGGGTTTTTTATGTTTTTGCAGCTTAAGGATGGCTTGTTTCACCTGCATGGAGAACTCCTTTGACCGCATGTTTACTTCACAGCAAAACCTTCCAAATGCAAGCACCACATCTCAAATCAACTCCAGGCCTTTTATCTGCTTAATTGAGAATGACATAACAAAGGGATTGCCCACACCTGTCCATGAAATAGCCTGGGAGTCAATTGTCCAATTACTTTTGGTCCCTTTAAAAACAGGGCGGCACATGTTAAGGAGCTGAAACTCGTAAACCCTTCATCCAATTTTAATGTGGATACCCTCAAATGAAAGCTGAAAGTCTGAACTTCAGCTGCATCTGAATTGTTTTGTTTAAAATTCATTGTGGTAATGTCTATAACAAAATTAGAAAAATGTTGTCTCTATCCAAATATATATGGACCTAACTGTATGTGTAATGTGCATGTAGTGGAGATGTATGTGTAATGTGCATGTTGTAGTGATGTATGTGTAATGTGCATGTTGTGGAGATGTATGTGTAACGTAAAAAGTGGAGATCTGGGCAAAAGTTTAAAGTGGGGCCCTAAATGCTCACATACTGCACACCACAGAAACATTTTAATTGTCTTTACACGCGCCGAGTTCAGGCCGCTGGTAAGTGGCTCTTGCTAATGTGGATACAACCGACGCGTTTCAGCTCCAAAGAGCCTTATTGATGGATGTTGGGCAGTGTGAACTGGCATTACTCAGGTATAAATAGCGACCAAGTCACACACCTGCATCATTCCAAGCTATGGGTAGATTGAGATCAACGTCAGAGTAATTGCACCTATGAATTCCTTGTGTCAAGCCACTCATGACCAATAGACAACGCCATGGAGAAAAAATACTGGACTGTTGCTCAGTGGCCCAAGGTGTTGGTTTCAGATGAAAGTAAATTTTGCATTTCATTTGGAAATCAAGGTCCCAGAGTCTGGAGGAAGAGTGGAGAGACAGACAATCCAATCTGCTTGAGGTCTAGTGTGAACTTTCCACAATCAGTGATGGTTTGGGGAGCCATGTCATCTGCTGGTGTAGGTCCACTGTGTTTTATCAAGACCTGTCATGAATCCCCAATGGCTAGGGATAGCACAGGATAAGCAAAGTATAATAAATATCGGACGAGCTCTAGGGTGATGGAACCTGGGCTGACCGCTGCCCTACGCCTGACAAACGCAACTAGAGATAGCCAGGGAGCGTGCCTACGTTGGTTCTAGACGCCACGCACCAGCCTAAGAGCTAACTAGTACTGCAGAGAAAACAAAGACCTCACTTGCCTCCAGAGGAATTAACCCCAAAGATATAGTTGCCCCCCACATGTATTGACGGTGAAATGAGAGGAAGGCACATACATAGAGATGATGTATATAGCTTTAGCAAATAGAGGCCCGCTGAAAATTAGAAAGCAGAATGACACAAAAGGGGACTGAGCGGTCAGCAAAAAACCCTAATCAAAAAAACCATCCTGAGATTACAAGAACCCATGTGCCAACTCATGGCACATGGGGAGAACCTCAGTCCACTAGAGCAACCAGCTAACAAAGAGACATTCTAAGCAAGCTGGACAAAAAACCAAACAACTGAAAATCAGCACTTAGCTTATCCTGAAAGATCTGGGAGCAGGTAGGCAGGAACCAAACAGAGCACATCTGAACACATTGATAGCCGGCAAGGGAAATGACAGAGAGGCCAGGTAAAATAGGAAACACCCAGCCTCTGATGGACAGATGGAAACCAAAGGCCGCAACCCACCAAAGTCACCCAGTACCAGCAGTAACCACCAGAGGGAGCCCGCAAACAGAATCCACAACAGTACCCCCCCCTTGAGGAGGGGTCACCGAACCCTCACGAGAACCCCCAGGGCGATCAGGGTGAGCTCTATGGAAGGCGCGGACCAAATCAGTCGCATGAACATCGGAGGCGACCACCCAGGAATTGTCCTCCTGACCATAACCCTTCCACTTAACCAAATACTGGAGTTTGCGTCTGGAAACACGAGAATCCAAGATCTTTTCAACAACATACTCCAATTCTCCCTCCACCAGCACCGGAGCAGGAGGCTCGACCGAAGGAACAACAGGCACCTCATACCTCCGCAACAACGACCGATGGAACACATTATGAATAGCGAACGATGCTGGGAGATCCAAACGGAAAGATACAGGGTTAAGAATCTCCGAGATCCTATAAGGACCGATGAACCGAGGCTTGAACTTAGGAGAAGAGACCTTCATAGGGACAAAACGAGAAGACAACCACACCAAGTCCCCAATAAGAAGTCGGGGACCCACGCGGCGACGGCGATTAGCAAACTGCTGAGTCTTCTCCTGAGATAACTTCAAATTGTCCACCACCTGATTCCAAATGTGATGTAGCCTGTCCACCACCACGTCCACTCCAGGACAATCCGAAGACTCCACCTGACCAGAGGAAAAACGAGGATGAAACCCCGAATTACAAAAAAAAGGAGAGACCAACGTGGCCGAACTAGCCCGATTATTAAGAGCAAATTCGGCCAGTGGCAAAAAAGCAACCCAGTCATCCTGATCAGCAGAAACAAAACACCTCAAATAAGTTTCCAAGGTCTGATTAGTTCGCTCCGTCTGGCCATTCGTCTGAGGATGGAATGCAGACGAGAAAGACAAATCAATGCCCATCTTGGCACAAAACGTCCGCCAAAATCTAGACACAAACTGGGATCCCCTGTCAGAAACGATATTCTCCGGAATCCCATGCAAACGAACCACGTTCTGAAAAAATAAAGGGACCAACTCAGAGGAGGAAGGCAACTTAGGCAAGGGCACCAAATGAACCATCTTAGAAAAGCGGTCACACACAACCCAGATAACGGACATTTTCTGTGAAACCGGGAGATCAGAAATAAAATCCATGGAAATGTGCGTCCAAGGCCTCTTCGGGATGGGCAAGGATAACAACAACCCACTAGCCCGTGAACAGCAAGGCTTAGCTCGAGCACACACTTCACAAGACTGCACAAAGGTACGCACATCCCTAGACAAGGAAGGCCACCAAAAAGACCTGGCCACCAAGTCTCTTGTACCAAATATTCCAGGATGACCAGCCAACACAGAAGAATGGACCTCGGAGATGACTCTACTGGTCCAATCATCCGGAACAAACAGTCTTTCTGGTGGACATCGATCCGGTTTATCCACCTGAAACTCCTGCAATGCGCGTCGCAAGTCTGGGGATACGGCGGATAATATTACTCCATCCCTAAGGATACCAGCAGGCCCAGTGTCTCCAGGAGAGTCAGGCACAAAACTCCTGGAAAGAGCATCTGCCTTCACATTCTTTGAACCTGGCAGGTATGAAACCACGAAATTGAAACGAGAAAAAAATAACGACCAACGAGCCTGTCTAGGATTCAAACGCCTGGCAGACTCAAGGTAAATGAGATTCTTGTGATCAGTCAAGACCACCACGCGATGTTTAGCACCCTCAAGCCAATGACGCCACTCCTCAAATGCCCACTTCATGGCCAAAAGCTCCCGATTACCCACATCATAATTGCGCTCGGCGGGCGAGAATTTTCTAGAGAAGAAAGCACATGGCTTCATCACCGAGCCATTAGAACTTCTCTGTGACAAAACCGCCCCCGCTCCAATCTCGGAAGCATCAACCTCCACCTGGAAAGGAAGTGAAACATCTGGTTGACACAACACAGGAGCAGAAGAAAACCGGCGCTTAAGTTCCCGAAAGGCCTCCACGGCCGCAGGAGACCAATCAGCAACATCAGCACCCTTTTTAGTCAAATCAGTCAAAGGTTTAACAATACTGGAAAAATTAGCAATGAACCGACGATAAAAATTAGCAAACCCCAAGAACTTCTGAAGGCTCTTAACAGATGTAGGTTGTGTCCAGTCACAAATAGCCTGAACCTTAACGGGATCCATCTCAATAGTAGAAGGAGAAAAAATGTACCCCAAAAAAGAAATCTTCTGGACTCCGAAGAGACACTTTGAGCCCTTCACAAACAGAGAATTGGCCTGCAAAACCTGAAACACCTTCCTGACCTGTAGAACATGAGACTCCCAGTCATCAGAAAACACCAAAATATCATCCAAATACACAATCATAAACTTATCCAGATATTCACGGAAAATATTGTGCATAAAGGACTGAAAGACTGACGGAGCATTGGAGAGTCCAAAAGGCATTACCAAATACTCAAAATGGCCCTCAGGCGTATTAAATGCGGTTTTCCACTCATCACCCTGTTTTATCCGCACCAGATTATACGCACCACGAAGATCTATTTTAGTGAACCACCTAGCCCCCTTAATGCGAGCAAACAAATCAGTAAATAATGGCAATGGATACTGGTATTTGACTGTAATCTTATTCAGAAGGCGATAATCTATACAAGGCCTCAGGGAACCATCTTTTTTTGCCACGAAAAAAAAAACCTGCTCCCAGAGGGGACGAAGATGGACGAATATGTCCCTTTTCCAAGGACTCCTTAATATAATTCCGCATAGCAGTATGCTCTGGCAGTGACAGATTAAATAAACGACCCTTAGGGAACTTACTGCCAGGAATCAATTCTATAGCACAGTCACACTCTCTATGGGGAGGGAGTGAATTGAGCTTAGGCTCCTCAAAAACATCCCTATAATCCGACAAAAACGCAGGGATCTCCGAAGGAGTAGATGAAGCTATAGAAATCGGAGGTGCATCATCATGAACCCTGTGACATCCCCAGCTTAGCACAGACATTGTTTTCCAGTCCAGGACAGGATTATGAGTTTGTAACCATGGCAGACCAAGCACTAGTACATCATGTAAATTATACAGTACAAGGAAGCGAATCACCTCCTGATGAACGGGAGTCATGCGCATGGTCACTTGTGTCCAATACTGCGGTTTATTCATAGCCAATGGTGTAGAATCAATTCCTTTCAGAGGAATAGGAACTTCCAGAGGCTCTAGACTAAAACCGCAGCGTTTAGCAAATGACCAATCCATAAGACTCAGGGCAGCGCCTGAATCCACATAGGCATCGACGGAAATGGAAGACAGTGAAAAAATCAGAGTCACAGACAAAATGAACTTAGACTGCAGAGTATCAATGGCAAAAGATTTATCAACCCTTTTTGTGCGTTTAGAGCATGCTGATATAACATGAGCTGAATCACCACAATAAAAACACAAACCATTTTTCCGCCTATAATTTTGCCGTTCACTTCTGGACTGAATTCTATCACATTGCATAGTCTCAGGTGCCTGTTCAGAAGACACCGCCAACTGGTGCACGGGTTTGCGCTCCCGTAAACGCCGATCAATCTGAATGGCCATAGCCATAGACTCATTCAGACCTGTAGGCGCAGGGAACCCCACCATAATATCCTTAATGGCCTCAGAAAGACCATTTCTGAAGTTTGCAGCCAGGGCGCACTCATTCCACTGAGTAAGCACCGACCATTTCCGAAATTTCTGACAATATATTTCCGCTTCATCATGCCCCTGAGAGAGGGCCAATAAAGCCTTTTCAGCCTGAATCTCTAGGTTAGGTTCCTCATAGAGCAATCCCAATGCCAGAAAAAACGCATCCACACTGAGCAATGCAGGATCCCCTGGTGCCAATGCAAATGCCCAATTCTGAGGGTCGCCCCGTAGGAACGATATAACAATCTTGACCTGTTGAGCAGGGTCTCCAGAGGAGCGAGATTTCAAAGAGAGAAACAATTTACAATTGTTCCTGAAATTCAGGAAGGTAGATCTATCTCCAGAAAAAAACTCTGGAATAGGAATTCTAGGTTCAGACATGGGAGTGTGAACAACGAAATCCTGTATGTTTTGAACCTTTGCCGCGAGATTACTCAGGCTGGAAGCCAAACTCTGGACATCCATGATAAACAGCTAAGATCAGAGCCATTCAAGGGTTAAGAGGAGGTAAGAAGCAGCTAGACAGCAATTAAGGGCTAGGCAGCAAAACTCTGAAGGAAAAAAAAAAAAAAAAAAAATTTTCCTTGAACACTTCTTTTCCTCCTGCTTCAGCCCAAACAATTAACACTTTGTGGGCCGGCTATACTGTCATGAATCCCCAATGGCTAGGGATAGCACAGGATAAGCAAAGTATAATAAATATCGGACGAGCTCTAGGGTGATGGAACCTGGGCTGACCGCTGCCCTACGCCTGACAAACGCAACTAGAGATAGCCAGGGAGCGTGCCTACGTTGGTTCTAGACGCCACGCACCAGCCTAAGAGCTAACTAGTACTGCAGAGAAAACAAAGACCTCACTTGCCTCCAGAGGAATTAACCCCAAAGATATAGTTGCCCCCCACATGTATTGACGGTGAAATGAGAGGAAGGCACATACATAGAGATGATGTATATAGCTTTAGCAAATAGAGGCCCGCTGAAAACTAGAAAGCAGAATGACACAAAAGGGGACTGAGTGGTCAGCAAAAAACCCTAATCAAAAAAACCATCCTGAGATTACAAGAACCCATGTGCCAACTCATGGCACATGGGGAGAACCTCAGTCCACTAGAGCAACCAGCTAACAAAGAGACATTCTAAGCAAGCTGGACAAAAAACCAAACAACTGAAAATCAGCACTTAGCTTATCCTGAAAGATCTGGGAGCAGGTAGGCAGGAACCAAACAGAGCACATCTGAACACATTGATAGCCGGCAAGGGAAATGACAGAGAGGCCAGGTAAAATAGGAAACACCCAGCCTCTGATGGACAGATGGAAACCAAAGGCCGCAACCCACCAAAGTCACCCAGTACCAGCAGTAACCACCAGAGGGAGCCCGCAAACAGAATCCACAACAAGACCAAAGTCAGCGCAGCCATCTACCAGGAAATTTCAGAGCACTTCATGCTTCCCTCTGCCGACAAGCTTATTGGAGATGGAAATTTAATTCTCCAGCAGGACATGGCACCTGTCCACTCTGCCAAAAGTACCAATACCTGGTTTAAAAACAACAGTATCACTGTGTTTGATTGGCCAGCAAACTCACCTGACATTAACCCCATAGAGAATCTATAGGGTATAGTCAAGAAGGAAGATGAGAGACACCAGACCCAACAATGCAGACGAGAAGAAGGCTGCTATCAAAACAACCTGGGCTTCCATAACACCTCAGCAGTGCCACAGGCTGATCGCCTCCATGCCACGCCGCAGTGATGCAGTAGTTGATGCAAAAGGAGCCCCGACCAAGTATTGAGTGCAATTACTGAACATACATTTCAGTAGGTCAACATTTCAGATTTTAACCCCTTTCTGATGTTGGACGGTATAGTATGTCTGACTTAGAAACCCCGCTTTGAGGTGGGCTCCGGCACTGAGCCTACCTCAAAGCCGCGACATGTCAGCTGTTTTCAACAGCTGACATGTGCCTGCAATAGGCGCGGGTGGATTCACGATCAGCCCATGCCTATTAACTAGTTAAATGCCACCCCGTGTCTGTTGACTCCCTCTGTCTGCCCTTTTCCCAGTGTTTCCCTGTTTGTTTGTTTGTTTGTTTGATTCTCTGGTTTTTGACTTGGCTCGTATTCGGACTCGCTTCTGCCTTCTGTCTTTGTCTTATCCGCTTCTGACCGTTGCTGAACCCGCTGGCTTGTTCCTGACCACATATACTGCTGCTACTATTGGTATTTCTGCTTCTAATGGTTTTTTGACTCGGTTTGTCTGACCACTCTTTCGCCACTTGGTGGCGTCTGTGCTGTTGCTCTGTGAGTGCAGTATAGCGCAACCTCCACCAGGGGGAACTGAAGAGGGAAGTGAGACTGCACACACAGAGCAGCAGCACAGACGCCACCAAGTGGCGAGAGAGTGGTTAGACAAGCCAAGGGAAACACTGGGAAAAGGGCAGACAGAGGGAGTCAACAGACATGGGGCAAGTCAGGGATCACAGCAGGACAGATCAAGAGCTACCAGAGTCAGGTTGACACGCCGAAGGCAGAACTATAGCTGACATTGCCAGCAGGATGCATCTGACCTAAATAGCACACCTGAACCCAGAAGGAGACAGAGCAAAGTTAACCCTTGACATGATCTGCCTGGAAAAAGGGCAGACAGGATTAAACCCTGGAATCATGACAACCGAGATGAGAAAACCAAAGAGAAATGGACACCCGAGCTATGTAAAATTCTCAATAATTTTTATTTTTTAATTTGTCTTCGTCCCTATTGCATTTGTTATTTATTTTGTTATATGATTCTGTAATAAAAATTATTGAGAATTTTACATAGCTCGGGTGTCCATTTCTCTTTGGTTTTCTAATAGCTTTTTATGGAAGAGCTTGTCTATTGCATGCCCCCTTTTTTGGTTTAATATACCGAGATAATGACTTTTGGGTTTTCATTAGCTGTAAGCCATAATCATCAACATTAACAGAAATAAAAACTTGAAACAGGTCACTCTGTTTGTAATGACTATATAATATATGAGTTTCATTTCTTTTTGTATTGACGATCTGAAATAAATTAACTTTTTGATGATATTCTAATTTTATGAGAAACACCTGTAGCTCAAAAAGCACCATCAGTACATAAAAACAGCACTAGAACCACCTTCAGAACTATCCCTTCTTTATGTGTTCATTCTATACTGTGCCTTCTCTCTATATTGCCTCATCTCAACAGCCACCCATACACAGGAAAATGACCCCTATTGTGCAGTATGATGCCCCCTATACACACTATGATGACCCATAGCCCCCTGGCCCTACACAGTGTATGATGTCCTCACAATATGTTTCTCTCATTTCACTCCCTATGCACAGCATAGCTCCCCCGTTATACATTATATATAATGCCCCTTGGCCCTCTATGTAAGTATGATTGCCCAGAGTCACCCATAAACAATATAATGCCTACATAGCCCCCTATACACAGTATAATGGCCCTTAGCCACCTACAGTATATACAGTAAGATGCCATCAAAGTCTTCCCGACTCCCAAGCTGCAAGATTGAACAAAAATAAATAAATCTTCCACTCACCTAATCCTGGTTCCTGTCTATTTCAGCCGTGTCTCTTCATCGGGCTTGTCTAGCATTGGGCAGGTTCTGGCGGCACCATTTAATAATATCCTCCCTCTCCACTAGAGTGACGGGTCTCTCCTTATTCATGCTTGCAGGGAGAGACATGACACTCTGAGGACAACGGCTGGCGAAAAGTCGCAGGGGACCCATTTGTCCCTAGTCTCCAATGCAGTGGCTATTAAACTATGTTTTTCTCTAAAACGCCACAGCATTTCAGAGTTAAACATAGATGGTTTAAGTCGTGCAACCACGGGCTAATATATGTTGCATGTTAATAGGGCAGCATTTATCAGCTGTCAGGTTCGCTTTAATATCCCAAGTGATTCCTCCATATATTGTACATTACCTAAACTACCTTATCTATAATACTGAAGAGAAATCATGTATTATATTCCTGAACCATAATGATTTAAATGTAATTTTATTTCCTGTGCTTGGTGCATCATTAAATTAGATGTATTTAAGAAATAACATTATATGTCATTGGGTTGTCATATCTATACGCGGTATGATGTGCGGTTGGTGAAGCTCTAAACATGTGTGACAAGCGGATGGTGGAGCTATATGCGTGTATGAGGGGCAGGTGGTGGAATTATACATGTGTGACAAGTGGGCGGTGGAGCTATATGCGTGTGTGAGGGATGGGTAGTGGAATTATACATGTGTGACAAGCGGGCGGTGGAGCTATATGCATGTGTGAGGGGTGGATGATAAAGCTATACGTGTATGCGACAAATGGTTGGAGGAACTATACACTTTTGTGATAAGCGGGTGGTGGAGCTATGCATATGTGTGAGGGGTGGTGTAATATTTATAGGGGATAACTCAGGAGACTCTTTGCGTGGAACCAGACAACTACAGGACACAGTTTTATAAGTGGTAAAGTCTATATTATCACACGGTGATTCAAACAGGTGCAGAGAGAAACTCAAGTCCACAACACTTGGTGTAAATAATAAACGCAGCTTAACAATCTATAGGGAACTTCAGAGGAAAATGCAATCACGCAGAAAGTCTATGAAGCACAATTATTCTTGAGGATACTTGACACGAATAAGTCCTTGTCTAGTCCAAACACAGATAGATATGCTTATAAGGCAGTTCAAGCAATGTCTTATCTCAACCAGGAAGGCCTGGGTGATAGTCTCAGGTTTAAGCAGAGCAGCAGCAGCTTACATGTCCAGCAAATGCAGATGGAAGTAAACACGAGCAGCAGATGAAGGAGGGTTACTGGAAACTGGTGTATGCAGCAGGAACTCAGAGCAGAGTAGCAGGATAACCACACAGGTTCACAGGAGCAGGTATATAGCCAGGGAGCCACCAGGGTCAGGAGCTGGATGCAAGGCAGAATACTCTAGCACAGACTGAAGGCTGGGGTGGAGTTTTATAGCAGAAAGACACAGTGCACATGAGACCTACGACACCATCTTGGAAAAGGGCAGTAATGCACAAAAGGTAATAAAAATGTTCATAGTCCTGACAGGTGGGTGGTGGAGCTTTCCATGTGTGACAAGCGAGTGGTGGAGCTATATATGTGTGTGATGGATAAGTGGTGGAGCTATACGTGTTCTGATGTACGGTTGATGGAGCTATATGCATGTAAGATGATCAGGTGGTTGAGCTATACACATGTGTGACAAGCATTTGGTGGAGCTATATATGTGTGTGATGGATAAGTGGTGGAGCTATACGTGTTCTGATGTACAGTTGGTGGAGCTATACGCATGTGAGATGATCAGGTGATGGAGCTATACACATGTGTGACAAGCAGGTGGTGGAGCTATATATGTGTGTGATGGATAAGTGGTGGAGCTATAGACGTTCTAATGTACGGTTGGTTGAGCTATACGCATGTGAGATGATCAGGTGGTGGAGCTATACACATGTGTGACAAGACGGCGGTAGAGCCATACGTGTTGCGTTGTGATATATGGTTGGTAAAGCTGTATATGTGTGACAAGCGGGTAGTGGAGCTATACCTGTTCTGATGTACGGCTGGTGGAGTTATACACACGTGTGACAAGCAGGTGGTGGAGCTAGACGCGTGTGACAAGACGGCGGTAGATCCATACGTGTTGCGTTGTGATATATGGTTGGTAAACCTGTGCATGTATGACAAGCGGGTAGTGGAGCTATACCTGTTCTGATGTACGGCTGGTGGAGCTATACACACGTGTGACAAGCGGGTGTTGAAGCTATACACGTGTATGAGGGGTGAATGGTGGAATTATACATGTGTGACAAGCGGGTGATGGTGCTATATGCATGTGTAACAGGTGGGTGGTGGAGCTACATGCTTTATGATGTGTGGTTGTTGGAGATATACACGTGTATCAAGTGGGTCTAGGAGCTGTACAGATGAGACAAGCGGGAGGTGGAACTATATGTATGTGAGAGGATCAGGTGGAATAGTTTTACAGTACATGTGTGTGATGAGTGGTTGGCTGACCGATATGCACTCATGATAGACGGGTGGTGGAGCTGTAAGATTTTTTTAAATGCCTTTCTGGGGGGATTTTTGGCCCATGCGTCAGTTTAGCCCTTTTGGGGTGGCTGTGTTTTCATTGTCGATGTAACTCCTTATTACATACATTTTAGAGAAGGTCCTGGCCACATAACTGCACTGATACAATGACTGAGTGCAGGTTTCTCTACATCTAATATATATATAATTATGTCTCTCACTAAACTCTACATACACGTAAAATCGTTGCTGTGTTGTGCTGAATGACCGTCATTCTGAAGCCTCTCCATATCCAAGGTGATGTTCTCTTCACTGAACAAGCCACCACACATGGAGCAGATTTCCCAGAAGATAATAAGCCTCAATCTAGAGATCATCTGTTTGTTAACTGGAGAGGTGAGTAATTTGGGGATTATGTTGCATGACATGACTCGTAGGCAGTACTGGTGATACATTTGACCTATACATTTCACATGCCCATATATTAATTTAAAACAAGCAAGTGGCATTTTTGGCAGCTTGTACACATTAGTATAACCATCTATTGACTAGATTTTTCTTTATAACTGAATCCTGCAAATACTGCACAGTATATGATTTTACAATGAGTTAGATGTATGAAAGTGTAAGACCTGTTCACATGTTCAGGATTTTACATAGATTTAAGCACAGAAGAACACTGAAACCTTCCATTGCATGACCCTCACGGAAGGTGTATATGATTTACAGGTGACTATCGATGTATGAGGCTCTCAGTATT
Organism: Ranitomeya variabilis; assembly: GCF_051348905.1. Classification (NCBI taxonomy): domain Eukaryota; kingdom Metazoa; phylum Chordata; class Amphibia; order Anura; family Dendrobatidae; genus Ranitomeya; species Ranitomeya variabilis. The sequence goes on along the minus strand of NC_135235.1, from coordinate 400,716,136 downwards.
GTAGTCTAAGGCAGGGGAGTTTATGATCCATAGCCACAAGCACATATGGCCTTCTCCTTCTGGAGGAGTGCTAATAAAGTGAAAAAGGATTCACAGTTCTTCCAATAGGTGCAGGCTCATTTTCTGTACTCCTATTATTCATTTATGAGATATAAATATGCCAGAAATGTCTCAAATGGTAATATCCTTATAAGTTATAATGCATCCCTTGGGAGTGATTCAACATGGCCCTCTGACTACAAAAGGTTGCACAACCCTTCTCTATGCATTAGAGCATGCAAACACCACGCTGAAGCTGACCTGATGGCTGGATTCAGCCAGCTTCAGTTCCCCAACGCTGTCTACCATACTGAAAAGGCACAGCTGTCTCTGCTGGTAGCATGCCGCTGGTCCAAACTGTCAATCTTCAGGAGCGTGCTGCCCCCTGAAAACCAGGAAGCCTGGAGGCTGAGAAGTGTTGCATTCCTGAGGAAAGATAACAATGGTGCTAATTTTTGTGCAGATCCGTGGCACAGCAAACTGGATATCCATGGTCGATATTAAATTACTAACCATACTCGTTAGATGGCTGTCGGCTGAATGATGCTTCAGTGTTCTCTATGAGAGAACCATCGCCAAACATGTCTGTTGGCAGCTTATTCCTGGGAGACAATACTTTAAGTCCAAAATCGGACATGCCGGATCAATATTTTCCTCTATGATAAATTGTACAGGATTGCTGTACACATTAGACTGTTGGGCGAACCCATTTATAAGGGTTTAGGGTCTAGCAGAACCATTTGGGGACACATTTCACACATAAGATAAACGTAGAACTTCTGTCAATTAATAATTGACATGGCTGCAGACAAGGGATTTGGAGAATGTATATAACAAATGTATACATTTGTATACATCTCTCCATACATAGGATTACACAGTGGTCAAGAAGATATCTGGAGAGGGTGTGATATCCAGCAACTATCCTAATATATTAGGAGAAGGGTGCAAAACCCAGAGTTCCATCACAGAGCCTCCTCCTCACTTATTGATCCATGATAAGAACAAAGAGCAGAAGATCCTAGATCTCACCAACAAGATAATTGAGCTCCTGACTGGAGAGGTGAGCGCTGCTGGGAATAATAGTACATTATACAATAACACAATGGTTAATGTGTCTGGATGATGACTGTATCATTATGTGTCAGGTTTCTATAAGATGTCAGGATGTTTCTGTCCATTTCTCCATGGAGGAGTGGGACTATATAGAAGAGCACAAGAAAAAGTACAGGAACATCATGATGGAGAACCACCAGAACCTCACAAAACTAAGTAAGGAGAGACACTTTTTTGTTTGTAAAAGTGATCAGTTTCAAATGTCACCTAAATACTTTAATCCTCATGTGTTTTCTACAGGTAGCTTAACTAATAAAAGAATGTCAAAGGGATGTCCCAGCTCCACATTTGCACAGGATTGTCCACTGAATAGTCAGGTAGGTCTTTACTTTTGGCTCTAAAGGTCTTTCTGTGAGCTAAAGTTTTGCAACAGATACAGATTTCAAGATATGACTTGAGGCTATGTATAAAATCATTATAGAGAAAAAGAAAATGATGAACAGCTTCACAGGAGCGCCAAGCTGGTGTTAGGGGTGGTTAAAACGGAAGATACGCTGCAGCTCCAGCCGGAAGCCTCACAAGAGGATCAAACAAGAAGGGACAAAAAAACGGTCATATGAGCGCATGCGAGACGGTGAGTTGATATAAAATCTTTATTAGTTTAAACAACATGTTTCAACGGAATAGATCCTTTCTTCCTCATGTGGCAGTTATAGGTAGTGTGGGGTGGGAAAAGTATATAAAGGGAAGGCGGCCTATGAACAATCAGAAACAATTCCACAGACCGCCCACATAGTTGAACAGGCAAATCAAGGCTCCACTAAAAGAATGTAACAGGGATGATGCAAAACAAAACACATAATTTAAAAACAATCTAAAATTAAAAGACAAAAATAAGAACAGTGCACATAAAATATGCACATAATTAATATATGAATAGCAGCACGCATATATTATGTAATGTTCTCAATAGTGAGGTTTAACCCTTCAGGGGCCAGTGAGCCAACCTTAAAAATCCAGAAACTCTCCCTTCTTATTAGATTATTATACCGGTCAGGCCAATCATCTGGAATCTGGTCGATAACAGTAGGTTTTAATGTATTCCAATTCTTTTGATGCACTAAAGAAAAGTGTTTAGAAAGACTATGTAGCATGAACCCATTACGGATGTTTTTTTATCGTCCGACCAATGTACTGCAAACCACAACCACACTCAATTAAATACTGTAAATGACGTTGCAGGATTGGCAGTTAACATGGCAGTTGATTTTGAAGCTGGCACCTGTAGTACGGGACTTGAATTCCTGTGTCCTATGTGGTTTGCAGTAAATTGGTCGGATGATACAGAAGATGCATGCTAGACTCAACAAGCACCGTCAAAACATCCGTAATGGGTTCATGCTACATAGTCTTTCTAAACACTTTTCTTTAGTGCATCAAAAGAATTGGAATACATTAAAACTTACTGTTATCGACCAGATTCCAGATGATTGGCCTGACCGGTATAATAATCTAATAAGAAGGGAGAGTTTCTGGATTTTTAAGGTTGGCACACTGGCCCCTGAAGGGTTAAACCTCACTATTGAGAAAATTACATAATATATGCATGCTGCTATTCATATATTAATTATGTGTATATTTTATGTGCACTGTTCTTACTTGTCTTTTAATTTTAGATTGTTTTTAAATTATGTGTTTTATTTTGTATCATCCCTGTTATATTCCTTTAGTGGAGCCTTGATTGGCCCGTTTTAACTATGTGGGCGGTCTGTGGAATTGTGTCTGATTCTTCATAGGCCGCCTTCCCTTTATATACTTTTCCCACCCCACTCTACCTATAACTGCCACCTGAGGAAGACGGATCTATTCCGTTGAAACGCATTGTGGAAACTAATAAATGAAGATTTTTATATCAACTAACCGTCTTGCATGCGCTCCTATGACCGTTTTTTTTGTCCCTTCATGTATAAAATCATGACTGCTTGAGACTTAACTTGTAGATGAAAAGCATTCTGTATTCCCAATGCAGCATTAATAAGTCTAAGAGCCTGTGCCCACGATCTGGAATTAGCAGTGCTTTGGAGGCAGCGTATGAACGTATGAACCGTGTGGATTTACTGTGTCCAATACTTTTGATTCATGTAATTTCTCTTGCGGAGACTAGCGTCTAAGCAAGAGAAATTGATATGCTGGAAAGACACGCCGCATGTCGGTGTCCATGAGTGATACGCAGGCAACTATGGACGCATAGTGGACATAAGATTTCTAGAACTCCCATATCCACTATGCTGTCACAACTAGTCTTTGCGGGTTTGACGCTGCATAAGTACGCTGCGTCAAACGTGCAGCAATTCCTGAATGTGGGCACATACCCTTAAGGCTTCTTGGCTGTCAGATGAATGGTATATTAGGCTACCTGTCAGTAAAACACTAACAGATTGGATAATGCACTGCACTCTATAAGTAGTGCAATGTAGTATCTATGTCATCAGTGGATGTCATGTTCAAGTCCCTTTGTGGGATTGATATAATTATTTTAAAATAAAATGAAAAAAAATTCATATGTATCCTTAACCCCTTTCTGGCCTTGAACGTACTATTCCGTCCATGTGACCTGGGACTTAATTCCCATGGACGGGATAGTACGTCATAGGCGATCAGCCTCGCTCACAGTGAAAGCGCGGCTGATCGCGGCCTGGTGTCAGCTGATTCTCATAGTGCACTTTAACCCCCGCCACACTGCAATCAAACATGATCGCAGCTTTCCAGAGCGGGGTCCCGATCGCTGCCATGGAGACCCAATGTCGTCATGATGACATCCGGGTCTCCAGAGCTGAGAGACTTACTGTCATGCGCAGTAATGATCAGGAAGTCTCTCAGGTCAGTGTGCAGTATCTGCAATATCTGCAACGCTGACAGTTTCTATAGCATGCGGATGCTGCTTCATATGCATGCTATAGAAGCGATCAGCCTGCACAAAATGAGTGTCCCTTAGTGGGACAAAGTGTCAAAGTAAAAATTAATTCAAACAATTTTTTTTTAATAATTGTAAAAATATTTAAAAGAATAATAAAAAATAATAATAAAAAAAATCAATATTTATTCGATCAATAAATAAATATTTGAATAAAAAATAAAAATCGAAACAATAAAAGTACACATATTTAGTATCGCCGCGTCCGTAACGACCCATCCTATAAAACTGTCCCACTAGTTAACCCCTTTAGTGAACACCATTAAAAAAAAGGCAAAAAAAACAATGCTTTATCATCATACCTCCGAACAAAAAGTGGACTAACACGCTATCAAAAAGACGGATATAATAAAACAAGGTACCGCTGAAAACCTCATCTTGTCCCACAAAAAAACAAGCCGCCATATAGCTCCATCACCAGAAAAATAAAAAAATGATAGCTCTCAGAATAAAGCGATGCAAAAATAATTATTTTTTATATAAAATAATTTTTTTATATAAAATAATTTTTATTGTATAAAAGCGCCAAAACATAAAAAAATATAAATGAGGTATCGCTGTCATCGTACTGACCCGAAGAATAAAACTGCTTTATCAATTTTACCACACGCGGAACGGTATAAACGCCCCCCAAAAGAAATTCATAAATTGCTGGTTTTTGTTAATTCTCCCTAACAAAAATCGGAATAAAAAGCGATCAAAAAATGTTATGTGCCCGAAAATGGTACCAATAAAAACGTCAACTCGTCCCGCAAAAAACAAGACCTCACATGACACTGTGGGCCAAAATATGGAAAAATTATAGCTCTCAAAATGTGGTGATGCAAAAACTGTTTTTTGCAATAAAAAGCATCTTTTAGTGTGTAACAGCTGCCAAACATAAAAAAACCGCTATAAAAAGTAAATCAAACCCCCCTTTATCACCTTCTTAGTTAGGGAAAAATAATAAAATAAAAAAATGTATTTATTTCCAGTTAGTGTTACGGTTAAAGTTAGGGTTAGGGTTGGGACTAAAGTTAGGGTTAGGGTTGGGGCTAAAGTTCGGATTACGGTTACGGTTGGGATTAGGGTTAGGGTTTGGATTAGGGTTGGGATTAGGGGTGTGTTAGGGTTAGGTTTATGGTTAGGGTTATGATTAGGGGTGTGTTGGGGTTAGGGTTGGAGTTAGAATGGGGGGGTTTCCACTGTTTAGGCACATCAGGGGCTCTCCAAACGCGACATGGCGTCTGATCTCAATTCCAGCCAATTCTGAGTTGAAAAAGTAAAACGGTGCTCCTTCCCTTCCAAGCTCTGCCATGCGCCCAAACAGTGGTCCCCCCCCCACATATGGGGTATCAGCGTACTCAGGACAGATTTTATATACACCCTGGTTTTAAACTTTTTTTAATAAATGTGAAGCTTTATCTTACCTGATTTTTACGGCTGCTGGATTCCTTCTATCTTCTACTACTAAATAGTCACTTAAAAAGAAAACGATGAAATAACGGTCCAACAAGTAATATTCCGAAAAATGAATATACTTTATTAGGTGATTAACATGACCAAAATGTAAGTAGGGAAAATGACACCGCAGGAAAAACGTGGGAAAAGAGCAGGAGGCGCGTGCCCAGGATAATGTCCAAACCAGATAGATAATAATAAAAAATTAGCAAAATGCGAACTAAACTATAAAAACTAAATAAACATAACGAAAAAAACCTGGATTAGACATGGTAAAGGTGCGGAACATTATTATCATATTATCGTAGTAATCTATAGTGATCAATAGTCAGCCATTTAGCTAGTGTACAGAAGCTGCTGCAAGTAGCACATAGTAAAGATGGTACATATTAGCAATATTGAAACAATATGCCCGCTCCTGCAAACATCATCACAATATGGTGGCTGGCAGTCACTTACCGCACTAAGGACAGTTATACCTGGGACCGCGCCTCCGCCCCTACGCGCGTTTCGGCAGAAACACCTTCGTCAGGGGGCAGAGATATGGAGTGCACAACGAGTTTAAAAAGCACCCGCACCGGAAATGAGTTTTGCCGGTGACCGGAAGTGACGATGCGGTACCATGGAGAATACGGCGCCGGCCGCTACCGAGTGCAGCCGAAGGACTCCGAGTTCACAGGGGCCCCATGTGACCCGGAGCACCAACCAGCTACACCACGGCACGCAGGCGCACACGGGCCCCACGGCAATCGCACCAACACAAGGACCGGCAAAGATTATTATGGATGTATGCTACAAAGACATGACATTACCTATATAAGCACAGACTGTACCCATTCGGACAATTAACCGATGACTTTGCATCTTATAGCGGGCATCATACAGCATGTATATAGTAATAAGAAAAATATATAAGAATAACCCACCATGTATATCAAAATTCAACTGCAAGGTATTATCCGCTAAACAGTATTATACACATAATAATAAAATCAACAATCCCAGTATTACAGCAAAATAGTAGTAACACATACTAATGACTAATACTCATGGTGGAACACCATATATAGCAATTAAGGTTAGAAAAAGGTCCAATATGATGCCAAACAGAAAATACAAAAATAGATAAATGTATATAATTAAGCTAGGCATTTAATCTTCAATAGTCCATCCCACAGTGTACTTCATTTCACAGATATTCATATAGGCAGACTAGTCTTCTGTGCACATCATCCTATTGGCCATGCGGTTCAGTCATGTTGTAGGGAAAAAAAGTAGCAGTGGACAACCATAGACATCATTCCGGTGACGTGCAGTGCTAAGACAAAACAAAATTAAAAGGTTATTAAAAACAATACCCAACATAGTTCCGACAGAGTCGCTGTCGGACCAACGACCAATGTATGTAGGACGGACGAGAACTGGAAAAGAATAATAATTAGATACAATAACAACTGTATGGTCAGAGGAACGGGGCAAAGCTAATATTTTCATTTAATCCAGCAGGCTGGACCGTGCCCAGTGTCCAAATCCACTTGGATTCGACACGGGCCAGCCTCTGGAATGTGCCCCCTCCACGGATCCCAACCTCCAAAAGATCTATACCCCTAGCTCTAAGAAGACTGGCATTGCAACCATGAAACATCTTAAAATGGCGTGGGATAGTTTTCAGGGTGGAGATGTCATCCACTGCCACCGCCGCCTCGATGCCCAAAACATGTTCGCGAATACGTGTTTTCAAAAAACGAGTCGTCATGCCCACATACATTTTGGTACATGGGCATGTGACCACATATATTACGTTCTTACTTAAACAAGTTATTCTTTTCTTGATTTTAAATTCTCGTGATCTGTCAAAATTATGGAATACGCAAATTCTTTCCATGTTGGGGCAAGCGACGCAGCGGCCACAGGGGACGCACCCCACCCTGACCGCCATAGAATCGAGGAACGTGGGAACCCGCCCTCCCGTATAGTGACTATGGACTAACAAGTCTCTAAGGTTTCTAGACCTTCTGGCTGCAATGCCAGCCCTCTCCGGTAAATACCGTGCAATAACTGGATCAGCTCGTAATACGTGCCAGGATTTTTTTGTAGTATTTCTTTCATCTTTGGGAATTGGGAATGGTATTTGGTGGTGAATCGGACTATCTCGTGATTAGATCTATCGTTACTTTTATACAACAGAGTATCCCTTGAAGAATGTTTGGCCCTATTAAATGCCTTTTTGATACTTCGTTTGCTATGGCCTCTCATTAGCAATCTATTTTTCAAATCCTCGGCCTGACTAACAAAGTCCGCCTCTGTTGAACACAATCGCCGCAGGCGAAGGAATTGGCCAGTTGGTATAGCCCGAATGACAAGATCAGGATGCGAGGAGGAGGCGTGCAATAAAAGATTGGTGGAAGTCGGTTTCCTATATAGAGTGGTCTGAACATCTCCACATGAATCACGTTTCAGCATGACATCTAAGAATTCGATTGAATTGCCATCAAACTTATATGTCAATGTTATATTACTGTCATTATTATTCAGGGATGTCATAAATGTCCTCAAACCATCAACTGAACCCTGCCAGACAATCATAATGTCGTCAATGTACCGCGTCCAAAGAAGGACGCGGCACATTGACTCCGGATGGTCAGGCAGGGGGAGGTCCCTCTCCCACAGCCCCAAGAACAGGTTGGCGTACGCCGGGGCGAAGGGAGCCCCCATCGCTGTTCCTTGGAGCTGTAGGAAGAAGGACCCCTTAAAAATGAAAAAATTATGCGTTAACGAGAATTCTAACAACTGACAAATAAAATCCTTCATTTCCTTAGAAAGGCTAGACATGTTAAGGAAGAATTGGACTGCTCTAAGACCATCTTGATGTCGGATGCTGGTGTACAGAGACTCTACATCAGCTGTCACCAGCAATTCATCCTTGTCTAAATGTATACCGTCCATCAATCTCAAAAATTCACCGGTATCTTTCAAGTAAGATGGTAAACTAACCACCAACGGTTGCAATTTTGAATCCAACCACTGATTAACCTTCTCCAGATAGTTCCCTCTACCTGATATAATCGGACGACCAGGGGGCGTCCTCATGTCCTTGTGGACCTTGGGAAGAAGGTAAAAGGTAGGGACTGTGGGTTCACTTACCACCAGCGCAGAGGCCAATTCACTTGTAATAACCCCCACATCCCTAGCCCCCTTAATAATGTCAGTAAGCTGTTTAGAGAAGGCGGACAAGGGGTTAAACGTCAGTTTCTTATAGCATACATGGTTGTTCAGCTGGCGAAAGGCCTCCCTTTCATACATAGTATTAGGCCAGACAACAACGTTACCCCCCTTGTCCGCCGGTTTAAAAACGACATCCCCAAGGTCCTGAAGGACACGAAGGCGCCCCCTTTCCTCCTTTGACAAATTATCCCTATATATATGTCTAGGGATCTCACAAAATTCTTTGGTTACTAATTGAACAAATAAATCCACATTGGGACATGAAGCAAGGGGGGGAAACTTCTTAGATTTAGAACGAATGGAGGCCGGGATCATACCTCCCTCCGGGGTGTCATGTTCCACCGCCAATTCTTCCAATGTACGGAGAGCTATCTGTTCTTCTTCTGTGGGAAAAAGGGCAGCTAGATTATCATTAAAGAAATATTTCTTGAAGATCAAGGAAATGGCAAAAAGATGGAGGTCCTTGACTGCTTCAAAAACATCAAATGATGCTGCCGGCGAGAAGGATAAGCCTCTTTCTAACAACTGAAGATCTATGGTAGTAAATTCATGTGAGCTGAGATTGATTACCTTGTTGTTGTATTTCCGAAATTCAGAGGAAATATCATCACGTCTGTATGGATGGTACGTGTAATCTTTCTGATTACGTGTAGTCATTCTAGACCCAGTTGACATGGAGGATGCTGATCGTTCAGAAATATCACTAGCAGATGAGATTGAAATCTGAGATGGAATCCGTTTCATAGTGCCATCCGACGGTCTGCCTTTCCTCCATAAATACACCTTCCTACTTTCATAGTCATGACGATCCCTATTAATCTTGGAAGATTGTGTCTCTTGAATTTTTTTAACAGTGCCATCAATGGCCTTCTCAATCTGCTTGTGACATGAATCAAGTTGTTCCACAGTCCCTTGTGATTCTAACTCATCCTCCGTTGTTTTGATAGACTTATCTAGCTGTTCAATGACATTTTTATTATAATCACTCAACAATTTCATAAGCTGCATAGAGCAATTATTGCACGCCTCCTCCCAACCAGTCACTAAGGCGGCATCATCAACAGGGAAGGTAGGAATGACTCTAACCCTCAGACCACGTGGAATCATTTTCCTAGTTTGGTAACCTTCCAGAAAAGTACAGTTCCACCATAGTTTTGTCCGTTTCACAATCATATTTTGTAATTCCATAACTCGATCGTCCCATCTACGGTCGCTGGTCGACAGAGGGATGGAAATATCCCCTCCAAACGCTTGGTCAATATGTGAGCGCCAGGCAGTCTCTCTGGCTTTCAGATCCATGCCTATAAGAAAATCTGTGCAAAACACAGCAAAGAGTAAATAGCCACTTATAGAACTAGTCACCATGGTAGAACATAATAAGACAACAATCTATACCACTAGTGACCAAGACCCACAGGGCCTATCATCAGTTACATAAACCACTTAAAAAGAAAACGATGAAATAACGGTCCAACAAGTTTACTACTAAATAGTGAAAGATATTTAAAAAAAAGGAGAAATTACTGTTTTATGTTGATCAGGATAGGACACATACAGGCCCCAGCCACTTGTGGGCACAACCCGGCAGATATCAGTAGACGTAATTTCACCAGCCACGCTTTCCTCCCGATGTGGAGGTGGAATACCATTTTAGAATTGAATACAATTGTGTTTAAAAAGTAGTCTTCAGAAATACATAATTCTTGACGTTCCTCAAAACAATGGCACCAAAAGTCCAAAACGGTACAAGGGGGCAATTTATCATTCCACCTAAGTCCCGGGTGATTACACATTTGCTATACTATTTGTTACTTTTTTATTTTTCCAGCGCATACATCACTAGACTTAATGGTGGTGGGAACTTAGTGGAAAGACATTTTGCTACACGAGACCCTTTAGATTTACTATAATTTACTCAGATATTTGCCAGAAATTATAATGAAAATCATTGTAAATTTGATTTCCTGGGATAAGGTCTACAAGACGTGCGTTTATATTTTTAAGAGGTGTGCTTATTAATAAATTCTGACTTGTTCCCCTTTTGAAAAAAATCCCAAACATTTAGTGTCTTAGATCTGATCATGATGGCATTTAATACATATGCACCATTAGATAGCTGGGATGTTGCTGGGGTATTGATAGCGGTCTGTGGTAAACTATTCCTTATTTATTCCTTACGGTGAATCAGCAGCAAGATTTGGTCAGTGTAGAAGATAAAGTCCTAGCTGAAATAGAAGACGTGTATCTGAAGGGTGATCATCAGTACAAGGAGGAAGAAATTCCTGTGGCTATTCAGCCAGGTGAGTAAAGACCAAATGTGAGGTAAAGTATCTGCAGTGGGATATAGACCAGAACCTGCTTACATTCAGTTTCTTGCAATTCACTCTTATGGAGTTAAGTCAAACGTGTGGAGTCAACATCTGATGGCAAAAATGTACATCACATTCATGTGGCCATGTGACTAACCGCTCGCATCGCCACCCCTGAGGAATCAAGACAGTGTGCACCCCAAACACTGCCACAATTCAGCAATCTGCAGTCACATAGTGACGGAACGAGAAAGAGTTTTAGTCAACAATTATGGCATCATGTCAAAACAAACCAAAATACAACAATGTTAGAGGATAAGATGCCAAAACATAAAAATGGACATGTATCAGGTTCAGTACAAATAATGTGAGATCCGAAAAAGAAAAATGTACACATGAACCAAAAATAATGAAAAAAATAAAACTTTTATTGGTTAAGAAAAAAACACAACAATGACAGAAAGGTTAAAAAGTGGGAAAGCACAAAGTGGCACCAAAACCCACCATATATCAAATAGAGGCTGTATACAATAGGTTATATACAACAAATGACTTTCCAAGGTAATATATACAAAACAGAGAAAATCCTGTAGTTATGATATTCACAAAGGAAAGTACAAGAAATTCAAAATAGATGATCAATCGAGTACAAACATTACCTCTTGTGGGTGATGGAGCCAGCCCCAACTCATGTTTCGGCTACTGCCTTCTTCTTTTTTTTTTTTCTTCTTTCCCTTTCCTATCCTCTGTGGGAACCCTGATTAAAGGGGCACATAGGAGTACAATATTGTCATGAATATACACAGCTCGGCTACATCCATTAGGTATCTGTAAGACCAGCTGCAGCTGTGGTTCCCCCCCCCCTCACAGCCCCTCCTTCTCCCTGACAAACTACTGCCGCTTCGGTATCACCTGCCAAAGAGTGGAGAAGTCAGGGCCTGCTCTTAAGGCTCCCCTGATCCCTTTGCCAGTGATAGAGGAGCCTTTCCAGAGGATCGCGGTGGACATTGTGGGCCCACTGACCATGCCCAGCAGCGCTGGAAAGCGATATGTCTTCACTGTGGTAGACTACGCTACCTGGTACCCAGAGGCAGTGGCTCTGTCCTCAACTAGGAAGGATAAGGTGGCAGATGCACTGTTGGCCATCTTTTCACGGTAGGATTTCCCAAGGAGATGCTTACCAACCAAGGGACCCAATTCATGTCTCGCCTAATGGAGTCTCTCTGTAAGAAAATGCAGGTGAAGCATCTGGTATCGAGTGCGTATCACCCCCAGACCAATGGTTTGTGTGAGCACTTTAACAGTACCCTAAAACAGATGCTATGCATGCTGGTTGAGACCCAAGGACGTGACTGGTAGCGGTACCTCCCACTCCTGCCATTTGCTTATTTAGAGGTTCTGCAGGCCTCGACGGGGTTCTCCCCATTCAAGCTCCTGTATGGCAGGCGAGTCTGGGGACCCCTTGGGTTGGTAAGGGAATCCTGGAAAGAAGAGCCGAACCCTTCTGAAGTGTCCATTGTGGAGTATGTCATGCGCTTCCATGACAAAATGATGACCTTGATGCAGTTGGTGCATGACAACATGGTGCAGGCCCAGGCCAATCAGAAGCACTGGTACGACCAGAATGCCCGGGAGCGGACCTACCAAGTGGGTCGGAAGGTGTGGGTGCTGGTCCACGTACCAAAGGATAAGCAGGCAGCCTGGGAAAGCCCGTATGTCATCCACCAACAGCTCAAACCAGTCACCTATGTGGTCACGCTTGGGGTAGGCGAAAGGCCTTTCACATCAATGTGATGAAGGCTCATCATGAACGTGAAGCCTGCGTCCTACCGGTCTGCGACTTGGCCCAAGCCAAGGCCGGTGGGTCCATCGAAGACGTGGAGGTAAGCGCCTTGCTATCCGAACCCCAGCGGTCGCAGTTGCGGACCACGCTGGAACCCTTCCTGGCCGTATTCACCAACAGACCTGGAAGGACTGAGTTAACGGTCCTCAAGGTGGACACCGGGAATCACGCCCCGCTACGGCGAACACCCTATCGGACTGTACAAGTCCATGGTCATGCCATTCAGCATGAAGAATGCCCCTGTCACTTTCCAGTGGATGGTCAACCACCTGCTTCAGGGACTGGAGATGTACGCGGTGGCGTACCTGGATGACATTGTCTTCTTCAGTTCCTCCTGGGAGGAACACCTGCAGCATCTCCAAGAGGTGCTCAGGCAAATTCACCAAGCAGGCCTGACCTGACAGAACTACAGCAGCCTTGCAAAACCCTTGACAGACCTCACGAGGAAGAAGCTACCCCAAACAGTCGACTGGACAGATGGCTGTGAGGTGGCTTTTCGGGCTTTGAAAACAGCCCTGAGCAGTTATCCAGTGCTAAAAGCAGTTGACAGCAGTCGGCCATTCCTGGTACAGACCTACGCCAGCGAGTTTGGCCTCGCTGCTGTGCTCAGCCAGGTGGACTCGGGGAACCAAGAGCACCCCGTGTTGTACCTGAGCCGGAAACTTCTGCTGAGGGAACTGGCTTATTCCACCATCGAGAAGGAGTGCCTGACATGCCATGGTTTGAACCCTGCAACATTTGTAGCCCTACCTGTACTGACGCGCCTTCACCAAGGTGTCCGACCACAACCCCCTGAGCTGGCTGCACACCATGTCTGGTACCAACGGAAGGTTGCTATGCTGGAGCCTTGCCCTCCAGCAGTACGACTACCGTGAAACACAAAAAGGGCAGATGGGTTGTCCCGCCGGGGTAAACCTGCTGAGGTGCGCATGGAGGAGTACTGAGAGGTCCTGCCTCCGTAACGCAATCCAAAAGGGGGAGGTGTCATGAATATGTACAGCTATGCTACATCCATTAGGTCTGTGTAAGACCAGCTGCAGCTGTGGTTCCCCCCTCACAGCCCCTCCTTCTTCTCCCTGCACTAAATAGCTTTTCTTCTCAGTCTGCCTGTGTAATACTAAACCACTCATTCCCCCCCTCCATCAGGAATGTGTGAGTGCTTAGCAGAAACAAGTTCTTTGTTTGCAGCCATGTGCTTCCATTTGTGTATGAGAGTTATTGAAAATGGAATAACTCGACCCCAAGTAGCGGTATAGGTGTGAATCTTACATATTTGGGATGTGCAACAATAGAGCTACACACCAGTGCGTTTCCTAATGTCCTGTACCAGCAGAATCCAAATAGTGGATTACTGCTTAACCCAGGCATACAGCCAAATCGTGTTTAGACTTAAATGAACACCAATGTCATGCTGAGAAAAATTATAATTTTGTCATCCATCTGCGAGCCTCACAGACCGTGTTAGGATGGCTTTGAGCTATTAGAAGGTTTTCCATACCTTTCCAAGGGGGGCATATCCAGCCCCTCAGGGATGTCACTAGCAGAGGGTATAAGTGTATAAAATATGGGACCTCATTTTAGGAGTAGCTTTTTGCCCAGAAACTCTGCAATCTGCTTTGATGCATCGGGATGTGTCACCCCCCCCCCCCCGCATGGCCAGCCATGATATGAGAGAACTGTAAGTGTTTTTTCAACTTGAATCCCTTATTATTTGTAATCGTTTTCTTCATACTATAATTGTCTCATCTTGTAATATTGTTTTTTTTACCTGTTATAAAGACTGCGTATTTCTTTTGAGTAAAAATTATAATAATTACTAGCTTCATTTTCCTTGCTCTAAAACGTACCCCCAACATACTCTGAGGTAAATTACGTTACTGATTGTGTTGGCTCCTGACCCGCTATTAATCATAGTAATAGGAGCTGGTGGCATCAAAGCGTACTGAGCTGTGTCATGGTTCCCAATGGCAGGGGAACGTTGGGAGCATAAGAATAAACGGACAAGCTCTCGGGTGATGGAAACTGGAGCTGACCGCTATACTAAACCTATTAACGCAACTAAAAGTAGCCGGGGAGCGTGCCTGCGTTTTCTCTAGACGCCTCGCGCCAGCCGGAGATCTAACTACCCCTGGTAGAAGAAACACAGACCTGGCTTGCCTCCAGAGAAAACCCCAAAAGTTGATAGCAGCCCCCCACATATAATGACGGTGAATTCAGATGAAAAGACACACGTAGTATGAAAGCAGATTTAGCACAGCGAGGCCCACTTAACTAGATAGCAGAAAAATACAAAAAGGGGACTTCGCGGTCAGCTACAAAACCCTAGAAAATACCATCCTGAAATTACCTTAAACTCATGTGTCAACTCATGACACCGGAGTGGTAATTTCAGACCACAAGAGCTTCCAGCTGCAGAGAGTCACATAACTGCACGCTGGACAAAACATGCAAAAATAAACCAAGGACTAAATAGTCCAACTTAGCTGATCAGAAGACTGGAGCAGGTACATGCAACAGAAAGACTCTGGTTACATTGATGGCCGGCGCCAGAATGACTGAGCAGCAAGGCTAAATAGGATACACCCATATCCAGATGGAAACAGGTGAACAGAGAAAGAAAAGCACACAAGTCCAGTACCACCAGTGACCACCGGGGGAGCCCAAAAACCAAATTCACAACAGTACCCCCCCTCAAGGAGGGGGCACCGAACCCTCACAAGAACCACCAGGGCGATCAGGATGAGCCCTATGAAAGGCACGGACCAAATCAGAGGCATGAACATCAGAGGCTGTCACCCAAGAGTTATCCTCCTGACCGTAGCCCTTCCACTTGACCAGATACTGAAGTTTCCGTCTGGAAACACGGGAGTCCAAGATCTTCTCCACAACGTACTCCAATTCACCCTCAACCAACACCGGAGCAGGAGGCTCAACGGAAGGCACAACCGGTACCTCATACCTGCGCAATAATGACCGATGGAAGACATTATGGATAGAAAAAGATGCTGGGAGGTCCAAACGAAAGGACACAGGGTTAAGAATCTCCAAAATCTTATACGGGCCGATGAACCGAGGCTTAAACTTAGGAGAAGAAACCCTCATAGGGACAAAACGAGAAGACAACCACACCAAGTCCCCAACACGAAGACGAGGACCAACACGACGACGGCGGTTAGCAAAACGCTGAGTCTTCTCCTGGGACAACTCCAAATTGTCCACCACCTGTCCCCAAATCTGATGCAACCTATCCACCACAGTATCCACTCCAGGACAATCCGAAGACTCCACCTGACCGGAAGAAAAACGAGGATGAAACCCCGAATTGCAAAAGAAAGGAGAAACCAAAGTGGCAGAACTAGCCCGATTGTTGAGGGCAAACTCCGCCAACGGCAAAAAGGCAACCCAGTCATCCTGATCCGCAGACACAAAACACCTCAAATAAGTCTCCAAGGTCTGATTAGTTCGCTCAGTCTGGCCATTAGTCTGAGGATGGAACGCAGACGAAAAAGACAAATCAATGCCCATCCTAGCACAGAACGCTCGCCAAAATCTAGACACGAACTGGGTCCCCCTATCAGAAACGATATTCTCAGGAATACCATGCAAGCGAACCACATTTTGAAAAAACAGAGGAACCAATTCGGATGAGGAAGGCAACTTAGGCAAGGGTACCAAATGAACCATCTTTGAAAAACGGTCACACACCACCCAGATGACAGACATTTTCTGAGAAACAGGAAGATCAGAAATAAAATCCATAGAGATGTGAGTCCAAGGCCTCTTCGGAATAGGCAAGGATAACAACAATCCACTAGCCCGAGAACCACAAGGCTTGGCCCGAACACAAACATCACAAGACTGCACAAAAACTCGTACATCTCGAGACAGGGAAGGCCACCAGAAGGACCTAGCCACTAAATCCCTGGTACCAAAGATTCCAGGATGACCTGCCAACGCAGAAGAATGAACCTCCGAGATGACTCTACTGGTCCAATCATCAGGAACAAACAGTCTACCAGGCGGGCAACGATCAGGTCTATCCGCCTGAAACTCCTGCAAAGCCCGTCGCAGGTCTGGGGAAACAGCAGACAATATCACCCCATCCTTAAGGATACCTGTAGGTTCAGAATCACCAGGGGAATCAGGCTCAAAACTCCTAGAAAGGGCATCTGCCTTCACATTTTTAGAACCTGGTAGGTATGAGACCACAAAATTAAACCGAGAGAAAAACAACGACCAGCGCGCCTGTCTAGGATTCAGGCGCCTGGCAGACTCAAGATAAATCAAATTCTTGTGATCGGTCAATACCACCACCTGATGTCTGGCCCCCTGAAGCAAATGACGCCACTCCTCAAAAGCCCACTTCATAGCCAAAAGCTCCCGATTACCAATATCATAATTTCGCTCGGCGGGCGAAAATTTTCGAGAAAAGAACGCACAAGGTCTCATCACGGAGCAGTCAGAACTTTTCTGCGACAAAACCGCCCCAGCTCCGATCTCGGAAGCGTCGACCTCAACCTGAAAAGGAAGAGCAACATCAGGCTGACGCAACACAGGGGCAGAGGAAAAGCGGCGCTTAAGCTCCCGAAAGGCCTCCACAGCAGCAGGGGACCAATCAGCAACATCAGCACCCTTTTTAGTCAAATCAGTCAAAGGTTTAGCAACATCAGAAAAACCAGATATAAATCGACGATAAAAATTAGCAAAGCCCAAAAATCTCTGAAGGCTCTTAAGAGAAGAAGGTTGCGTCCAATCACAAAGCCCGAACCTTGACAGGATCCATCTCGATGGAAGAGGGGGAAAAAATGTACCCCAAAAAAGAAATCTTTTGAACCCCAAAAATACACTTAGAACCCTTCACACACAAGGAATTAGCCCGCAAAACCTGAAAAACCCTCCTGACCTGTTGGACATGAGAGTCCCAGTCATCCGAAAAAATCAAAATATCATCCAGATACACAATCATAAATTTATCCAAATATTCACGGAAAATGTTATGCATAAAGGACTGAAAGACTGAAGGGGCATTTGAAAGACCAAAAGGCATTACTAAATACTCAAAATGGCCCTCGGGTGTATTAAATGCGGTTTTCCACTCATCCCCCCGCTTAATTCGCACCAAATTATACGCCCCACGGAGATCAATCTTAGAGAACCACTTAGCCCCCTTTATTCGAGGAAACAAATCAGTCAGCAGTGGCAGAGGATACTGATATTTGACTGTAATTTTATTCAAGAGTCGATAATCGATACACGGCCTCAAAGAGCCATCTTTTTTAGATACAAAGAAAAAACCGGCTCCTAAGGGAGATGAAGAAGGACGAATATGTCCCTTTTCCAGGGACTCCTTAATATATTCTCGCATAGCAGCATGTTCAGGTACAGATAGATTAAACAAACGACCCTTTGGAAATTTACTGCCCGGAATCAGATCTATGGTACAATCGCAATCTCTGTGAGGAGGTAGTGAACCAAGCTTAGGCTCCTCAAAAACATCACGATAATCAGATAAAAATTCCGGAATCTCAGAGGGAATAGATGACGAAATGGAAACCAAAGGTACGTCCCCATGAGCCCCCTGACATCCCCAGCTTAACACAGACATTGCTTTCCAGTCAAGGACTGGGTTATGAGATTGTAACCATCGCAATCCGAGCACCAAAACATCATGTAAATTGTACAATACAAGGAAGCGAATCGTCTCCTGATGGTCTGGATTCATACGCATAGTCACTTGTGTCCAGTATTGTGGTTTATTACTAGCCAATGGCGTAGAGTCAATACCCTTCAGAGGTATAGGAACTTCCAGCGGCTCTAGCTTAAACCCACAGCGCCTGGCAAAGGACCAATCCATAAGACTCAAAGCGGCGCCAGAGTCGACATAGGCGTCCGCGGTAATTGACGATAATGAACAAATCAAGGTCACAGATAGAATAAACTTAGACTGTAAAGTGCAAATTGAAATAGATTTATCAACCTTTTTTGTACGTTTAGAGCATGCTGATATAACATGAGTTGAATCACCACAATAAAAGCACAACCCATTTCTTCGCCTAAAATTCTGCCGTTCACTTCTGGACAGAATTCTATCACATTGCATATTCTCTGGCGCCTTCTCAGAAGGTACCGCCAAATGGTGCACAGGTTTGCGCTCTCGCAAACGCCGATCAATCTGAATAGCCATTGTCATGGACTCATTCAGACCTGTAGGCGGAGGAAACCCCACCATAACATCTTTAATGGCATCAAAGAGACCCTCTCTGAAATTCGCCGCCAGGGCGCACTCATTCCACTCAGTAAGCACAGACCATTTACGAAATTTTTGGCAGTATATTTCAGCTTCATCTTGCCCTTGAGATAGGGCCATCAAGGCTTTTTCAGCCTGAATCTCTAAATTAGGTTCCTCATAAAGCAACCCCAAAGCCAGAAAAAACGTATCCACATTGAGCAACGCAGGATCCCCTGGTGCCAATGCAAATGCCCAATCTTGAGGGTCACCCCGCAGTAAGGAAATCACAATCCTAACCTGCTGTGCGGGATCTCCAGCGGAGCGAGATCTCAGAGAAAGAAACAATTTACAATTATATTTGAAATTCAGAAAACGAGATCTATCCCCGGAGAAAAACTCTGGTATAGGAATTCTAGGTTCAGACATAGGAGCATGAACAACAAAATCCTGTAAATTCTGAACCTTAGTAGCAAGATTATTCAAACCTGCAGTCAAACTCTGAGGATCCATTTTAATCAGGTGCGATCAGAGCCATTCAAGGATTAGAAGGAGAGAGAGAGACAAAGGCTGCAAATTAGAGCAGAAATGCAACTGAGTCAACTATAGAGCAAGCTCAGAGGTGGGGGAAAAAAAAAAAAAAATCTGCAGACTTCTTTTCCTCTCCTTTCTTCTGCCAACAGTTTTAACCCTTGGCCGGCCATACTGTCATGGTTCCCAATGGCAGGGGAACGTTGGGAGCATAAGAATAAACGGACAAGCTCTCGGGTGATGGAAACTGGAGCTGACCGCGATACTAAACCTATTAACGCAACTAAAAGTAGCCGGGGAGCGTGCCTGCGTTTTCTCTAGACGCCTCGCGCCAGCCGGAGATCTAACTACCCCTGGTAGAAGAAACACAGACCTGGCTTGCCTCCAGAGAAAACCCCAAAAGTTGATAGCAGCCCCCCACATATAATGACGGTGAATTCAGATGAAAAGACACACGTAGTATGAAAGCAGATTTAGCACAGCGAGGCCCACTTAACTAGATAGCAGAAAAATACAAAAAGGGGACTTCGCGGTCAGCTACAAAACCCTAGAAAATACCATCCTGAAATTACCTTAAACTCATGTGTCAACTCATGACACCGGAGTGGTAATTTCAGACCACAAGAGCTTCCAGCTGCAGAGAGTCACATAACTGCACGCTGGACAAAACATGCAAAAATAAACCAAGGACTAAATAGTCCAACTTAGCTGATCAGAAGACTGGAGCAGGTACATGCAACAGAAAGACTCTGGTTACATTGATGGCCGGCGCCAGAATGACTGAGCAGCAAGGCTAAATAGGATACACCCATATCCAGATGGAAACAGGTGAACAGAGAAAGAAAAGCACACAAGTCCAGTACCACCAGTGACCACCGGGGGAGCCCAAAAACCAAATTCACAACAGAGCTGGTTGGGTGACGCTGGCAGTGACCGAACGGGGTTTATAAGTGTATTGCCTGGCAGCGGCTGGGAATAGTTATATCACCCTCAAGGCAGCGTGCCTAATAGCCAGTACACAACAAGGCAGCCTTTCTGGCAACTAATTATCCTAGGTGCAGTCCCCTGACTAACCAGAGGGTAAGGGGGTGCCAGAGAGCTGCAAGCTCAGAACTGGAACTGAGATATAAAGAAATCTCTGCTGACGAACTTGGGGGCAACCAAACACCCCCGGTTCATGATAGATATGTCCCAGCCTCAGGTACCTAAAAAGTCCCATGAGACTCTTACAGTCTTTTTCACTTCATGTAACTCCTGCCAGTCTGCGTTTCCAAAAGCTCAGAGTTCGCCACTCTGCAAAGAATGTGACCCTAAATGTGCTCAGGAGCCTCCTGCTGATACTGAGCCCAGTTTCCTTAGTCCCCCTGAGTGGGTCTCGTCTCTGATGCAATCTATGATGTCTCTGGCCAAAGCATTCCTTCTGGGGATCATGGCGTTCGCACATCTGATGCAGAGGGACCCTCCCCTACACGGGAACAGTCAGCTAGCAGGGGTCGCACACAATCTAGAAATGTACAAGCGTCTAGGAAACGGATACGTAGTACGTCTCCCGTACAATCACGTGCCAAGGTGTCCGCGAGCTCCGTTTCGCGTTCTCCCTCTCTACACTTTGGTAGAGAACTCGATTTTGAGTATTAATCGGATGTCTCCTTAGATCTGGATTTGCCAGACTTTGAGAGGATGCTTGATTCTCTGATTGAGGCCGTCAACCAAACTCTGAAGGTTGATGAAGACTCCGGCTCTGTGCCGGATCACGCTGTGTTTCAAAAAAGCTAAGCGTCCTCATAGAGCTTTCACCATTCACCCGGAGTTTCGGGATATAGTTAATCGGCACATGGAACTACCGGATAAGCGCTTTACAGGATAAAAACCGCTTGAGGCGAAGTAACCTTTCTCAGCCAATCTGAGAAATGATTAGGCTGAGTTCCCTGTAGTAGACCCGCCAGTCTCTCACTTGCATTCCAAAACCCTTCTATCCCTGCCGGACGGATCATCTATTAAAAATCCCACAGATAGAAAATTTGGCTTGACCTGTCTTCGAGGTCTCAGGTGCGGCTCTATGTCCTTCCTTCACTGCAGTGTGGGTAGCTAAAGCAATGGTATCCTGGTCGGAGACCTTGGCTAATTCCATTCAGAGAAGCTGGATCAGCTTCTCTTGGATGCGACGTGAGGAAGGAGCAAATTTCTTCCCCAGCAGTGGCTTAGGCGTCCTTTTCGGCATCACCAACAAATCCGTTTCCAATCCTTTCACACCAATTCGGTTTGGTCCACTACCTATTCAGGATCAGGACGCTCTTCATGCGCGAAATACCTTCCTTTTTTCATAGCAATTTTTGCAGATAAATATTTCATGTGTACATTATATAGCGCTTTTTTCCTATTTTCTATGGCAGTAATGCATTTTCAATGTTCTAGAGTAATAATTCTTGGTAAATAATGGTGCAACCTTTATCGTTTTTCTGCTCTCCAGCAGGAACAGAGGACCCCAGACATCCTATAGGTCCAGTCACCAATGGAATGGTCAGCCCAAACAGTCTGGATCTAAGGGATCTAGGTCCCAGAGATTTTCCGCCCAATGACTCATGGGGTTATCCAGTCAACACCAGCAGGGTAGACTTTCACCTACTTCTTTTTCACCAGGTCTTGCTCTCAGTCGTTCACGACGAATGGGTCAAAGACCTGGTGTCTTCCTGGTTACAAAATTGATTTTTCTTGGCATCCCCAGTCTCATATCTTTCCTTCCTGACTTCCAACATCAAGGGCAAAGGCGCTTTCCCGAGCCATAAACTCTTTGCGCCGCATGGCGAAAGGTTTGAGGGATTCTACTCCAACCTATTCGTTGTCCCAAAAAAAGACGGAAAAGTGAGACCCATACTAGACCCCAAACTCCTAAACCAGTTTGTCAAGGTCTGTAATTTACGCATACACACATATGCACCGGCAGACACACAAGGTCGGCTTCAGGTTTTTGTGGGGCCCGGGTAAATGAGTCCCAGTGGGTCCTTTTAACACATACCATGATTCATAATGCACAGATACAGTATTGAAATATAGGTATAGTACAATGCCAAAGATTTCACATCTTACATTACACGAGTGATATTTATTTTAATTTCTAAAATACCATACAGCAGAGGGGATTCAGGCCATCAAGGGTCCACAGGTTTCAAGATTTTAGGAGTAAACTCTTTACAAAAGTCAATTTCCTCCTATGTAGTCCTCCATACAGTATTATGAGCACCACATAGTCTTTTATACAGTATAATGAGCTCCATATATTGCTCCATACAGTGTTACGGGCACAACATACTTCTTAATACAGTATTATTGGCACCACTTAGTGCTCCATACAATATAATGGACCCCATATATTACTCCATACAGTATAATGAGCCCCTATGATGTTCCATACAGAATAAAGGACCCCATATGAAGCTCCATACAGAATAATGGGCCTTACATAATGCTTCATACAGATTAATGGGCCTCATATAATGCTCTATATAGTATAATGGCCCCATATAATGCTCCATGCAGTATAATGGCCCCATGTAATTCTGTGACTGTGTTTTTTTCCAGTCTCAGAATCACTGGGATATGTTGAAACATTCCAGAGTTATTACCACATAAAGTGAATCTGGTCAGATTTAACCCCTTTCTGACCTCGGACGTACTATACCGTCCGAGGTCAGCTCCCCTGCTTTGATGCAGGGCTCCGCGGTGAGCCCGCATCAAAGCCGGGACATGTCAGCTGTTTTGAACAGCTGACATGTGCCCGCAATAGGCGCGGGCAGAATCGCGATCTGCCCGCGCCTATTAACTAGTTAAATGCCGCTGTCAATCGCAGACAGCGGCATTTAACTACCGCATCCGGCCGCGCGGCCGGATATGACGTCATCGCCGACCCCCGTCACATGATCGGGGGTCGGCGATGCTTCTGAATGGTAACCATAGAGGTCCTGGAGACCTCTATGGTTACTGATCGCCGGTGGCTGTGAGCGCCCCCCTGTGGTCGGCGCTCACAGCACACCTGCAATTCTCCTACATAACAGCGATCTGATGATCGCTGTTATGTAGCAGAGCCGATCGGGCTGTGCCTGCTTCTAGCCTCCTATGGAGGCTATAGAAGCATGGCAAAAGTGAAAAAAAAAAGTTTTTAAAAATGTGAAAAAAATAAAAAAAACATAAAAGTTTAAATCACCCCCCTTTCGCCCCAATCAAAATAAATAAAAAAAAAAATCAAACCTACACATATTTGGTATCGCCGCGTTCAGAATCGCCCGATCTATCAATAAAAAAAAAGCATTAACCTGATCGCTAAATGGCGTAATGAGAAAAAAAATCGAAACGCCAGAAATACGTTTTTTTGGTCGCCGCGACATTGCATTAAAATGTAATAACGGGCGATCAAAAGAACGTATCTGCACCAAAATGCTATAATTAAAAACGCCAGCTCGGCACGCAAAAAATAAGCCCTCACCTGACCCCAGATCACGAAAAATGGAGACGCTACGAGTATCGGAAAATGGCGCAATTTTTTTTTTTTTTTTTTTGCAAAGTTTGGAATTTTTTTTCACCACTTAGGTAAAACATAACCTAGACATGTGAGGTGTCTATGAACTCGTACTGACCTGGAGAATCATAATGGCAGGTCAGTTTTAGCATTTAGTGAACCTAGCAAAATAGGCAAGCAAAAAACAAGTGTGGGATTGCACTTTTTTTGCAATTTCACTGCACTTGGAATTTTTTTCCCGTTTTCTAGTACACGACATGGTAAAACCAATGATGTCGTTCAAAAGTACAACTCGTCCCGCAAAAAATAAGCCCTCACATGGCCAAATTGACGGAAAAATAAAAAAGTTATGGCTCTGTGAAGGAGGGGAGCGAAAAACGAAAACGGAAAAACGAAAAATCCCAAGGTCATGAAGGGGTTAAAAAAAAAAAATTGGCCTGGTCAGGTAGGTCAAAATTGACTTTGGATTACTACGTCTGAGTGTCTGAATTCAGTAGGCGTACACACTCGAAAATGATCCACCATTAAAGTCTATGGCCCCGTCGGCGCAAAAGGCCAAATCCCTTTTTGCGGGGGGTTCAGACGTACGACCCGACAGTGCCACCAAACAGGTGGCTGAAACGCAATGTGAAAATACCCTAAGGGTTTAATTAATTTTACACTATGACCTTCTGTCTCTTTGCTTACCTGTTTGTCAACGCAGGCACATGCCACATTCCAACTACTGTAGAATATGTCTAGATTTCATACATTGGAGAGTTTCTGAATTACTGTAGTTTCTTTTGAGATGTCAGTAATAATCACCAATTTTATGTGTAATGTAATGGCAAAATGCTCTTGACTACTTCATAGCAGTACTTGAATACGATGGATGATACAGGTAAGTTAGAAAGTATCGTGTTACAGTATCATTTGTTAATATGATGTTCTTTCCACCAGATTGTCTTAGAAACAGGCGAGAAAGATACCATGAAAATCTCACACAATGTTCTCTAGAAGAAAACTTCGTTACTGTTCACATACATTCAAGACTCAGCAGTGCAGATCTATTGTCTGTTCAACCAAGTATGGAAAACCATAGAGGAGATGTTATTTGTAAAAGTGATCCTAATCTGATTCTGCCTACAAATTTAAAACCATATTTAAGATCCGAAAGCTTTAGGCCTATCACCTATAAATCAAGTCATCATGAACATGAGCAAATTCACACACATGAGAATACATTGTCATCTTGTTCTGTATGTGGAACATGTTTTGTCCAGAAATCAGATTTTGTTAAACATAAAAAAATCCACAAAAATGTTAGACTATATCCATGTTCAGAATGTGGTAAATGTTTCACTAGGAAATCCGGTCTTGTGGACCACCAGAGAATTCACACAGGGGAGAAACTGTTTTTATGTTCCGAATGTGGAAAATGTTTTAGCAGGAAATCAACTCTCATTGATCATCAAAGAATTCACACAGGGGAGAAGCCGTTCTCATGTTCAGAATGTGGAAAACGTTTTTCACAGAAATCGACCCTTGTTGATCATCAGAGAATTCACACAGGAGAGAAACCTTTCTCATGCTTGGAATGTGGTAAATCCTTTACCCAAAAATCAAATCTTGTTGCACACCAGAAACTTCATATATCTTAGACAGCAAAATGTGTTCAGAATCTTGGAGTTGGTCTACCAAGAAATGAGTTTTGTTAAATCTAATTCTCAAATGGTTAAAATTATAATTATGTTTTACATGTGGGAAAATGTTTTGTACAACATAAAGAGGATTCCACAAAATTTATTTCTGGAATGTTTTACAATAAAACCATATTTTGAAAAACACAAGAATGTCTTCCATGTTTATAATGTAAAAAATATTCTAATATTTCACATAAAGGAAGCCAATACACAAATTGAATCAAATTAATCTTTTTGTACCTGTATTAAAGGGTAGTCCCCATTATTTTTCAGATGGAATTATCTCTGATTTCCCATGTTATAAATTACTTGCTAAAACATTATTTGTGGCTCAGATCTAGAAGAAAAACGTGATTTAGAGCACAGTGATTATTTGTGGTTGTGGAATTAAATTCACCTTTGTATCACTGTACACATCATAAAATACTAATTTTGGGATATTATGAATGCTTCTCATAAAAAAAACAAATACAAAAATATGCATGCAGATGTGAGTTAAAGTGCTGCTACAATAAAAGTGTGATTGTGAAGATCCAAGCATGATGCAGTCCGGTGATGAGCTGAAGCGGGCTCGCAATCACATGATCTGGGTCTATGTCTTAGTTTTGCTATTAGGCCGGAGACACACTGGTGCGAGAGACGGCCGAGTCTCGCTGGTTAAAAGCAAGCTGTGGCACCTGCATTCCGGAGCTGAGCGTGCAGCTCCATGTATTGCTATGGAGCCGCACGCTCCGCTCCGGAGTGCAGGTGCCACAGCTTGCTTTTAACCAGCGAGACTCGGCCGTCTCTCGCACCAGTGTGTCTCCGGCCTTACTTTTTCTTCCTAGTATTGTTGAAAAAATATAACGATGATTGACTAATGATGATTTATGAGCTGCTCTTATCACTTTTAATACTTTCTCAGTAAACTGGATGGGGATTTAACTGGAGGATGAGGATCCTCCTGGAGCCAGACAGTAAATTTACAGCTAAAAACTTGCAAAGATGCTTCTTATTAATTTTTTTTCTCATTTTATTGCATTGTTCTCAGTGGGAGAAACAACATACTGTAATAATCTTGTAGTCATGATAGCCTTAATATGGCCCATTCGGTACAAAAATAAAAAAGTTACATCTCTAAGAATTTGATGATACAAAAACAAATTCAGTTTTGTAAAATATTGTTTTTAACCCCTTCATGACCTTAGGATTTTCTGTTTTTCCGTGTTCGTTTTTCGCTCCTCTCCTTCCCAGAGCCATAACTTTTTTACTTTTCCGTGAATATGGCCATGTGAGGGCTTATTTTTTTGCGGAACGAGTTTTACTTTTGAACGACGTCATTAGTTTTACCATGTCGTGTACTAGAAAATGGGAAAAAAATTCTAACTGCGGTGAAATTGCAAAAAAAGGGCAATCCCATGCGTGTTTTTTGTTTGGCTTTTTTGCTAGCTTCACTAAATGCTAAAACTGACCGGCCATTATGATTCTCCAGGTCATTACAAGTTCATAGATACCAAACATGTCTAGGTTATTTTTTATCTAAGTGGTGAAAAAAAATTCCAAACTTTGCTTAAAAAAAAAAATTAAAAAATTGGTCCATTTTCCGATACCCATAGCGTCTCCATTTTTCGGGATCTGGGGTCGGGTGAGGGCTTATTTTTTGCGTGCCGAGGTGACGTTTTTAGTGATACCATTTTGGTGCAGATACGTTCTTTTGATCACCCGTTCTTACATTTTAATGCAATGTTGCGGCGACCAAAAAAACATAATTTCGGCGTTTCTAATTTTTTTCTCACTACGCCATTTAGCGTTCAGCAATCCTTTTTTTTTATTGATAGATTGGGCGATTCTGAACACGCCGATACCAAATATGTGTAGGTTTGATTTTATTTTTATTGTTTTATTTTGAATGGGGCGAAAGGGAGGTGATTTAAACTTTTATAGTTTTTTTATTTATTTCATATTTTTTAAAACATTTTTTTTTTTACTTTTGCCATGCTTCAATAGCCTCCATGGGAGGCTAGAAGCTGGCATAGCCTGATCGGCTCTGCTACATAGCAACGATCATCAGATCGCTCCTTTGTAGCTTAATTACAGGCTTGCTATGAGCGCCGACCACAGGGTGGCGCTCACAGCAAGCAGGCATCAGTAACCATAGAGGTCTCAAGTACCTCTATGGTTACTATCCTGATGCATCGCTGACCCCCGATCATGTGACGGGGGTTGGTGATGAGCGCTATTCCGGCAGAGCGGCCGGATGCGGTAGTTTAATGCTGCTGTCAGCGTTTGACAGCGGCATTTAACTAGTTAATAGCGGCAGGTGGATCGCGATTCCACTCGCCGCTATTGCGCGCACATGTCAGCTGTTCAAAACAGCTGATATGTCGGGGCTTTGATGTGAGCCCACATCAAAGCAGGGGATCTGACCTCAGACGTACTATCCCGTCCGAGGTCAGAAAAGGGTTAATGTGTAAAAGTCACAAAGCATAAAAAAATAAATCTGATATCTCTGTATTCGTACTGACCCAAAGAACAAATCGGTCTTATCAGTTTTACCGCACGGTGAATAGTGAAAAAAATAAAAACAATAACTGAATTGTTGGTTATTGTTCTTTCTGCATCTGAAAAAAAAAAAAAGCCCTCATACAGCTCTGTTCACCAAACAATAAAAAAGTTACAGCTTTCAGAATGTGTCAATGAATTTTTTTTTCTTTTAGAAAAACAGCATTTTTACTGTGTGACAGCAGCAAAGCATAACAAACTAAATCTGATATAGTTGAAATTGGAGTCACTTTTGATTGCAGCTTGTCTTTGTTTCCACGGAGTCCCATAATTTTAGGTGCCTTTTTAGTGCGCAAGTGCGAACAACCACAGTTTTGTGAACACCTAAAAATATGGATACCACCGGCACAGACGCCAAACGGACTCCAAAGCATCTCAATCTGCCTAATTATGGTCGGTGGTTCCATCAGGATTTCATCTGAATCACATTTTTGTGGAATTTACATGGAAACTGCTATGTAAGTGATCAGCGTAGAACACAAGAATGTGATTCCAGCCTTAATCTTAAAGCAATTATAAAATGTTATGCACCTCAAAATGTTGCGAATCAAAACCCCTAATTTATCCTGCACAATACCAGACCCAACACAGGTGTCATGTCGGACGCTGTTCAGACCAGGTCGTTCGACAGACAGCGGTAATTACGCTTTTGACCACTATTTGCTCATTGGCATCGGCTAGATTTTATCTAGCTGTTCCGGGGTTAATTTACCTGATCCTCGGATTGGAAGCTGGGCCATGCCCATTGCCTTTAAATAGTTCTCCTGATCATTGGGCGTCGCCGATTATAGCTTCTGTCTTGTGTGTTGTTATCTCGGTCTGGAGTGGTGAGCTGGTTGTTAAAGATTCGTTGCTGGTGGTGTATTTTCCTTTGTCTTATTTACTCCTTCCTATATTTGTATTTATTTTGCCCTGCACATTTATAGTGTATTCCTGAGTGACTGCGGCGTGGTGTATATTTTCCTTTATCCTTGTCTGTGCTAACTGTGGGTATTGGTGTATTACCTCTTCACTGGGTGGTGGGCGAAGGTTTCAGCCTAGGGTTGAAACAGGAGACAGGGTGAGGGTCGAGGCCTGGACATGCACACCATCAGTGTAAACTCCAGGTAGAGGGTCAGTCAGGATTTCCCTAGTCTGAGGGAAATTGCAGGGGCCCGGTTTAGTAGCTCTCGCCCACCTAGTCTCCCCGTGACATTATAATCGGCCCAACAACAAAAAAAAAAAGGGGGTTTCTTTTTTTTTGTGTGTGTTTTGTCATGGATCCCATGACTTCCGTAACCCGCCAGCTGAAGGCGCTGTCCCTACAGGTCACTGAGTTGAGGGGGGCAGTACAGCAACAGGGACTAGCAGTATCTAATGTGCAAGCTGGAGCGACAGGAAGTGTTGCTGAGCCTAAATTTCCTTTGCCTGAAAAATTTGCTGGGGAACGCAGTAAATTTGTTTCTTTTCGTGAAGCTTGCAAACTATATTTCCGTATGCGCCCGATCTCCTCGGGTAATGAGGCTCAGCGTGTGGGCCTGGTGCTGTCATTGTTAAGCGGGGATCCCCAAGCATGGGCGTTTTCTTTGCCATCTGATTCTGCTGCATTTGACTCTGTGGAGAGTTTTTTTCCTCTCTTGGAAAAATCTACGATGAACCTGACAGAATGGCTCTAGCAGAATCTAAGGCTACTTTCACATTAGCGTTTCCCTGATGTGCGGCAGGCTGCGGACTTCCTCTGTGAAGCCCAGCCCCCGGCCGCACCTCTGCTGCTAGCTCCGCCTACTTCTGCATGCGGCGCGCACGCGACCTCCGTACCTATCTTTAACATTAGGTAAGCAGGTCGTGCGGCTGTATGCTGATGCTGCCGCATGCGTCGTTTTGACGATGCGGAAAAAAAAAAATGCTACAGGCTGTGTCCTACGCTGGTCGCCGCATCGTCAAAATGACGCATGCGGCAGCATCTGCATACAGCCGCACAACCTGCGTACCTAATGTTAAAGATAGGTACGGAGGTCGCATGTGGGCCGCATGCAGAAGTAGGCGGAGCTATAGGCGGAGGTGCGGCCAGGGCGGGGCTTCACGGAGGAAGTCCGCAGCCTGCCGCACATCAGGGAAACGCTAATGTGAAAGTAGCCTTAGATACGCACTATTTGCCAGGGGGAGCGAGTTGCAGAGGATTACTGTTCTAAATTTCGTCGCTGGGTGATCGATACACAACGGAATGATCCAGCATTGCGGAGTCAGTTTATACATGGGGTTTCTGGAAGGGTTAAAAAAGCCCTTCTGATGTACGAGACTCCTGCTTCTCTAGATTCCGCTATGAGTCTGGTTGTCCGCATTGATCGCCGTTTGCCTCGGGGAGCATGAGACACCGCCTATGGGAGAGGGTTTAGGTTCACGTGAGGTTGCTGCAGGTGAGCCCACGGAGTCTATGCAAATCGTAGGGGTGTCACATGAGAAGCGTCGAGCCCCTGAACTCAGGAAGCAGGGAGCCTGTTTTTACTGTGGTAAAACTGGTCCTTTTATTAACATCTGTCCTCTGCTGTCTAAGAAAAACGCAAAGGCGGAAAACTTCTAAGCTCAGTGGGTGTGGAGGAGACCAATCTGGGCTTATGTATATCCTCCATGGTGGTTTCTCAATGCATGCTCCCTGCTAAGGTTTTTATCGCTGGCAGTGAGCTGCCAATAACTGTTTTTGTGGATAGTGGTTCAGCCACAAATCTCATTGATGAGGAGTTTGCGCGCACAGCAGGTTTTAGGATTGAAAAACTGTCTCATCCTATCCGCATGGTCACCATCAATGCTGCTCCTCTCTCTCAGGGGGAGATTACTGAATTTGTGGCTGAGGTGAAACTCCACATTGGAATTCTACATTCCGAGCGGGTTACATGTAAGGTGCTCAGGAATCTTCCTGCTCAGGTGGTTTTGGGTTTTCCTTGGTTGTCTATGCACAACCCAGTAATTGACTGGAAAACTCAGGACATAATTCAGTGGAGCGAGTTCTGCCAGAATTGCCTGGCCACATGTGTGGCTGCGGTGACTTCAAGCGTTCTGGAGTCACTTCTGGATTTTGTGGATGTGTTCTCTGAGAAGGGTTGTTCAGAGCTGCCGCCACATCATCCCTATGACTGTTCTATCAGGTTTAAACCAGGGGCAAAATTGCCTAAAGCAAGGATGTTTAACATCTCCGGTCCGGAGAGACAAGCGTTAAAAGATTACATTGCTGAAAGCTTGAGCAAAGGGCACATCAGGCCGTCATCCTCGCTGGTGGCAGCAGGGTTCTTCTTCGTGAAGAAGAAAGATGGCGGATTACGCCCGTGTTTGGATTTCAGGGAGTTGAACCAGATTACGGTTCGTGATCCATACCCTATGCCACTGATACCAGATTTGTTCAACCAGGTGGCAGGTGCTAAGTGGTTTACCAAGCTTGACCTCAGGGGGGCGTACAACCTCATAAGAGTCCGTCAAGGTGATGAGTGGAAGACGGCTTTTAATACCCCTGAGGGTCATTTTGAAAATTTGGTGATGCCATTTGGGTTGACTAACGCACCTGAAGTGTTCCAACATTTCATCAATGATGTGTTCTCGCATGTTTTGGGGAAATTCGTTATCGTGTACCTAGATGACATTCTCATATATTCTTGCGACCGTGATGCTCATTTAGATCATGTCAGGCAGGTGTTACAGCTACTCAGAGAGAATAAGCTGTATGCTAAACTTGAGAAATGTGTATTTTCTGTTCAAGAGTTGCCTTTCTTGGGTTATATTGTGTCTGCTTCTGGTTTTAAAATGGACGCCGCTAAGGTGCAGGCGGTGCTGCATTGGGATCGTCCTGATAACCTGAAAGCACTTCAGCGGTTCCTTGGGTTTTCTAACTACTATAGGAAATTTATCAAGGATTTTTCCATCATTGCTAAACGCTAACTGACATGACTAAAAAGGGTACCAATTTCTCCGTTTGGCCTGAGGCTGCTGTGCGCGCATTTGAATTTCTTAAGAACAGTTTTGTTTCAGCCCCCATTCTTGTGCAGCCAGACGTATCTAAACCCTTTGTTGTGGAAGTCGATGCGTCTGAGGTTGGTGTGGGGGCGGTACTATCTCAAGGCTCATCTTTGAGTGGTTTACGTCCGTGCGCCTATTTCTCCAAGAAACTGTCGTCCGCCGAACGTAACTACGATATCGGCAACAGGGAGTTGTTGGCAATTAAGTTGGCCTTTGAGGAATGGCGATACTTCTTGGAGCGGTCGGTACATCAGGTAACTGTTATTACCGATCATAAGAATCTGCTGTATTTGGAGTCAGCCAAGCGTCTGTCCCCCAGGCAGGCTCGCCGGGCATTGTTTTTCACGCGGTTCAATTTTGTTGTCACTTACAGACCGGGGTCTAAAAACGGTCATCTTGGTGATTGTTGATCGGTTTTCTAAAATGTCGCACTTTGTGTCTTTGCCTTCGTTGCCTAATGCTAAGACTCTGGCTCAGGTATTTGTGCAGGAGGTGGTCAGACTTCATGGGGTTCCATCTGACATCGTGTCTGATAGGGGGTCTCAGTTTGTGGCAAAATTTTGGAAAGCATTTTGCTCACGGCTGGGGATCAAGTTGTCTCATTCTTCGGCGTTTCATCCTCAGTCAAATGGTCAGACGGAGCGTATGAACCAAAATTTGGAACAGTACCTACGCTGCTTTGTCTCTGATAACCAGGAGGAGTGGTCTACCTTTCTTTCTTTGGCTGAGTTTGCCATCAATAATCACCGCCAGGAGTCGTCTGGGGAGTCTACATTTTTTTGTGTTTACGGGCTACATCCTCAATTTTGTACTTTGAGTCAGAGGGGCTCTTCCGGCGTTCCGGAGGAGGACCAGTTAGGAGCACAATTGTCATCAGTCTGGAGGAGAGTTAAACAGCGCCTGTTGAGTGTGGGTGCTAGGAACAAACATGTGGCTGACAGTAGGCGTGTGCCAGGTCCAGACCTGAGTGTGGATGACTGGGTGTGGTTATCCACAAAAAACATAAGACTCAAAATACCGACCCTTAAATTGGGTCCACGGTTTATTGGTCCATTTAGGGTCACCGCCGTCATTAACCCAGTAGCGTACCGATTGGAGCTCCCTACGGTGTATAAGATACACAATGTGTTCCACAGGTCTCTTCTAAAGAAGGTGGTGGGTTCTGTGGACGCGGCGCCTATGCCACCTCCAGTCTTGGTGGATGGTAATTTGGAGTTTGAAGTCTCCAAGGTGGTTGACTCTCGTGTAGTGCGTCGCACTTTACAGTACTTGGTACACTGGCGTGGTTATGGGCCTGAGGAGAGGTCCTGGGTACCAGCCTCGGACATTCATGCGGATCGGCTGGTCAGGTTTTTTCATCGTCGCCATCCAGACAAGCAGGGTCCTATAAGCCGTGAGGGCCCTGGGGTCCCTCGTAGAAGGCAGGGTACTGTCATGTCGGACGCTGTTCAGACCAGGTCATTCGACAGACAGCGGTAATTCCGCTTTTGACCACTATTTGCTCATTGGCGTCAGCTAGATTTTATCTAGCTGTTCCGGGGTTAATTTACCTGATCCTCGGATTGGAAGCTGGGCCATGCCCATTGCCTTTAAATAGTTCTCCTGATCATTGGGCGTCGCCGATTATAGCTTCTGTCTTGTGCGTTGTTATCTCGGTCTGGAGTGGTGAGCTGGTTGTTAAAGATTCGTTGCTGGTGGTGTATTTTCCTTTGTCTTATTTACTCCTTCCTATATTTGTATTTATTTTGCCCTGCACATTTATAGTGTATTCCTGAGTGACTGCGGCGTGGTGTATATTTTCCTTTATCCTTGTCTGTGCTAACTGTGGGTATTGGTGTATTACCTCTTCACTGGGTGGTGGGCGGAGGTTTCAGCCTAGGGTTGAAACAGGAGACAGGGTGAGGTTCGAGGCCTGGACATGCACACCATCAGTGTAAACTCCAGGTAGAGGGTCAGTCAGGATTTCCCTAGTCTGAGGGAAATTGCAGGGGCCCACGTTATTAGCTCTCGCCCACCTAGTCTCCCCGTGACAACAGGTGTCCGTAGTCTGTCACTGGAACTATAGGGGGTTCCCAAGTTATGGCTAGAACAAAGACTCTGGAAAACTGATACGGCTCCCGCCCCCTCAAATAAAATCCAGTGAAATCTACGCTACCAAATCCAAATGCCCCCCTCTTTCTGAGCCCCACTGTGCCTAAACCACAGTAAGTGGCCACGTTTGACATTATTGTAATGGTGAGAGAGCACTTAACAATTTACTGGGTGCATGTCGGCAGAATCACTATGTATGGGTGCGCTACATATGGGGGCACAATGTTTGGGCATTAAACTGGCAGATATGCGATTCTCCAGAATAAAGCACAGCATGGATATTATAAAATAGTGACTGCAGCTGGGGTCCAGTTTCACCTATTAACCCTTGTGTATCTGATAAATTTGCAGCAAATCAAAAATAATATATTTTACAACTAAAATGTTACATTTCCACGTCCCAATGTTATAAAATCCTCTGATGCACCTGTGGTATTAAAATACCCTGTATACCCATATATAAATTCCATAGGCAGTGAAGTTTTCAATATGAGGTCACCTGGGGGTTATTCTGCTGTTCTGGCACGTCAGGGGCTCAGCTAATGGAGCCCAGAATCTATTCAAATGGAATCTACGTTCTAAAAGCCAAGTGTCGCTCCTTCCCATCCAATCCCCACCGTGTGCTCAAACAGTAGTGTACAATCACGTATGGGTGCCGCATTCAGTAAAAATTGCATAACAAATTATGGGGTCCATTTTCTCCTAATACCCCTGGTGGAAATTATAAAATTGATTCTAAAACAGTATTTTAGTGGAAAAATGTCACTTTTTGTTTTCACATCTAAACAGTGCCACAAATCACCTGAAGGTTAGAGATACTCAGTACACAAATAGATTAACTCCTTGAGGAGTCTAGTTTCCAAAATGGGGTCACTTGTTGTGATGCTGTTTTGTTATGCCAGGGGCTCTGCAAATGCAACATGGCATTTGCAATCTATTCCAGACAAATTTATGCTCCAAAAGTCAATAACCTCTCTCCTTTCCGAGCACTGCCTTGTGCCGAAACAGAGGTTTTTGACCACATATGGGGTATCACCACATTCAGGAGAAATTGCATGACAAATTATGAGGTCTGATTTATCCTATTATCAATTGTGAAAATTATAAATTTGGGGCTAAAACAACATTTTAGGGAAAAAAGAATAATTTTCATATTCACATTTTAAAAAGTTCTGTTAATCATTTACTGGTTCAACACGCTCAACACACCCCTATATGAATACCTTGATCAGTCTGGATTCTAAAAGGTCACCTGTGGGGGGTTCTGCTGTTTGGGAACCTTATGCGACATGGGTGCCCACAATCTATTTTAGCCAAATTTATAATCCTAAATTCAAATAGTGCGCCTTCCATTCTGAACCTTGTTGTATGTCCAAACAAAACTTTTTGACTACATGTGTGGTATAACCACGCTCATAAGAAAGTGGGTAACAAACTGTGGGTCCACAGGATCCACCATTCTTATCACACAGGTGACCCTTCACAATTACCTTTGCACACTCAGTCAGAGTCTGCTCAGTCCTGCTATATGGATTTTCGGAATCAACAGGAAGTTAGAGCCTAAAAAACAACCCAAGTGGTCAGTGTGAAAAAAAGTTTTCATTTTTAATATAGATCATAATGAGAAATAAAAAATATGTAAAAAAATTACATTTAAAATAAAAACTTGATTTAAACAGTAGGTTATTTTCTGATGACACCTCTGGTTGCTGGTAATTTTGGACATTGGGATTGTAGTGTCAGAGGTGAGAAACATGTTCTTATGCTGTAGTTAAGTGAGACAAGTTCTTCCTCCCTCCATCTATGGTCACATTGTTTGGATTATTACTCTTGAACCAATCAGCAGTGCATCTCAGTATGTTGTGATGCCTGTGAGTATTCCCAGCAGTGCCATAACCATTAAGATTTCCTTGCACAATGTCTAAGCAAGGGCCTTCCCCATCTAATATACCCCAGCTAGGGAATGCCCCATAATAGTCAAATAGTATTGTCATATACACTGCATTGCCCCTTATACAGTGCCCCAGTCATAGTAGCCCTATCAATAATAGTTGGATCCTGTAGTTATGTATTTATGTCCTTTTGGGAGGATCACAGATGGCAGACTGGCTTCAAGACTGCAGGAAACTCATCCTTTCACTGGCACACCGCGGCACTACTCTCAAGCAGGACATTATTGCAGCATTTGGTGTCGCTCACCAATTTATCTATAGTGCTAGATAGGACTGCAGGTACAATTTACTTCATTATCTGTACTGAGTAATATCTCTGTGTTACTTGTGTTAATCACATCCTCTTTCCCCCAAAAAAATAACACAAGTGACACAGAAAACTCTGAGTATAGATAATGTAGTATATGTTAACTGCAGTCCTATGTAACACCACAGGTAACACACAGTGATAACTCAAGAGTACAGATAATCACCTCCCTTTCCCCCCCAAAAATTATCTGTACTCTGAAAAATCAGTGTTTTACCTGTGGTGTTACATAGGACTGCAGGTAATAGCTGCATTATCTGCACTCAGAGAATTGTCACTGTTATCTGCACAGTTATCATTGTGTGACCTGTGGTGTTACATAGGACTGCAGTCTACAGTACGCGCTCCACCTTATGCCCCCTCTGTTTCAAGCCAGCCAAAAATTTCTGAAGAAAAAGAGGGGCATGGATGTTCTCCCTGGGCTCCCAAGACGTCTCCTCGGGATCAAACCCCTTCCAATCCACAAGAAATTAGGTCTTTCCTCTGGGTGGCCAGAATGTTCTCTACCTCAAAAATGTTCTCAGTGCTGATAGGAGCTGGAGTGGAACTTGGAACCTTGAAGAAAGAACTGAGGACAACAGGTTTGAGAGGAGACACATAGAAGAAATTGTGGATTTGCAAAGAGGCCGGAAGTTTGAGTTTGTAGGCTACTGGATTAATTTGATTCAACACCTCGAAGGGAACCATGAAGCGAGGACCCAATTTATAGGATGGTATCTTGAGAAAGACATATTTGGATGAAAGATAGACCTTATCTCCGGGAAGAAACTGAGGTCAATCCAGACATCTATTGTCCATGAGTCTTTTTTCATCTGCTCTGTGAATTTTACTAAGGACGCTTTCTGATGGCACAGGCAAGGGGGCCAACCGACCGGTCAGAAGCTGCTTGGGAGTCTTACTTTGGACACGCAAGGGACAAGTAGAGATGAAATTCGCAATATCTTTGCGCAGGGTCGGCTACCAAGTGTCGAAAGATAAGGAGAGCTGTGTTCTGTCTGGAATGGCCTGCTACCTTAGATGAATAACCCCAGAGAAGAACCCGCTTTTTGTCAGGTTCAGCCACATAATTCTTAGCAGAGGAAAGACGAGATATGTCCAGCGGAGCAACTATGATTATTTTGTATGGCTCTATGATGTGTTTAAGCTCCTCTTCCTGGCCGGATGCCTGGAAGAACTAGGAGCGAGCGTCCGCCTTGACGTTTTTATCAGCCGGCCGAAAATGGAGAGTGAAGTTGAAGCTAGCGAAGAACAAAGACCACCAGGCTTGTCGAGGGTTAAGCCGCTGTGCAGATTGCAGATAAGCAAGATTCTTGTGGTCAGTGTATATAACCAAAGGGTGCAACGTTCCTTCCAGCAAGTATCGCCACTCCTCCAGAGCCATCTTGATCGCAACCAGTTCTCCATCACCAATAGAGTAATTGCGTTCCAGTGCAGAGAAGAGCTTAGAGAAGAAGCCACAGGACACCATGCGACCGGATGAAGACTTTTGAGTAAGAACGGCACAAGCCCCTTTGGAAGATACATCCACCTCCAGGGAGCACTCCTTGTTTGGACGATGGAGCTGAGGAGAATGTCTCCTTGAGGGATACAAAGGCTTCTTCTGCCTCTGGTCCATACCTTAGGATTGGCCCCTTTGCGGGTCAGGGCAGAAATAGGAGCAGTCCGGTAGGACAAATGCAAAATAAATTAGTGATAATTTGCAAACCCGAGAAACCGCTGGATAGCCTTAAGACAGTCCGGACGAGGCCACTAGCAAGTTTTTCCTCAATATGCTCAGACATGGCAGTAGTCTCGGCCTGGGACAGGGAATAGATTTGGCCTCATGGAGTTGATGCGACAGGCAGAAGGTCAATTGGGCAGTCAAATGGCCTATGAGGTGGCAAGGTCTCAGCCTCTTTCTTATCAAATAAGAGTTCTTGCCACCTGATGAAGATGGCGTCTGACCGTCAAAACGCGTTGTGAAATTAAGAAAGTGCTCTCTGCCACTGTGTCCTTAGCGCTCCTTTGAACGTGTTTTTTTGCACCTTACTTCTTCCCTCTTCTGAGGGCACATGGCTGGAGCTGCAGCGGACCCACTGTTTTTGAAAAAAAACTTTGCAACCTCCTGTGGTCTTTTCCTCAGAGCTCCCTTGAGACCGCAATCTCTTACTCTCTTTATTGTCAAAGACTTTTGCATAAATCCTATATGCCACAGGCAGGCCAGGCAAATTAGCAAGAGAAGTAGGAGACCAGACAGAACGAATGGGAGCAAGACAACTTTTGTGACAACCTGAACTCCAACTGAGTACTTCTCGAGAGCTCCAGTGTTGTGATTCGGTTCGTGGGCTCCCCCGGTGGTCTCTTGTGGTACTGGTGTCCTGCAAGCTTTGCCTTCTCAGTTCACCTGTTCCTATCAGGATGTGGGAGTATCCTATTTAACCTTGCTCCTCAGTCATTCTAATGCTGGCCATCAATGTATCCAGAGTGATTCTGTTGCATGTTCCTGCTCCCAGTTTTCTGCTCAGCTAAGTTGGACACTTTAGTCCTTAAGTCTATTTTTGTATGTTTTGTCCAGTTTGCACTTATGTGAATCTCTGCAGCTGGAAGCTCTTGTTGGGCTGAAATTACCACTCCAGTGGCATGAGTTGTCACATGAGTTAAGGTAATTTCAGGATGGTGTTTTGAAGGGTTTTGCAGCTGACCGCGAAGTCCTCTGTTGTATCTTTCTGCTATTTAGTTAGCGGGCCTCTCTGTGCTAAATCTGCTTTCATACTACGTGTGTCTTTTCATCTGCTCTCACCGTTATTATATGTGGGGGGCTGCTATCTCCTGTGGGGACATTCTCTGGAGGCAAGCCAGGACTGTGTTTTCTTCTACCAGGGATAGTTAGTTCTCCGGCTGGCGCGCGGCATCTAGAGACAACGCAGGAATGCCCCCTGGCTACTTCTAGTGTGGTGTGTAGGTTTAGCATCGCGGTCAGCTCTAGTTTCCATCACCCGAGAGCTTGTCCGTTTATTCTATGCTTCTGATGTTTCCTTGCCATTGGAAACCATAACAGTATGGCCAGCCCAAATGTTTAATCTATAGGCTGAAGCAGGAGAGAAAAGGAACTGTGTGAAACCTTTTTTTTTTTTTTTTTTCCTTCCTCTGAAGTTGCACTCCAGCTCTAATTGCAGTCTCCTGTTTTCCTCTCCTCTTAACCCCTGAATGGCTCAGACTTTATCTGTTGAAATATGGATCCCCAGAGTCTGGCTACCAATTTGAATAATCTTGCCTCTAAAGTTCAGAATATACAAGATTTTTTGTTACATGCTCCTCGGTCTGAACCTAAAATTCCTATACCGGAGTTTTTTTCTGGAGATCGATCTTGTTTTCTAAATTTTAAATACAATTGTAAATTGTTTCTTTCGCTGAGATCTCATTCTGCTGGAGATCCTGCCCAGCAAGTAAAAATTGTTATTTCTTTACTGCGGGGTGACCCCCAAAATTGGGCATTTTCATTGGCACCAGGGGATCCTGCGTTGCTCAATGTGGATGCGTTTTTTCTGGCTTTGGGGTTGCTTTATGAGGAACCAAATTTGGAGATTCAGGCTGAGAAAGCCCTAATAGCCCTCTCTCAGGGGCAAGATGAAGCCGAAATATATTGCCAAAAATTTCGAAAATGGTCTGTGCTTACTCAGTGGAATGAGTGCGCTCTGGCGGCAATTTTCAGAGAAGGTCTCTCTGATGCTGTAAAAGACGTCATGGTGGGGTTTCCTGCGCCTACTGGTCTGAATGAGTCCATGACAATGGCAATTCGGATTGATCGGCGTTTACGGGAACGCAAACCTGTGCACCAGTTGGCGGTGTCTTCTGAAGAGGCACCACAGAGTATGCAATGTGATAGCTTTCTGTCCAGAAGCGAACGACAGATTTATAAGCGCAAAAATCATTTGTGCTTCTATTGTGGAAATTCTACTCATGTTATATCAGCATGCTCTAAACGAACAAAGAAAGTTGATAAATCCTCTGCTATTGGCACTTTGCAGTCCAAGTTTATTTTGTCTGTAACTCTAATTTGTTCGTTATCTTCTATTGTTGCGGATGCGTATGTGGATTCTGGCGCCGCTTTGAGTCTTATGGATTGGTCCTTTGCCAGGCGCTGTGGGTTTGATCTAGAGCCTCTGGAAGTTCCTATACCTTTAAAGGGTATTGATTCTACACCATTGGCTAGTAATAAACCACAATACTGGACACAAGTGACTATGCGTATGACTCCAGACCATCAAGAGGTGATTCGCTTCCTTGTACTGTATAATCTACATGATGTGTTGGTGCTGGGATTGCCATGGTTGCAAACTCATAACCCAGTCCTTGACTGGAAAACAATGTCTGTACTAAGCTGGGGATGTCAGGGAAATCATGGGGACACATCTTTGGTCTCCATTGCTTCATCTATTCCCTCTGAAATTCCTGAGTTTTTGTCTGATTATCGTGAGGTTTTTGAGGAATCTACTCTTAATTCTCTTCCTCCTCACAGAGATTGCGATTGCGCCATAGATTTGATCCCTGGCAGTAAATTTCCTAAGGGTCGTCTATTCAATCTGTCTGTACCTGAACATGCTGCCATGCGAGAGTATATTAGGGAGTCCTTGGAAAAGGGACATATTCGTCCTTCTTCGTCTCCTCTTGGAGCGGGGTTCTTTTTCGTAGCTAAAAGCGATGGTTCTTTGAGACCTTGTATTGATTATAGACTCTTGAATAAGATCACAGTCAAGTATCAGTATCCTTTGCCATTGCTGACAGATTTATTTGCTCGCATTGAGGGGGCGAAGTGGTTCTCTAAGATTGATCTTCGCGGTGCGTATAATTTGGTGCGAATTAAGCAGGGGGATGAGTGGAAAACCGCATTTAATACGCCCGAGGGCCATTTTGAGTATTTGGTGATGCCTTTTGGTCTGTCAAATGCCCCTTCGGTCTTTCAGTCTTTTATGCACAATATTTTCCGTGAAT
Organism: Ranitomeya variabilis; assembly: GCF_051348905.1. Taxonomy (NCBI): domain Eukaryota; kingdom Metazoa; phylum Chordata; class Amphibia; order Anura; family Dendrobatidae; genus Ranitomeya; species Ranitomeya variabilis. Next base: position 400,674,452 of record NC_135235.1, on the reverse strand, counting down.
ATCTGGATAAATTTATGATTGTGTATTTGGACGATATCATGATTTTTTCGGATGACTGGGAATCTCATGTTCAACAAGTTAGGAGGGTTTTTCAGGTTTTGCGGACCAATTCTCTGTTTGTTAAAGGTTCAAAGTGTGTTTTTGGGGTTCAGAAGATTTCTTTTTTGGGGTACATTTTTTCCCCCTCTTCTATTGAGATGGATCCTGTGAAGGTTCGGGCTATTTGTGACTGGACGCAACCGACTTCTCTTAAGGGCCTTCAGAAATTTTTGGGCTTTGCTAACTTTTATCGTCAATTCATAACTGGTTTTTCTAGCGTTGTCAGGCCTTTGACTGATTTGACTAAAAAGGGTGCTGATGTTGCAGATTGGTCTCCTGCTGCTGTGGAGGCCTTTCGGGAGCTTAAGCGCCGTTTTTCTTCTGCTCCGGTGTTGTGCCAGCCTGATGTTTCTCTTCCTTTTCAGGTGGAAGTTGATGCTTCCGAGATCGGAGCGGGGGCGGTTTTGTCGCAGAAAAGTTCAGATTGTTCAGTGATGAGACCTTGTGCGTTCTTTTCTCGAAAATTTTCGCCCGCCGAGCGAAATTATGACGTCGGTAATCGGGAGCTTTTGGCGATGAAGTGGGCATTCGAGGAGTGGCGTCATTGGCTTGAGGGTGCTAAACATCAGGTGGTGGTCTTGACTGATCACAAAAATTTGATTTATCTTGAGTCGGCCAGACGTCTGAATCCTAGACAGGCGCGCTGGTCGTTGTTTTTCTCCCGGTTTAATTTTGTGGTTTCGTATCTGCCAGGTACTAAGAATGTGAAGGCGGATGCCCTTTCTAGGAGTTTTGAACCTGATTCCCCTGGTGATTCTAAACCTACGGGTATACTTAAGGATGGGGTGATATTGTCTGCTGTCTTCCCAGACCTGCGACGTGCTTTACAAGAGTTTCAGGCGGATAGGCCTGATCGTTGTCCGCCTGGTAGATTGTTTGTGCCGGATGAGTGGACCAATAGAGTCATCTCGGAGGTTCATTCTTCTGCGTTGGCAGGTCATCCGGGAATTTTTGGTACCAGAGATTTGGTGGCTAGGTCCTTCTGGTGGCCTTCCCTGTCTCGGGACGTGCGTACTTTTGTGCAGTCTTGCGATGTTTGTGCTCGGGCCAAGCCTTGTTGTTCTCGGGCTAGTGGGTTGTTGTTGCCCTTGCCTGTTCCTAAGAGGCCTTGGACACACATCTCTATGGATTTTATTTCTGATCTCCCTGTTTCTCAGAAGATGTCCGTCATTTGGGTGGTGTGTGACCGCTTTTCTAAGATGGTTCATTTGGTGCCCTTGCCCAAGCTGCCTTCCTCATCTGAGTTGGTGCCCCTGTTTTTTCAGAATGTGGTTCGGCTGCATGGTATTCCGGAGAATATCGTTTCCGACAGGGGATCCCAGTTTGTGTCCAGATTTTGGCGGGCGTTTTGTGCCAGGATGGGCATTGATTTGTCTTTTTCGTCTGCATTTCATCCCCAGACAAATGGCCAGACGGAACGTACTAATCAGACCTTGGAGACTTATTTGAGGTGTTTCGTGTCTGCTGATCAGGATGACTGGGTCTCCTTTTTGCCGTTGGCTGAGTTTGCCCTTAATAATCGGGCCAGTTCTGCCACTTTGGTCTCCCCTTTCTTTTGCAGTTCAGGGTTCCATCCTCGTTTTTCATCTGGTCAGGTGGAGTCTTCGGATTGTCCTGGAGTGGATACCATGGTGGATAGGTTGCATCGTATTTGGGGGCAGGTGGTGGACAATTTGGAGTTGTCCCAGGAGAGGACTCAACGTTTTGCTAATCGCCATCGTCGTGTTGGTCCTCGTCTTCGTGTTGGGGACTTGGTGTGGTTGTCCTCCCGTTTTGTCCCTATGAGGGTCTCTTCTCCTAAGTTTAAGCCTCGGTTCATCGGTCCTTATAAGATTTTGGAAATTCTTAACCCTGTGTCTTTTTGTTTGGACCTCCCAGCATCCTTTGCTATCCATAATGTCTTCCATCGGTCATTATTGCGGAGGTATGAGGTACCACTTGTGCCTTCTGTTGAGCCTCCTGCTCCTGTGCTGGTTGAGGGTGAATTGGAGTACGTGGTGGAGAAAATCTTGGACTCCCGTGTTTCCAGACGGAGACTTCAATATCTGGTGAAATGGAAGGGCTACGGTCAAGAGGATAATTCTTGGGTTACAGCTTCTGATGTTCATGCTTCTGATTTGGTCCGTGCCTTTCATAGGGCTCATCCAGATCGCCCTGGTGGTTCTTGTGAGGGTTCGGTGCCCCCTCCTTAAGGGGGGGTACTGTTGTGATTCGGTTCGTGGGCTCCCCCGGTGGTCTCTTGTGGTACTGGTGTCCTGCAAGCTTTGCCTACTCAGTTCACCTGTTCCTATCAGGATGTGGGAGTATCCTATTTAACCTTGCTCCTCAGTCATTCTAATGCTGGCCATCAATGTATCCAGAGTGATTCTGTTGCATGTTCCTGCTCCCAGTTTTCTGCTCAGCTAAGTTGGACACTTTAGTCCTTAAGTCTATTTTTGTATGTTTTGTCCAGTTTGCACTTATGTGAATCTCTGCAGCTGGAAGCTCTTGTTGGGCTGAAATTACCACTCCAGTGGCATGAGTTGTCACATGAGTTAAGGTAATTTCAGGATGGTGTTTTGAAGGGTTTTGCAGCTGACCGCGAAGTCCTCTGTTGTATCTTTCTGCTATTTAGTTAGCGGGCCTCTCTGTGCTAAATCTGCTTTCATACTACGTGTGTCTTTTCATCTGCTCTCACCGTTATTATATGTGGGGGGCTGCTATCTCCTGTGGGGACATTCTCTGGAGGCAAGCCAGGACTGTGTTTTCTTCTACCAGGGGTAGTTAGTTCTCCGGCTGGCGCGCGGCATCTAGAGACAACGCAGGAATGCCCCCTAGCTACTTCTAGTGCGGTGTGTAGGTTTAGCATCGCGGTCAGCTCTAGTTTCCATCACCCGAGAGCTTGTCCGTTTATTCTATGCTTCTGATGTTTCCTTGCCATTGGAAACCATAACACTCCAGTCCAGAACTGGCTTGTGTTTTTGCAGCCATGGGAGATCTAAAAACAGAGGATAAGGTAGACCAGACAGCACATAGAGAGAAATCTTCTCAGAATGGAGCATCCCCATCTGAAGTTCCACGGGCTCCGTTATGAACTGGACGGTCTAATGTAGAGGCTTTCCATCCACCGAAGAAATCACCAACGGTTCCGGAAGATTTAAGATCGGGAATTTATACCACTCGACCACAGCCACAGCAAAATTGCCCGCGGAGCCAGAGCCCAGGTGGGTCAATTAAACAAAAGACATTTTGCCGCAGGAGACCGATACAGTCAGGGTCAACGATGGAGAGGAGGAAGTCTGGCCGAAGGTGGCCTGGCTCTGTCTGAGCCTAGGCACTGGTGTTTCCCGATTTCTCTGGGCAGAACTGCAACAAAAGCATGTTCCTTCAGAGTGACAAACCTCCTGGTGGCATTTAGATAGTTTCACCTGGTCAATCTGCATAGATTCAAGGAAGGATGTCACAGAAAGAACTTGCTTAGTGATCGACTATTGAAAGGTGAGAGCAAAGCACACCGATCTCCTTTCGCGGTTCATCTCTTTGGTCCGCTCTTGGAACCTGATGTCAATCCAGGTTGCCAGGGACATCAGGTCATCCAGAGAGGTGGGTATCTCCCGACCAACCAGTTCATCCTTGATCCGCCCGGAGAGGCCCTTCCAGAAGGTTGCCACCAGAGCCTCATTATTCCACACGAGTTCAGAGGACAAGGTACAGAAATGGACTGTATACTGGCCCACGGAGAGATTACCTTGGAATAACCAGAGTAGAGAAGAAGATTCAGAACAAACGTGGCCAGGCTTGTCAAAGACTTAACGGAAGGCTTCCAATAAGGGCTGTAGGTTCGACACCAAAGGATCCCTTCTCTCCCACAGAGGATTGAGCCATGCTAGGGCATCACCAGATAGATGGGACATGATGATGGCCACTTTGGCTCTGTCTGACCCGAACTGACAAGCCAGAAGTTCGAAGTGCAGCGTGCACTGGTTAATGAACCCAGGACACAGGCCAAAAAGTGGAGGAGCCAACAAACGATGTCCGGAATCTGGTGCATAACTGGCAGCCTGATGGGTTACCGTCATGGTAACTGCCGCTTGAGAAAATGAGGAAGCGGCCTTTACTGCCAGTGTGTCCAGACGGGTATTTAAAGTCCGCAGATAGGATAAAATCTTATCCTGCTGATCCTACTGACAGGACCTCTCTTGGTATAGGTACGAGATGGAAGATACCTGAGAGCCAGCGGATTCCATGGCCTGTGCAAACTGTAATGGGCAGGGTGGTGGAACCACTGTGCCGAAGTCCACGGAAGACCTGGAGGAGCGTGACTAGGAACCTCACCCAATCAGACAGACCATGGATATGCAGCAGCATACAACATCGAGATCTGAGGAGAAACAAGGGAGGAGGTCCAGGTGCTACTCCAGAACTGACGCTGGGTAGATGGCAGCTAACCTCCTAGGATCAGGTAGCTGGGGCGTCCTAAGGGAATGTCCAACAGATACAGGTAGGAGGAGTAAGATGACAGGTACCGGCTGACAGAGAGATGAGCATTAGCAAGTGCAACTGGACCAGGTGATGTTGAGATGGGCACTTGCAGGTGCAACGGGACCGACTGATGTTGAGATGAAAACGGGCAGGTGCAGTGTGACCGAATGATGTTGGGATGAGCCTGGGCAGGTGCAACTGGACTGTCTGACATTGAGATGAGCGCTGGCAAGTGCAGTGGGACTCTCTGACGTTGAGATAAGCACTGGCAGGTGCAGCGTACTGGGATATGAGTGCTGGGACCTGAGAACTCACAATATTGTTAGGAAACAAACACAGCATTGCACAGACACCGCCATGTTGCAAGAGGTGCTTTAAAGTGTCCTGCAGATATTGGCTGGGGACACTTTTGGCTCCTTTAAGAAAGGGGAAGTGTGTGCGCGCACGCTCCCTAAGCATAGTGCCTGGGGACCTGTGTGCTCTGCACGCACCCGGGTAGCAGCAGACCCGGAAGGAGCAGGACGGGGGCTGCGGCAGTATGTTTGTTTCTCTGCAGGGAGAGAGGGACTGCAGGTAGAGACGCTGGTGCTACACATTATACTATATGCGTATAATTGGGTTCTGCAGCAGCTCGGGTGCATATTATCGTGTTCTGCACAAGCTCGGGTGTGTATAATAGGGTTCTGCAGCAGCTCAGGTGCATCTAATAGGGTTCTTCAGCAGCTCAGGTGTGTATAATAGGGTTCTGGAGCAGCTCAGGTATGTATAATAGGGTTCTGTAGCAGTCCGGTTACATATAATCATGTTCTGCAGCAGCTCGGGTGCATATAATAGGGTTCTGCAGCAGCTCGGGTGCGTATAATAGGATTCTGCAGCAGCTCAGGTGTGTATAATCGGGTTCTGCAGCAGCTCAGATGCGTATAATCCGGCTCTGCGGGTGCATATAATAGGGTTCTGCAGCAGCTCATGTGTGTATAATAGAGTTCTGCAGCAGCTCAGGTGTGTATAATAGGGTTCTGCAGCACCTTGGGTGCATACAATAGGGTTCTGCAGCAACTCGGGTGTGTATAATAGGGTTCTGCAGCAGCTTGTGTATGTATAATAGGGAACTGCAGCAGCTCGGGTGCGTATAATAAGGTTCTGCAGCAGCTCAGGTTTGTATAATAGGGTTGTGCAGCAAATTGGGTCCATATAATAGGGTTCTGCAGCAGCTCAGGTGCGTATAATCGGGTTCTGCAGGAGCTCAGGTGTGTATAATAGGGTTCTGCAGCACCTCGGGTGCATTTAATAGGGTTTTACAGCAGCTCAGGGGTGTACAATAGTGTTCTGCAGCACCTTGGGTGAGTATAATAGGGTTCTGCAGCAGCTCAGGTGCATATAATCGGGTTCTGCAGCAGCTAAGGTGCGTATAATCAGGTTCTGCAGCATCTCGGGTGCGTATAATATGGTTCTGCAACACCTTGGGTGAGTATAAAAGGGTTCTGCAGCAGCTCAGGTACGTATAATCGGGTTCTGCAGCAGCTAAGGTGCGTATAATCGGGTTATGCAGCACTTCAGGTATGTATAATAGGGTTCTGCAGCACCTCGGGTGCATATAAAAGGGTTCTGCAGCAGCTCGGGTATGTATAATCGGGTTCTGCAGCAGCTTCGGTATGTATAATAGGGTTCTGCAGCAGCTCGAGTGCATATAATAGGGTTCTGCTGCAGCTCGTGTGCGTAGAATAGGGTTCTGCAGCAACTCGGGTGTGTATAATAGGGTTCTGCAACAGCTCGGGTATGTAAAATAGAGAACTGCAGCAGCTCGGGTGCGTATAATAAGGTTCTGCAGCAGCTCAGGTTTGTATAATAGGGTTGTGCAGCACCTTGGGTCCATATAATAGGGTTCTGCAGCAGCTCAGGTGCGTATAATCAGGTTCTGCAGGAGCTCAGGTGTGTATAATAGGGTTCTGCAGCACCTCGGGTGCGTATAATAGGGTTCTGCAGCAGCTCAGGGGTGTATAGTAGGGTTTTGCAGCACCTTGGGTGAGTATAATAGGGTTTTGCAGCAGCTCAGGTGCATATAATCGGGTTCTGCAGCAGCTAAGGTGCGTGTAATCAGGTTCTGCAGCATCTCGGGTGCGTATAATATGGCTCTGCAGCACCTCGGGTGATTATAAAAGGGTTCTGCAGCAGCTCAGGTAAGTATAATCGGGTTCTGCAGCAGCTAAGGTGCGTATAATCGGGTTATGCAGCACCTCGGGTGCGTACGATAGGGTTCTGCAGCAGCTCGGGTGCGTATGATACAGTTCTGAAGCAGCTCAGGTGTGTATAATAGGGTTCTGCAGCACCTTGGGTGCGTACAATAGGGTTCTGCAGCAACTTGGGTCTGTATAATAGGGTTCTGCAGCAACTTGGGTGCGTACAATAGGGTTCTGCAGCAACTTGGGAGTGTATAATAGGGTTCTGCAGCAGCTCGTGTATGTATAATAGGGAACTGCAGCAGCCGGGGCGCGTATAATAAGGTTCTGCAGCAGCTCAGGTTTGTATAATAGGGTTGTGCAGAACCTTGGGTCCATATAATAGGGTTCTGCAGCAGCTCAGGTGCATATAATCGGGTTCTGCAGGAGCTCAGGTGTGCATAATAGGGTTCTGCAGCCACTCGGGTGCGTATAATAGGGTTCTGCAGCAGCTCAGGGGTGTATAATAGGGTTCTGCAGCACCTTGGCTGAGTATAATAGGGTTCTGCAGCAGCTCAGGTGCATATAATCGGGTTCTGCAGCATCTCGGGTGCGTATAATATGGCTCTGCAGCACCTTGGGTGAGTATAAAAGGGTTCTGCAGCAGCTCAGGTACGTATAATCGGATTCTGCAGCAGGTAAGGTGCATATAATCGGGTTATGCAGCACCTCTGGTGCGTATGATAGGGTTCTGCAGCAGCTCGGGTGCCTAGGATACAGTTCTGAAGCAGCTTGGGTGCGTATAATAGGGTTCTGCAACACCTCGGGTGCGTATAATCCAGTTCTGCAGCAGCTCGGGTGCATATAATAGGGTTCTGCACCAGCTCAGGTGCGTATAATCGGGTTCTGCAGCACCTCGGGTGCGTATAATCATGTTCTGCAGCAGCTCGGGTGCATATAATAGGGTTCAGCAGCAGCTCGGGTGAGTATAATTATGTTCTGCAGCAGCTGTGCCACGTCTTGACATTACAGTACCACAGCCTGTCAGCCATGTTACAGTTCAGTCTTCCACATGCTTTCCTTCAGACTTGCTCTCTTCTATTTCCTTCCTAGGAGGAGTGTAGGGTACAGACTACATTCCCCATAATGCATTGCTACAACATACCAGCTTGGACTGACAGGACTGCACGATCCCTGTACAGTAGTGATGGGAAATCTAGTTCATTTTGGTGATTAGTTCACCATGAACTAGTTCACTGAAAAGATTAGTTCAAAAGATTAGTTCATTTAGTTCATTTAGTTCAGTAGTGCTCTGGATTCTGCTGAGAAGAGATGGATCAGTTCTAGTTCGTTACACAGAAGCTGTGGCTCCTAGGATGAGTTATAGTTTTGTTAAAATGATCAGAAATAGTTAATACATCTGATCATTAAATAACAAACTCTTGTTAAAGGGGTACTCAGTCTGGAGAAAAAAAATTCTAAAGTTATTTATTCAAGTTAGTAATTTCTTTTTTTTTCTTTGTGAAATATTCAAGCCTCCCAGTGCGCAGTGTGTTATCTGCACACATTATGGTCACTTGCAGTGTCTCTGGTATTCAGCACTGAGCAGACAGTATTCATTTCACACTACTGCAATAGGTTACAAAAGGAAGAGATGGGGTGAAACTACACAGAACTACAGATTTACCAAGCTGCCTTAGGGTATGTGCACACGTTCAGGTTTTTTCGCATTTTTTTCGCGTTTTTTCACAATAAAAACGCTATAAAAACTCATTAAAAACGCATACATTATGCATTCTATCATTTAGAATGCATTCTGCGTGTTTTGTGCACATGGTGCGTTTTTTTCCGCGGAAAAAACGCATCGCGGTAAAAAAAGCAGCATGTTCATTAATTTTGCGTTTTTTTTGCGTTTTTCCAGCTATTCTATGCATTGGGAAAAAACGCACAAAAAACACGTCAAAATCGCGGTAAAAACGCATGCAGATTTCTGGCAGAAATGTCCGGTTTTTGTCAGGAAAATTTCTGCCAGAAATCCTGATGTGTGCACATACCCTTACAGTAAATGGATCTTTTGCTGCCCATAGCAACCAATCACAGCTCAGATTTCACTTGCCAGAGCACTGCACTACTGCAGTATCAGAAAGCTGACCTGTGATTGGTTGCTATGGGGCAAAGAAAATCTTCCTATTAGACAGCCTGATAATTCTCCACCCTAGCTCCTGTGAGGAGCTGATAGGAAATGCATCATGTCATGTGACCTGTGAACTAAATGAACTATGTGAACTAAATGAACTGCTGAACTAGATGTTCTGTTGAGAATGACTCAGGACAGCCTAGTTCAACGTGATGCATCTCACTGAGCCCAGCAGCCATTCCCCCTGTATTAGTGTAGAGTACTGACTCCTAATGATTGTGTATGAGGGAGCTGAGAAGCCGTTCAGCATCCTGAGAACAGAACAGGAGCCAGTGGTAAAGATTTTAGCAAGGCTGATCCTGTACAGGAGGCTGATCTTATCATAAAGACTGGTGAGGGGGGGCATGAACCACACCACAGAATCACTCTCATACACACATGAGCTGGGTCTGTCTACTGTACAATTTCAGTTTTTATTATTACTATTATATTTGTATTTGATGTGTGGTATAGTGTTTTATTACCTTCTTTTCCAGCATCAGGAGCTATAAAGAGCAAGTGTGAGACCAGGGATCTTCAGTGTGAGGAGCTGTATGAGGGATCATTCTCTGTCTCCTCCCACTTGCTGTTTAGTTCATAATGAACTAATCTCTGTCAGGATGGTGAACTAGATGAACTAGTTCACTCTGAAGATTAGTTCATTTTGAACTACTCACTCACGAACTACCCATCACTACTGTACAGCCACTGCCTCACTGTGCCAGGCATGATAGGTGCTGTAGTCCCCCAGCCTCCAGTCACTCCACCTCCTGCCTGAGCAGACTACAGGCTGGAGAAGACATACAACCTGGAAGTGAAGTGAGACGCAGCAACAGGAAGTGGAGGGGCAGGAGAAAACTTTTATCTCCCAGCAGCTAGTGAGGAAGAGGAGCTGCACCAAGTGCCTGCCTGCAGGTAATGCTGTGTATGCTGCTGCTGTAAGCAGTGTGCCCACCTCAGACTGTCCTGCAGTCAGCACAGATGAAACATGTCCACAGGGGTGGGGAGTGTGACATTAGGGTCTCCTGATGCAATGGTCTGGCTGTAGGGTGTGCAGACGTTGCCCTTGTACGCAGGGTCTGGCCCTATATGTGTCCACAAGGCAGTAATTCTTCTGGGTTTTCAGTGCGACATGATCATAACTTCACAGTATTGTGTTCACAATAGGGACTAATGTGTTGTAGTATCACGATTGTAGGCTCCATGTCCCCCTGACAAGTCATAGTGTGAGCTCAGTAATGTGGCACATAAAACTCTAGCATCAAAGGGGTTAATACGCAAGAGATCTAGTTCAGCAATAAGGGGCGAAGTCCTGTGTCAAGGGTTCATTGGGTATTAATGACCTATGGAACTCGGTGCCTGCAGTGTAAGGGTATGTGCACACGCTGCGGATTCGCAGCGGTTTCCCATGCATTTACAGTACCATGTAATGCTATGGGAAATGAAATCCGCAGTGCACATGCTGCGGAAAAAACCACGCGGAAACGCAGCGGTTTATTTTCCGCAGCATGTCAATTCTTTGTGCGGAATCCGCAGCGGTTTTTCACCTGCTCCAATAGGAAACTGCAGGTGAAAACCTGCAGCGGAAACCGCAATAAAAACCGCGATAAATCCACAGTAAAAACCACAGCAGTTTTGCACTGTCGATTTATCAAAACCGCTGCGGAAATTCCGCAATGGAATCCGCAGCGTGTGCACATGGCCTGAGGGTTTACACCAACACCTTCCAAATTGTCTGTTTTCCATCTGGACAGTCTTCCACATGTTCGTTTTCCCTATCTGTACTGCTTCCTTGTCCACACGGATGGTTACATGAACAGGTTAAAGGGAATCTGACAGGTGGCCCGCCTGTACGACTAGTGCACAGTGCGGCTCAGTCCCCGGCACCTTTATAAGTATGTTTTTCCTTGAAACATCGCAGTGTTTCAGAGTCAGACATACATGGTTGCGATCGTACAGCTTGTGACTGATACAAAGCGACCTGCTTTTTGGGCAGCATGTATCACCTGTCGGGTTCCCTTTAATAAATAATAAAGGATAAATATAGTTTTCTATCTTTATAATTGTAATCCTGACATACAGATGGCAACCCATATGTGATATGTTTTTTTGCACACCCCTTGATTTATAATTTGGGAGTCGGATCCAGAATACGGAGCATGCTGCGATTTTTCCCATGCAGACCATATGTCCGTCTACGTAATTGTTCATGTGAACTAGCAGATTGACTTGTCTTGGTCAGTGTGCTGCAGCCATGCAGGGTCCTTAAAGGTAAGGGGGCAAACTTCCACCTCCAAGCAGCAAGCGTAAAAAGGTGCCAGTATACTGTTCCCATAAAAGTGCTCCCGTGTTCACCACTGGGTGACATGCCAGTGACCTGGCAACAGAACCTCAACACTGAGGTCTCACAGGCTGCCACATGGGAACTTGACATGGAACCATGCTGACTGTGACACCACTCCATTATGTATGATGATTGGGAATACATGCTAATGGATCAGTTTAGAGTCATTTCATTTTGATACTCACCTTAGGGAAAAACCATGAAATCTTACATTATGTGCAAAGCCAAAACTTTTTGTCCACTGGTGTCAATCATTGAGGATGTTCACATTTGTAGAGCTCTGAGGTTTTCTAAAAAATAAATAAATGTTTGTTATATCAACATTGACTTTTTAGAGACTCTCCTCCAACAAAAGAAAAGTCAAAGTGAATCCTATGTGTTTGAAAAAGGGTTTCACAGACGTCATCTGACATATCCACAGAGGATGGACAAGAACCCGAACCATCTTACCAACAAGATACTAAACCTCACTCTGGAGATAATCTTCATTCTAACTGGAGAGGTAAATGATTATGGTAATTGTCTCTGTAATGTGGCAACTGGACAGGTCCTGGACGGGAGGTATGTATCACTGAGGTGACAAGCCTCTGTGATGTAGGACTTGGAGAAGCAGGCTCTAGTGCGTACAGTGCTGACAGGTGTTTTTAATGGGCCCAGATTTTGGGTCAGAGTTTTAGGAACTGCCAAAGAGCTGGGTGGGACTTGACGTTCCCTGTTGTGAATTTGCTTTTTGCTCCCTCTAGTGGTTACTAGTTTTTTGACTCTGGTTTTTCTGTCATTCCTTTTATCCGCACCTGGGTCGTTAGTTAGGGGTGTTGCTATATAAGCTCCCTGGACCTTCAGTTCTATGCCTGGCAACGTAGTTATCAGAGCTAGTCTGCTGTGCTCTTGTCTACTGATCCTGGTTCCAGTTATATCAGCTAAGTCTGCCTTTTGCTTTTTGCTATTTGTTTTGGTTTTGTATTTTTGTCCAGCTTGTTCCAAATCTATATCCTGACCTTTGCTGGAAGCTCTAGGGGGGCTGGTGTTCTCCCCCCGGACCGTTAGACGGTTCGGGGGTTCTTGAATTTCCAGTGTGGATTTTGATAGGGTTTTTGTTGACCATATAAGTTACCTTTCTTTATTCTGCTATTAGTAAGCGGGCCTCTCTGTGCTAAACCTGGTTCATTTCTGTGTTTGTCATTTCCTCTTACCTCACCGTCATTATTTGTGGGGGGCTTCTATCCAGCTTTGGGGTCCCCTTCTCTGGAGGCAAGAAAGGTCTTTGTTTTCCTCTACTAGGGGTAGCTAGATTCTCCGGCTGGCGCGTGTCATCTAGAATCAACGTAGGAATGATCCCCGGCTACTTCTAGTGTTGGCGTTAGGAGTAGATATATGGTCAACCCAGTTACCACTGCCCTATGAGCTGGATTTTTGTATTCTGCAGACTTCCACGTTCCTCTGAGACCCTCGCCATTGGGGTCATAACAGTTTGCCAGGCCAGTATTAAATGTTTAATGCATTGCAGAAGAGGGATTATAAGAAAGAAGATTCTGAGTTTTTTTTTTTTTCTTCTTCCCCTTTACCTCAGAGTGGCTATGCTTGCTGCAGACATGAATGTCCAGACCTTGATTACAAGTGTGGACCAGCTGGCTACTCGTGTGCAGGGCATACAAGATTATGTTATCAGAAATCCTAGGTCAGAACCTAAAATACCGATTCCTGAACTGTTTTCCGGAGACAGGTTTAAGTTTAGGAATTTCGTGAATAATTGTAAATTGTTTTTGTCCCTGAGACCCTGTTCATCTGGAGATTCTGCTCAGCAAGTAAAAATTGTTATTTCGTTCTTACGGGGCGACCCTCAGGATTGGGCTTTTTCGCTGGCGCCAGGAGATCCGGCATTGGCTGATCTTGATGCGTTTTTTCTGGCGCTCGGTTTACTTTATGAGGAACCCAATCTTGAGATTCAGGCAGAAAAGGCCTTGCTGGCTATGTCTCAGGGGCAGGACGAGGCTGAAGTGTATTGCCAAAAATTTCGGAAATGGTCCGTGCTGACACATTGGAACGAGTGTGCACTGGCCGCTAATTTTAGAAATGGCCTTTCTGAAGCCATTAAGAATGTTATGGTGGGTTTTCCCATTCCCACAGGTCTGAATGATACTATGGCACTGGCTATTCAAATTGACCGGCGGTTGCGGGAGCGCAAAACCGCAAATTCCCTCATGGTGTTGTCTGAACAGACACCTAATTCGGTGCAATGTGATAGAAAAACCGCAAATTCCCTCATGGTGTTGTCTGAACAGACACCTGATTTAATGCAATGTGATAGAATCCTGACTAGAAATGAGCGGAAAATTCATAGACGCCGGAATGGCTTGTGCTACTACTGTGGTGATTCTACACATGTTATCTCAGCATGCTCTAAACGTATAGCTAAGGTTGTTAGTCCTGTCACCGTTGGTAATTTGCAACCTAAACTTATTCTGTCTGTAACTTTGATTTGCTCACTGTTATCTTATCCTGTCATGGCGTTTGTAGATTCAGGTGCTGCCCTGAGTCTCATGGATCTCTCATTTGCTAAGCGCTGTGGTTTTACTCTTGAACCATTAGAAAATCCTATTCCTCTTAGGGGTATTGATGCTACACCATTGGCAGCAAATAAACCGCAGTATTGGACACAGGTTACCATGTGCATGACTCCTGAACACCGCGAGGTGATACGTTTCCTGGTTTTACATAAAATGCATGATTTGGTTGTTTTAGGGCTGCCATGGTTACAGACCCATAATCCAGTCCTGGACTGGAAGGCTATGTCAGTCTCAAGTTGGGGCTGTCGTGGTATTCATGGGGATTCCCTGCCTGTGTCTATTGCTTCCTCTACGCCTTCGGAAGTTCCGGAGTATTTGTCTGATTATCAGGATGTCTTCAGTGAGTCTGAGTCCAGTGCACTGCCTCCTCATAGGGACTGTGACTGTGCTATAGATTTGATCCCAGGCAGTAAATTTCCTAAGGGAAGACTGTTTAATCTGTCGGTACCTGAACATACCGCTATGCGTTCATATATCAAGGAGTCTCTGGAGAAGGGACATATTCGTCCGTCTTCTTCCCCTCTTGGTGCGGGATTCTTTTTTGTGGCAAAAAAGGACGGATCTTTGAGACCTTGTATTGATTATCGGCTTTTAAATAAGATCACTGTCAAGTTTCAGTATCCTTTACCGCTGTTGTCTGACTTGTTTGCCCGGATTAAGGGTGCCAAGTGGTTCACCAAGATAGACCTTCGTGGTGCGTACAACCTTGTGCGCATTAAGCAAGGTGATGAATGGAAAACCGCATTCAATACGCCCGAAGGTCATTTTGAGTACTTGGTGATGCCTTTTGGGCTCTCCAATGCGCCTTCAGTTTTTCAGTCCTTTATGCATGACATTTTCCGGAAGTATCTGGATAAATTTTTGATTGTTTATCTGGATGATATTTTGTTTTTTTCTGATAATTGGGATTCGCATGTGGAGCAGGTCAGGTTGGTCTTTAAAATTTTGCGTGAAAATTCTTTGTTTGTCAAGGACTCAAAGTGTCTCTTTGGTGTACAGAAGGTTCCCTTTTTGGGGTTCATTTTTTCCCCTTCTGCTGTGGAGATGGACCCAGTCAAGGTCCGAGCTATTCTTGATTGGACTCAGCCCTCGTCAGTTAAGAGTCTTCAGAAGTTCTTGGGCTTCGCTAACTTCTACCGTCGTTTTATCGCTAATTTTTCTAGCATTGTGAAACCTTTGACGGATATGACCAAGAAGGGCTCCGATGTAGCTAACTGGGCTCCTGCTGCCGTGGAGGCTTTCCAGGAGTTGAAACGCCGGTTTACTTCGGCGCCTGTTTTGTGCCAGCCTGACGTCTCACTTCCCTTTCAGGTTGAGGTGGATGCTTCGGAGATTGGGGCAGGGGCCGTTTTGTCGCAGAGAGGCCCTGGTTGCTCTGTTATGAAACCTTGTGCCTTTTTCTCTAGGAAGTTTTCGCCTGCCGAGCGAAATTATGATGTGGGCAATCGGGAGTTGTTGGCCATGAAATGGGCATTTGAGGAGTGGCGTCATTGGCTCGAGGGTGCTAAGCATCGTGTGGTGGTCTTGACTGATCACAAAAATCTGATGTATCTCGAGTCTGCTAAACGCCTTAATCCGAGACAGGCCCGCTGGTCATTGTTTTTCTCCCGCTTTGATTTTGTTGTCTCGTATTTACCAGGTTCAAAGAATGTGAAGGCCGATGCTCTTTCTAGGAGCTTTGTGCCTGATGCTCCTGGAGTCGCTGATCCTGTTGGTATTCTTAAAGATGGAGTTATCTTGTCAGCTATTTCTCCGGATCTGCGACGTGTGTTGCAGAGATTTCAGGCTGATAGGCCTGAGTCTTGTCCACCTGACAGACTGTTTGTCCCGGATAAGTGGACCAGCAGAGTCATTTCCGAGGTTCATTCCTCGGTGTTGGCAGGTCACCCGGGAATTTTTGGCACCAGAGATCTGGTGGCCAGGTCCTTTTGGTGGCCTTCCTTGTCAAGGGATGTGCGGTCATTTGTGCAGTCCTGTGGGACGTGCTCGAGCTAAGCCTTGCTGTTCTCGTGCCAGCGGTTTGCTCTTGCCCTTGCCTGTCCCGAAGAGACCTTGGACACATATCTCCATGGATTTCATTTCTGATCTTCCGCTATCTCAGGGCATGTCCGTTATCTGGGTGATATGTGATCGCTTTTCCAAGATGGTCCATTTGGTTCCTTTGCCTAAGCTGCCTTCCTCTTCCGATCTGGTTCCTGTGTTTTTTCAGAACGTGGTTCGTTTGCACGGCATCCCTGAGAATATTGTGTCAGACAGAGGATCCCAGTTCGTTTCCAGGTTCTGGCGATCCTTTTGTAGTAGGATGGGCATTGATTTGTCGCTTTCGTCTGCTTTCCATCCTCAGACTAATGGACAGACGGGGCGAACTAATCAGACTTTGGAGGCTTATTTGAGGTGTTTTGTCTCTGCTGATCAGGACGATTGGGTGACATTCTTGCCGTTGGCTGAGTTTGCCCTTAATAATCGGGCTAGTTCCGCCACCTTGGTTTCGCCGTTTTTCTGCAACTCTGGTTTCCATCCTCGTTTTTCTTCGGGTCATGTGGAGCCTTCTGACTGTCCTGGGGTGGATTCTGTGGTGGATAGGTTGCAGCAGATCTGGAATCATGTGGTGGACAACTTGAAGTTGTCACAGGAGAAGGCTCAGCGCTTTGCCAACCGCCGCCGCGGTGTGGGTCCCCGACTACGCGTTGGGGATTTGGTATGGCTTTCTTCCCGCTTTGTTCCTATGAAGGTCTCCTCTCCCAAATTTAAACCTCGTTTTATTGGGCCTTACAAGATATTGGAAATCCTTAATCCTGTATCTTTTCGTCTGGATCTTCCTGTGTCGTTTGCTATTCACAATGTATTTCATAGGTCCTTGTTGCGGCGGTACATTGTGCCTGTAGTTCCTTCTGCTGAGCCTCCTGCTCCGGTGTTGGTTGAGGGCGAGTTGGAGTACGTGGTGGAGAAGATCTTGGATTCTCGCCTCTCCAGGCGGAGGCTTCAGTACCTGGTCAAGTGGAAGGGCTATGGTCAGGAGGATAATTCCTGGGTGGTCGCCTCTGATGTTCATGCGGCCGATTTAGTTCGTGCCTTTCATGCCGCTCATCCTGATCGCCCTGGTGGTCGTGGTGAGGGTTCGGTGACCCCTCACTAGGGGGGGGGGTACTGTTGTGAATTTGCTTTTTGCTCCCTCTAGTGGTTACTAGTTTTTTGACTCTGGTTTTTCTGTCATTCCTTTTATCCGCACCTGGGTCGTTAGTTAGGGGTGTTGCTATATAAGCTCCCTGGACCTTCAGTTCTATGCCTGGCAACGTAGTTATCAGAGCTAGTCTGCTGTGCTCTTGTCTACTGATCCTGGTTCCAGTTATATCAGCTAAGTCTGCCTTTTGCTTTTTGCTATTTGTTTTGGTTTTGTATTTTTGTCCAGCTTGTTCCAAATCTATATCCTGACCTTTGCTGGAAGCTCTAGGGGGGCTGGTGTTCTCCCCCCGGACCGTTAGACGGTTCGGGGGTTCTTGAATTTCCAGTGTGGATTTTGATAGGGTTTTTGTTGACCATATAAGTTACCTTTCTTTATTCTGCTATTAGTAAGCGGGCCTCTCTGTGCTAAACCTGGTTCATTTCTGTGTTTGTCATTTCCTCTTACCTCACCGTCATTATTTGTGGGGGGCTTCTATCCAGCTTTGGGGTCCCCTTCTCTGGAGGCAAGAAAGGTCTTTGTTTTCCTCTACTAGGGGTAGCTAGATTCTCCGGCTGGCGCGTGTCATCTAGAATCAACGTAGGAATGATCCCCGGCTACTTCTAGTGTTGGCGTTAGGAGTAGATATATGGTCAACCCAGTTACCACTGCCCTATGAGCTGGATTTTTGTATTCTGCAGACTTCCACGTTCCTCTGAGACCCTCGCCATTGGGGTCATAACAGTTTGCCAGGCCAGTATTAAATGTTTAATGCATTGCAGAAGAGGGATTATAAGAAAGAAGATTCTGAGTTTTTTTTTTTTTCTTCTTCCCCTTTACCTCAGAGTGGCTATGCTTGCTGCAGACATGAATGTCCAGACCTTGATTACAAGTGTGGACCAGCTGGCTACTCGTGTGCAGGGCATACAAGATTATGTTATCAGAAATCCTAGGTCAGAACCTAAAATACCGATTCCTGAACTGTTTTCCGGAGACAGGTTTAAGTTTAGGAATTTCGTGAATAATTGTAAATTGTTTTTGTCCCTGAGACCCTGTTCATCTGGAGATTCTGCTCAGCAAGTAAAAATTGTTATTTCGTTCTTACGGGGCGACCCTCAGGATTGGGCTTTTTCGCTGGCGCCAGGAGATCCGGCATTGGCTGATCTTGATGCGTTTTTTCTGGCGCTCGGTTTACTTTATGAGGAACCCAATCTTGAGATTCAGGCAGAAAAGGCCTTGCTGGCTATGTCTCAGGGGCAGGACGAGGCTGAAGTGTATTGCCAAAAATTTCGGAAATGGTCCGTGCTGACACATTGGAACGAGTGTGCACTGGCCGCTAATTTTAGAAATGGCCTTTCTGAAGCCATTAAGAATGTTATGGTGGGTTTTCCCATTCCCACAGGTCTGAATGATACTATGGCACTGGCTATTCAAATTGACCGGCGGTTGCGGGAGCGCAAAACCGCAAATTCCCTCATGGTGTTGTCTGAACAGACACCTAATTCGGTGCAATGTGATAGAAAAACCGCAAATTCCCTCATGGTGTTGTCTGAACAGACACCTGATTTAATGCAATGTGATAGAATCCTGACTAGAAATGAGCGGAAAATTCATAGACGCCGGAATGGCTTGTGCTACTACTGTGGTGATTCTACACATGTTATCTCAGCATGCTCTAAACGTATAGCTAAGGTTGTTAGTCCTGTCACCGTTGGTAATTTGCAACCTAAACTTATTCTGTCTGTAACTTTGATTTGCTCACTGTTATCTTATCCTGTCATGGCGTTTGTAGATTCAGGTGCTGCCCTGAGTCTCATGGATCTCTCATTTGCTAAGCGCTGTGGTTTTACTCTTGAACCATTAGAAAATCCTATTCCTCTTAGGGGTATTGATGCTACACCATTGGCAGCAAATAAACCGCAGTATTGGACACAGGTTACCATGTGCATGACTCCTGAACACCGCGAGGTGATACGTTTCCTGGTTTTACATAAAATGCATGATTTGGTTGTTTTAGGGCTGCCATGGTTACAGACCCATAATCCAGTCCTGGACTGGAAGGCTATGTCAGTCTCAAGTTGGGGCTGTCGTGGTATTCATGGGGATTCCCTGCCTGTGTCTATTGCTTCCTCTACGCCTTCGGAAGTTCCGGAGTATTTGTCTGATTATCAGGATGTCTTCAGTGAGTCTGAGTCCAGTGCACTGCCTCCTCATAGGGACTGTGACTGTGCTATAGATTTGATCCCAGGCAGTAAATTTCCTAAGGGAAGACTGTTTAATCTGTCGGTACCTGAACATACCGCTATGCGTTCATATATCAAGGAGTCTCTGGAGAAGGGACATATTCGTCCGTCTTCTTCCCCTCTTGGTGCGGGATTCTTTTTTGTGGCAAAAAAGGACGGATCTTTGAGACCTTGTATTGATTATCGGCTTTTAAATAAGATCACTGTCAAGTTTCAGTATCCTTTACCGCTGTTGTCTGACTTGTTTGCCCGGATTAAGGGTGCCAAGTGGTTCACCAAGATAGACCTTCGTGGTGCGTACAACCTTGTGCGCATTAAGCAAGGTGATGAATGGAAAACCGCATTCAATACGCCCGAAGGTCATTTTGAGTACTTGGTGATGCCTTTTGGGCTCTCCAATGCGCCTTCAGTTTTTCAGTCCTTTATGCATGACATTTTCCGGAAGTATCTGGATAAATTTTTGATTGTTTATCTGGATGATATTTTGTTTTTTTCTGATAATTGGGATTCGCATGTGGAGCAGGTCAGGTTGGTCTTTAAAATTTTGCGTGAAAATTCTTTGTTTGTCAAGGGCTCAAAGTGTCTCTTTGGTGTACAGAAGGTTCCCTTTTTGGGGTTCATTTTTTCCCCTTCTGCTGTGGAGATGGACCCAGTCAAGGTCCGAGCTATTCTTGATTGGACTCAGCCCTCGTCAGTTAAGAGTCTTCAGAAGTTCTTGGGCTTCGCTAACTTCTACCGTCGTTTTATCGCTAATTTTTCTAGCATTGTGAAACCTTTGACGGATATGACCAAGAAGGGCTCCGATGTAGCTAACTGGGCTCCTGCTGCCGTGGAGGCTTTCCAGGAGTTGAAACGCCGGTTTACTTCGGCGCCTGTTTTGTGCCAGCCTGACGTCTCACTTCCCTTTCAGGTTGAGGTGGATGCTTCGGAGATTGGGGCAGGGGCCGTTTTGTCGCAGAGAGGCCCTGGTTGCTCTGTTATGAAACCTTGTGCCTTTTTCTCTAGGAAGTTTTCGCCTGCCGAGCGAAATTATGATGTGGGCAATCGGGAGTTGTTGGCCATGAAATGGGCATTTGAGGAGTGGCGTCATTGGCTCGAGGGTGCTAAGCATCGTGTGGTGGTCTTGACTGATCACAAAAATCTGATGTATCTCGAGTCTGCTAAACGCCTTAATCCGAGACAGGCCCGCTGGTCATTGTTTTTCTCCCGCTTTGATTTTGTTGTCTCGTATTTACCAGGTTCAAAGAATGTGAAGGCCGATGCTCTTTCTAGGAGCTTTGTGCCTGATGCTCCTGGAGTCGCTGATCCTGTTGGTATTCTTAAAGATGGAGTTATCTTGTCAGCTATTTCTCCGGATCTGCGACGTGTGTTGCAGAGATTTCAGGCTGATAGGCCTGAGTCTTGTCCACCTGACAGACTGTTTGTCCCGGATAAGTGGACCAGCAGAGTCATTTCCGAGGTTCATTCCTCGGTGTTGGCAGGTCACCCGGGAATTTTTGGCACCAGAGATCTGGTGGCCAGGTCCTTTTGGTGGCCTTCCTTGTCAAGGGATGTGCGGTCATTTGTGCAGTCCTGTGGGACGTGCTCGAGCTAAGCCTTGCTGTTCTCGTGCCAGCGGTTTGCTCTTGCCCTTGCCTGTCCCGAAGAGACCTTGGACACATATCTCCATGGATTTCATTTCTGATCTTCCGCTATCTCAGGGCATGTCCGTTATCTGGGTGATATGTGATCGCTTTTCCAAGATGGTCCATTTGGTTCCTTTGCCTAAGCTGCCTTCCTCTTCCGATCTGGTTCCTGTGTTTTTTCAGAACGTGGTTCGTTTGCACGGCATCCCTGAGAATATTGTGTCAGACAGAGGATCCCAGTTCGTTTCCAGGTTCTGGCGATCCTTTTGTAGTAGGATGGGCATTGATTTGTCGCTTTCGTCTGCTTTCCATCCTCAGACTAATGGACAGACGGGGCGAACTAATCAGACTTTGGAGGCTTATTTGAGGTGTTTTGTCTCTGCTGATCAGGACGATTGGGTGACATTCTTGCCGTTGGCTGAGTTTGCCCTTAATAATCGGGCTAGTTCCGCCACCTTGGTTTCGCCGTTTTTCTGCAACTCTGGTTTCCATCCTCGTTTTTCTTCGGGTCATGTGGAGCCTTCTGACTGTCCTGGGGTGGATTCTGTGGTGGATAGGTTGCAGCAGATCTGGAATCATGTGGTGGACAACTTGAAGTTGTCACAGGAGAAGGCTCAGCGCTTTGCCAACCGCCGCCGCGGTGTGGGTCCCCGACTACGCGTTGGGGATTTGGTATGGCTTTCTTCCCGCTTTGTTCCTATGAAGGTCTCCTCTCCCAAATTTAAACCTCGTTTTATTGGGCCTTACAAGATATTGGAAATCCTTAATCCTGTATCTTTTCGTCTGGATCTTCCTGTGTCGTTTGCTATTCACAATGTATTTCATAGGTCCTTGTTGCGGCGGTACATTGTGCCTGTAGTTCCTTCTGCTGAGCCTCCTGCTCCGGTGTTGGTTGAGGGCGAGTTGGAGTACGTGGTGGAGAAGATCTTGGATTCTCGCCTCTCCAGGCGGAGGCTTCAGTACCTGGTCAAGTGGAAGGGCTATGGTCAGGAGGATAATTCCTGGGTGGTCGCCTCTGATGTTCATGCGGCCGATTTAGTTCGTGCCTTTCATGCCGCTCATCCTGATCGCCCTGGTGGTCGTGGTGAGGGTTCGGTGACCCCTCACTAGGGGGGGGGGTACTGTTGTGAATTTGCTTTTTGCTCCCTCTAGTGGTTACTAGTTTTTTGACTCTGGTTTTTCTGTCATTCCTTTTATCCGCACCTGGGTCGTTAGTTAGGGGTGTTGCTATATAAGCTCCCTGGACCTTCAGTTCTATGCCTGGCAACGTAGTTATCAGAGCTAGTCTGCTGTGCTCTTGTCTACTGATCCTGGTTCCAGTTATATCAGCTAAGTCTGCCTTTTGCTTTTTGCTATTTGTTTTGGTTTTGTATTTTTGTCCAGCTTGTTCCAAATCTATATCCTGACCTTTGCTGGAAGCTCTAGGGGGGCTGGTGTTCTCCCCCCGGACCGTTAGACGGTTCGGGGGTTCTTGAATTTCCAGTGTGGATTTTGATAGGGTTTTTGTTGACCATATAAGTTACCTTTCTTTATTCTGCTATTAGTAAGCGGGCCTCTCTGTGCTAAACCTGGTTCATTTCTGTGTTTGTCATTTCCTCTTACCTCACCGTCATTATTTGTGGGGGGCTTCTATCCAGCTTTGGGGTCCCCTTCTCTGGAGGCAAGAAAGGTCTTTGTTTTCCTCTACTAGGGGTAGCTAGATTCTCCGGCTGGCGCGTGTCATCTAGAATCAACGTAGGAATGATCCCCGGCTACTTCTAGTGTTGGCGTTAGGAGTAGATATATGGTCAACCCAGTTACCACTGCCCTATGAGCTGGATTTTTGTATTCTGCAGACTTCCACGTTCCTCTGAGACCCTCGCCATTGGGGTCATAACAGTTCCCTTACCTTCAGATCCAGGACTCCAAACAAGCTATTTGACTCCTTCACGACCTTAGATGTATCCATACCTCCTGGTTGGGATGCCCACACTGATTCCGGCAGTTTAACTCACTAAATGCTGCGATCAATATCGACTGCAGCATCTAGAAGGCAGGGAGATACTACGATTGGCGCTCCGCAATGAGGCACAAAACTATGCTTTTTTATCATACCGCCGAAGAAAAAGTGGTCTAAAATGTGATAAAAAAAAGACGAATTTAAATAAATTTCATCTTGTTCTGCAGAAAACTAGCCACCCTACAGCTCCATCAGCTGAAAATTTTAAAAGTTATAGCTCTCAGAATACAGCGATGCAAAATTAATTTTTTTTTTGTAAAATAGTTTTTTTTGTGTAAAAGTACCAAAACATAAATATATAAATGTAATATCGCTGTAATCGCACTGACCCGAAGAATAAAGCTGCCTTTTCAATTTTACCATATGTGGAACAGCATAAAAAACAAACAAAAAACAATTCCGGAATTGCTGTTTTTTGTTAATTTTGCCTCCCAAAAATCAGAATAGAAAGCGATCAAAAAGCCATGTGCCCAAAAATGGTACCAATAAAAACGTCAAGTCGTTCCACAAAAAAACAAGCTCTCTTAGGACACTGTTGGCAGAAATATGGAAAAATTGTATCTCAAAATATGCCAATGAAAAATCTAGTTTCCCCCTCCTCCATAAAAGTAAGTGTTTCAGTGTGCGACAGCAACCAAGCAGAAAAAAATGTAAATCTGGTATCACTAATTTTGCACTGACCCAAAAAATAAAGTCCTGTAATCACACACTGCACGAGGAACGGCGTAAAAAATAAATAAAACCAATTCTTCACCTGCTGTTGATTTGTTCATTCTGCCTCCCAAAGATCGCATAAATATTCAACCCACATTCATCTTGCGCTCTGTGCTGAGCGCTTGCACCGGGGTTTCCGTTTAAATCTCTGAAATACGTGATTCAACCGCAACTCCCGACAGAAGATTCCCTATAATGAGGCAGGTGGAGGCGCTGTGGATGCCTTCTGGGCTATGATCCAGCAGTGTACATCTTTTTAGGTGTGCATAAAAGCGCTGTCAACCACTGTTTTAGAGCACAGGATAAAGGTGATCCAAAATGTTATGGAAAATGTTTCCAATAAAAGATTCAACTCAATCCACAAAAATAATCAAGTACCCATTCAGATCTGTCAATGGAAATATAGGGGACTTTTAATACTTATGCCCTTAAACCAGAGTTATGTCACATAAAATGGTTAATAAATAACATCTTCCACATGTCTGCTTTACATCTGCATCATTTTGAAACATAATTTTTTTTTTTTTTGTTAGGAAGTTTTACTTTTAATCAGAAAAATGTTACTGTAGCTCCATTTTTTTTTTTTTTACTTTCACAAGAGTAACAAATATGTAATTCTGGAAATACTGATACCCCATATCTGGGGGAAAGCTAGTGTTTGAGTGCATGGCAAAGCTCGGAAGGGAAGGTGCACCGTTTGACTTTTTGAAAACAAAATTGGCTGGAATTGAGAGCAGACGCCATTTCGAGTTTGGAAAGCCCCTGATGTGCCTAAATAGTGGAAACCCCAAAAAAGTGACCCCATTTTTTAAACTACCCCTCAAGGAATCTATCTAGTTGTGTGGTGAGCACCTTGAACCCCACGGTGCTTCAAAGTTGTTTATAAAGTTGAGCCGTGAAAATAAAAATAAAACAAAAAAATAAATCACATTTTTCCCCCAAAAATTTTTCTTTTAGACCCAATATTTACAAGGGTAACCGGAGAAAATGGACCCCAAAATTTGTTGTGCAATTTCTCCTGAGTATGCCGATACCCAGGGCCGTTTTTAGAGTTTATGCTGCCCTAGGCACTTTTCGTGCTGCCTCCCCCATTGGTGAGTATGACACTATCGGCAGTGACTTAGGCTAGTTTCACATCAGCGATTTTTGCTATTCGCGGCAGATCCGGCAGCTTTTCCACATCCGCATAAAAAGAAAAAAAAAAAACCTTGCTCAGGTGCACCCCCTCCCCCGCATCCTGGTGCCCTCAAGTGACTAGTGACAAATACGGCACTGCTGCCAGGTTACACTCAGCAAGTATGTGGAGGTTAGAGGGCCTGGGACCTGGGAGCAATGGGTTGCTTGACCATTGGGGCAGGGACAAGTAACATTCGACCCTCCAGCCACAATACACTGGCCACAGCAGTGCAGGAGGCACTGGGCACCACAACACATGGGGCACAGCAGTGCAGGTGGCACAGGGCACCACAACACACGGGGCACAGCAGTGCAGGAGGCACTGGGCACAATACATGGGGCACTGCAGTGCAGGAGGCACAGAGCACCACAACACACGGAGCACAGCAGTGCAGGTGGCACAGGGCACCACAACACACAGGGCACCACAACACACGGGGCACAGCAGTGCAGGAGGCACAGGGCACCACAAACAGGGCACAGCAGTGCAGGTGGCACTGGGCATCATAATACACGGGGCACAGCAGTGCAGGAGGCACAGGGCACCACAATACATGGGACACTGCAGTGCAGGAGGCACAGGGCACCACAACATACAGCAGCACATGGAGCACAGTACTATAGGAGCACAGCAGCACAGTGTACAGTAGTGTAGGGGGCACAGCAGCACATGGGGCACAGGGTACAGTATTGCAGAGGCACAGCAGAACATGCGGCACAGGGTACAGTAGTGTAGGGGGCAGAGCGGCACATGGGGCACAGGGTACAGTAGTGTAGGTGCCACAGGGTACAGTAGTGTAGGGGGGGGGGGCACCAGAGGTGTATCTAGGGTTTCTGGCACCAGGGGCAATAATTCATTTTGGTGCCCCCCCCCCCCCTCCGCCAAGGACATATGTGATTTGCACACTCAGTCATGTGCCCACGAGATCCTCTCCCTAATGCTCTCAATGTTCAGTGAAAAACTGAGAGAAACGGGAAGAGAAGCTCGGTGTCACAGGACCATAAGTGTGAAAGTCGCATGTGAGTGAAGTGTCCATGTGACGGCTACTGGAACCTGCAGAGCTGAATCCTGACATCGCAGCTTCTGAATTCTCACAACGCATGCACTGCACACTTTTAGGATTCTCCCTTGCCGGTGGACGGTCATGTCAGCACAAGCTTGCGATTTGTACACTTCTGACCACATTCCGACTAGACGTGCCCGGCCTCGCTTAGTTCATTTTCATTGACAGAGGCCACACATGTCTAGTCAGCATATGACCGCATTAATGTAAATCGCCAGCATGAGAGAATTCTGACAGCGTGCAGTGCGCACTGTGAGAACTCAGAAGTCTGCAGTCACAAAGAATGACTGCAGACTCATTACATACCTGGACATTCCCTTTAATGCTCCTAGCATAAATAAAAACATGAGAGTTGGCATCACAAATAACATTTACATCCAGGTACCTTATAGATGACGTCGCCTCTGGAGTCATTCTTCTTTTCTTCATCTTGTCCAGATCCCATGATGAGTTTTCTCATCCACAGCCGTCTCTGCAGACTTACATCTTCTCTGGTCTTTTGCAGAAAATCTCCACATGACGCCCTTAAAGATACAAGTGTCATTATAATGCTCCTGAATAAAAAATTGCCCCTCACTATATTGTCTGCACAAAATATGACCCCCACACTGTCCCTCTTATGGTACATACTCTTCACACTGACCTCTCCTTTCTATACCGACCCCCTCTTCACACTGTCCTCTTACACTGTGTCCCCCCTATAGGGCCAAGTATTTATACTCCGTATTTATACTCCGTATTTATACTCCATCCTCCCACCCTGTGTGCATGGCTCCCCTATCCTCCCACCCTGCGTGCATGGCTCCCCCATCTTCCCACCCTGTGTGCATGGCTCCCCTATCCTCCCACCCTGCGTGCATGGCTCCCCCATCATCCTCCCCTGCGTGCATGGCTCCCCCATCCTCCTCCCCTGCGTGCATGGCTCCCCCATCCTCCACCCCTGCGTGCATGGCTCCCCCATCCTCCTCCCCTGCGTGCATGGCTCCCCCATCCTCCCACCCTGCGTGTATGGCTCCCCCATCCTCCCACCCTGCGTGTATGGCTCCCCCATCCTCCCACCCTGCGTGTATGGCTCCCCCATCCTTCTCCCCTGCGTGCATGGCTCCCCCATCCTTCTCCCCTGCGTGCATGGCTCCCCCATCCTCTCACCCTGCGTGCATGGCTCCCCCATCCTTCTTCCCTGCGTGCATGGCTCCCCATCCTTCTCCCCTGCGTGCATGGCTCCCCCATCCTTCTCCCCTGCGTGCATGGCTCCCCCATCCTTCTCCCCTGCGTGCATGGCTCCCCCATCCTTCTCCCCTGCGTGCATGGCTCCCCCATCCTTCTCCCCTGCGTGCATGGCTCCCCCATCCTTCTCCCCTGCGTGCATGGCTCCCCCATCCTTCTCCCCTGCGTGCATGGCTCCCCCATCCTTCTCCCCTGCGTGCATGGCTCCCCCATCCTTCTCCCCTGCGTGCATGGCTCCCCCATCCTTCTCCCCTGCGTGCATGGCTCCCCCATCCTTCTCCCCTGCGTGCATGGCTCCCCCATCCTTCTCCCCTGCGTGCATGGCTCCCCCATCCTTCTCCCCTGCGTGCATGGCTCCCCCATCCTTCTCCCCTGTCATACTCACCTCTCACCGCGCGGCGCAGAACTTCCCAGCATCTCTGCAGCGTCTTACTTCCTGTATGAGCGGTCACGTGGTACCGCTCATTAAGGTGATGAATATGCACATATTCATCACCTTAATGAGCGGTACCACGTGACCACTGAAGACAGGACGCTCTGCCGGCGCTGAGACTGAGTTGCAGCCACCGCTGGAGGAAGGTGAGTATGACGTCTTCAGGGAGGGGGGCGGGAAGGAGGAGCGGGGGCGGGCACTTGACCCCGGACTTTTATAAAAAAAAAAAAATAGAAAAAACCTAGCTCGAGTGCGCCCCCCCCCCACATCCTGCCGCCCTAGGCACCTTCCCTCAAGTCCATAGTGGCAAATACGGCCCTGCCGATACCTAATATGTGTTGTAAAACTACTGTTTGGTCACATGGCATGGCAAGGAAGGGAATGAGCACCATTTGACTTTTTTAAAGCAAAATTGTCTGGAATCGTAGGGGATGCCATGTTGGGTTTGAAGAACTCCTGATGTGCGTAAACAGTGGAAAACCCCCACATGTAACATCATTTTGGAAACTAGACCCCTCAAGGAATTTATCTAGACGTGTGCTGAGCACCTTGAACCCACAGGTGCTTCACATAATTTTACAACGTTGAACTGTGAAAATAAAAAAAAATACTTTTCTTGCACAAATGTTGGTTTGCCTCAAATTTTTCATTTTCACAAAGGTAAAAGGAGCAAAATGGACCCCAAAATTAGTTGTGTAAATTCTCCTGAGTTCACCGATACCCCATATGTGGTCGAAAACTACTTTTGAGGCACAGTACAAAGCTCAGAAGGGAAGACGTGCCATATTTGAGGTTAGATTTTGATAGACTAGTTTGAGGATGCCATGTCACATTGATAGAGCCCCTGAGGAGCCAGAACAGCAGAACCCCCTATAAGTGACCCCACTTTACAAACTATACACCCCGATTATTTTATCTGGGGTGCAGTGAACATGTTGACACCACATGTGCTTCACAGAATTTTATACCATGGGGCAGTGACGGAAAAACTGCATTATATTTTTAACGCAAAAATGTTGTTTTAGCCCTAAGTTTTTAATTTTTGTAAAGGCTAGTAGGAAAAAATGGACCTCTGTTTGTTGTGCAATTTCTCCTGAATGCGCCAATACTCTACATGTAATCGGGAACTACTTTTCAGGCACTGTGCAAAGGTCAGAATGGAAGGAGCACCACATTATAGTGGAGATTTTACTGTTATGGTTTGTGGGTGCCATGACCCACTTGACAAGCCCCTGAGGTGCCAGAACAGCACAGCAGAACTCCCCATGAGTGACCCTATTTTACAAACTACACTTCTAAATGAATTCATCTATGGATGCAGTGATCATATTGACACCATTAGTGTGTCAGAGAATTTTATACCATTGGACAGCGAAGAAAAAATAATTACGTTTTAAGCACAAAAATGTTGTTTTAGCCCACGATTTAGCATTTTTAGACTGGTAAATGGGTAAAAATGGAATTAAAATTTGCCATACCATTTCTTTTGAATGGGGAAATACCCCATATGTGGCTGTACAGTACTGGTAGCCACACGGCAAGACTCGGGACCGAGTGCTATTTGCTCCCCGGAGCACAGATTTTCCTAGAATAGTTTGCAGACTCCATATACATAGCTCTTAAGTGCTAGAAGAGCAGAATACTCCATTTTGGAAATTATACCTCTTTGGGAATTTACACTTATGGGGGATTCTGCTGTCCTGGCACCTCAGGGGCTCTGCCAATGTGACATAGCACCCTCAAACCAGTCCAGCAAACTCTGACCTCCAGTATGACGCTTCTTCCCTTCTTAGCTTTGAACTGTGCCTCCAAAGTAGCTGTAGACCACATATTTGGTATCGGTGTACTTAGGAGGAATTGCACAACACATTTTTGGGTCCATTTTCTCCTGCTATACTTGTGAAAATAAAAACATTGTGGCTAAAACAACAATTTTGTGAGAAAAATATATATTTGTTTATTTTCACAGATCAACGTTGTAAAATCGTGGATTCTCCAAACGCGACATGGCATCCGCAGAACATTCCATCAAAATCTGAGTTCCAAAACGTCACTCCATCCTTTCTGAGCTCTGCTGTGCTCCCAGATAGTAGTTTTAACCTCTTTCTGACCTCGGACGGGATAGTACGTCTGAGGTCAGATCTCCTGCTTTGATGCGTGCTCTGGCGGTGAGCCCGCATCAAACCCGGGACATGTTAGCTGTTTTGAACAGCTGACATGTGCCCGCAATAGCGACGGGTGGAATAGTTAAATGCCGCTGACAGCGGCATTTAACTACCGCTTCCGGCCATCGGGCCGGAAATGAGCACATCGCCGACCCCCGTCACATGATCGGGGGTCAGCGATGCGTCGGCATAGTAACCAGAGGTCTCTTTGAGACCTCTATGGTTCCTGATGACGGCTTGCTGTGAGCATCACCCTGTGGTCGGCGCTCATAGCAAGCCTGTAATTCAGCTACATAGGAGCGATCTGACGATCCCTCCTATGTAGCTGAGCCAGACAGTTGTGCCAGCTTCTAGCCTCCCATGGAGGCTATTGAAACATGACAAAAGTGAAAAAGAAAAAAAAAAAAAAAAAAGTTTCAAAAAATATAAAAATAAAAACAGTATAAAAGTTTAAATCACCCCCCTTTCGCCCCATTCAAAATAAAACAAAAAAAAAATCAAACCTACACATATTTGGTAACGCCACGTTCAGAATCACCCAATCTATCAATAAAAAAAGGATTAACCTGATCGCTAAACGGCGTAGCGAAAAAAAAATTAGAAACGCCCGAATTACATTTTTTTTTGGTCGCCGCGACATTGCATTAAAATGCAATAACAGGCGATCAAAATAACATATCTTCACAAAAATGGTATAATTAAAAACGTCAGCTCGGCATGTAAAAAATAAGCCCTCACCCAACCCCAGATCATGAAAAATGGAGACGCTACGGGTATCGGAAAATGGCACAATTTTATTTTTTTTTTTAAGCAAAGTTTGACATTTTTTTTCTTCACTTAGATAAAAAAGAACCTAGACATGTTTGGTGTCTATGAACTCATAATGATCTGGAGAATCAAAATGGCAAGTCAGTTTTAGCATTTAGTGAACTTGGCAAAAAGCCAAACAAAAGACAAGCGTGGGATTGCATTTTTTTTGCAATTTCACCGCACTTGGAATGTTTGTTTCTGTTTTCTAGTACTCGGCATGGTAAAACCAATGATGTCGCTCAAAAGTAAAACTCGTTCCGCAAAAAATAAGCCCTCACATGGCCATATTGACGGAAAAATAAAAAAGTTATGGCTCTGAGAAGGAGGGGAGCGAAAAAACGAACACGGAAAAACGGAAAATCCCAAGGTCATGAAGGGGTTAACCCGCATATGAAGTATCTGTACTCAGGAAAAATTTAGCAACAAATT
Source organism: Ranitomeya variabilis (assembly GCF_051348905.1). Classification (NCBI taxonomy): domain Eukaryota; kingdom Metazoa; phylum Chordata; class Amphibia; order Anura; family Dendrobatidae; genus Ranitomeya; species Ranitomeya variabilis. Next base: position 400,643,604 of record NC_135235.1, on the reverse strand, counting down.
TTTGGGTCCATTTTCTCCTGTTACCCTCGTGAAAATAAAAAAAATCGGGGGTAAGAACATTTTTGTAGAAAAAATTTGATTTTTTTTTTTTTTTTAAGTTTAGGTAAGTTCCTTGAGGGGTCTACTATCCAAAATGGGGTTAATTGTGGGGGTTTCCATTCTTTAGTCACATCAGGGGCTCTCCAAATGTGACATGGTATCCGTTAATGATTCCAGCAAAGTTTGCATTCAAAAAGTCAAATGGTGCTTCTCCCATTCCGAGCCCTGTCATCCACCCAAAAAGTAGTTTACCTCCACATATTGGGTATCGATGTTCTCAGGAGAAATTGCACAACAAATTGTATGGTGCATTTTCTCCTGTTACGGTTGTGAAAATAAAAAAAATTGGGTCTGAAATAAAATGCTTGTGAAAGACGTTAAATGTACATTGCTTCAGTTCCTTTGAAGCATCTGAAGGGTTAATAAACTTTTTTAATTTGGTTTTGAGCACATTGAGGGGTTCTGTTTTTAGAATGGTGTCACTTTTGGGTATTTTCTGTCATATATGCTTGAATGGTAAGCATATCATTCATTCTCTGAACTGAAATATCCTGCATGTCTATTGCTCCATTCCCTGACAGCAAGCAGCTTGAATGGTAAACATATCATTCATTCTCTGAACTGAAATATCCTGCATGTCTATTGCTCCATTCCCTGACAGCAAGCAGCTTGAATGGTATCTGAGTCATTCTATCTTCGGCATTGAATCCTGCATATATCTATACTAGCTATTGAACCCGTTCTACGCCCGGGTGGCGAGCATTTATATTGGTATATGGTCTCCATCCTGGTATGTGCTGCTCCCATCTTGCTCTCCCATCCTGTCATGTGCTGCTCCATCCTGCGCCCCCATCCTGTCATGTGCTGCTCCACCGTGTCATGTGCTGCTCCATCCTGCGCCCCCATCCTGTCATGTGCTGCTCCACCGTGTCATGTGCTGCTCCATCCTGCGCCCCCATCCTGTCATGTGCTGCTCCACCGTGTCATGTGCTGCTCCATCCTGCGCCCCCATCCTGTCATGTGCTGCTCCACCGTGTCATGTGCTGCTCCATCCTGCGCCCCCATCCTGTCATGTGCTGCTCCACCGTGTCATGTGCTGCTCCATCCTGCGCCCCCATCCTGTCATGTGCTGCTCCACCGTGTCATGTGCTGCTCCATCCTGCGCCCCCATCCTGTCATGTGCTGCTCCACCGTGTCATGTGCTGCTCCATCCTGCGCCCCCATCCTGTCATGTGCTGCTCCACCGTGTCATGTGCTGCTCCATCCTGCATCCCCATCCTGTCATGGGCTCCCATCCTGCGCCCCCATCCTATCACGTGCTGCTCCATCCTGCGCCCCCATCAGTGCGGGCGGCTGTGCTGAGTGCGGGCGGCTGTGCTGAGTGCGGGCGGCTGTGCTGAGTGCGGGCGGCTGTGCTGAGTGCGGGCGGCTGTGCTGAGTGCGGGCGGCTGTGCTGAGTGCGGGCGGCTGTGCTGAGTGCGGGCGGCTGTGCTGAGTGCGGGCGGCTGTGCTGAGTGCGGGCGGCTGTGCTGAGTGCGGGCGGCTGTGCTGAGTGCGGGCGGCTGTGCTGAGTGCGGGCGGCTGTGCTGAGTGCGGGCGGCTGTGCTGAGTGCGGGCGGCTGTGCTGAGTGCGGGCGGCTGTGCTGAGTGCGGGCGGCTGTGCTGAGTGCGGGCGGCTGTGCTGAGTGCGGGCGGCTGTGCTGAGTGCGGGCGGCTGTGCTGAGTGCGGGCGGCTGTGCTGAGTGCGGGCGGCTGTGCTGAGTGCGGGCGGCTGTGCTGAGTGCGGGCGGCTGTGCTGGGTGCGGGCGGCTGTGCTGGGTGCGGGCGGCTGTGCTGGGTGCGGGCGGCTGTGCTGGGTGCGGGCGGCTGTGGGTGGCTGTGCTGGATGCGGCGGCTGTGCTGGATGCGGCGGCTGTGGACGGCTGTGCTCGGTGCGGCGGCTGTGCTGGGTGCGGCGGCTGTGGACGGCTGTGCTGGCTGCGGCGGCTGTGCGTGGCTGTGGGCGGCTGTGCGTGGCTGTGCTGGGTGCGGCGGCTGTGCTGGGTGCGGCGGCTGTGCGTGGCTGTAGGCAGCTATGCGTGGCTGTAGGCGGCTGTGCTGGGTGCGGCGGCTGTGGGCGGCTGTGCTCGGTGCGGCGGCTGTGCTGGGTGCGGCGGCTGTGGGCGGCTGTGCTCGGTGCGGCGGCTGTGCTGGGTGCGGCGGCTGTGGGCGGCTGTGCTCGGTGCGGCGGCTGTGCTGGGTGCGGCGGCTGTGGGCGGCTGTGCTCGGTGCGGCGGCTGTGCTGGGTGCGGCGGCTGTGGGCGGCTGTGCTCGGTGCGGCGGCTGTGCTGGGTGCGGCGGCTGTGCTCGGTGCGGCGGCTGTGCTGGGTGCGGCGGCTGTGGGCGGCTGTGCTCGGTGCGGCGGCTGTGCTGGGTGCGGCGGCTGTGGGCGGCTGTGCTGGGTGCGGCGGCTGTGGGCGGCTGTGCTCGGTGCGGCGGCGGCTGTGGGCGGCTGTGCTCGGTGCGGCGGCTGTGCTCGGTGCGGCGGCTGTGCGTGGCTGTGCTGGGTGCGGCGGCTGTGCGTGGCTGTAGGCGGCTGTGTGTGGCTGTGGGCGGCTGTGCTGGGTGCGACGGCTGTGCTCGGTGCGGCGGCTGTGCGTGGCTGTGCTGGGTGCGGTGGCTGTGGTGGGTGCGGCGGCTGTGGGTGGCTGTGCTGGGTGCGACGGCTGTGCTGGGTGTGGTGGCTGTGCTGGGTGCGTCGGCTGTGGACGGCTGTGCTGGGTGCGGCGGCTGTCGCCACCTGATTCATTTCCGCCGCCATTTTCTTGGTCCTGCTCCCGGAATCGGCGCCTGCGCAGTCCGCGCTTTCCGGCGCCATTTTCTTGAAGACACACTGCAATGTGTCTTCAAGAAAATGGCGCAGGAAAGCGCGGACTGCGCAGGCGCCGATTCCGGGAGCAGGACCAAGAAAATGGCAGCGGAAATGAATCAGGTGGCGTAAGTAACAAATAGCTGTGGCATGAAGTGCCACAGCCTCATGGCACAGCAATTTGTTACTTGCGCTACCTGATTCCTTTCCGGCGCCATTTTCTGTGTCCTCCTGGTGCCAGAATCGGCACCTGCGCAGTCCGCGCTGTCCGGCGCCATTTTCTTGAAGACACACTGCAATGTGTCTTCAAGAAAATGGCGCCGGAAAGCGCGGACTGCGCAGGCGCCGATTCCATCACCAGGAGGAGCAAGAAAATGGCGCCGGAAAGGAATGGCGGGCGTAAGGAACAACTTGCTATGGCGGCGGCAAGGAATGGCGTACGTAACAAATTGCTGTGGCATGAAGTGCCACAGCATAATCAGGGCGGAAATATTGGACGGTGTCCCCCTGCTCCCGACCCCCTGCTCCCGGCAGTCCGCGCCTTCCGGCGCCATTTTTTTTTTTTCCTGACACTATAATGTAACGCTAGGAGCGTCGCGCCTGCGCAGTCTATAAAGGCTTCGGACAGAGTGACGCTCCCAGCGTTATATTATAGATATGTTAGTCATGTTATTATGCATTTGTTTGTGTTTATAGATATGTAACTCACTTCTGCTTGTCCTCATGCAGAGAGATCACATAACTGTTTCAAAGGGGTTTATGATCCATGTAGACCTGGACATTTGTTTATCTGATCACTACATTTATTGTGTCCTACTGTCTCAACTGAGTTAGATTGATTCGTAACGAGATGGGGAGAAACGCCCCCCCCAAAAAAAAAGTGAGATCTAAGAGCTAGCCTTCTATAAATGAAGACATAGTTTGTGGATGCATTCGTGCACTATTATTCGTGTACTTTTATTCAAAGTATTTTTTTCTAAGTATTCGGCAGTTATAACATGGCAGACAGGGCAGGAGACAGGTAAGACAAGCTAAACCTATTCACTTGAAACAGAACAAATACTCACCATATGTATCTGTATAATCTATATCCTGGCTGCTGCATTAACTCACATTCACCGCCCTTGCATAAACTCTTTACACTCCATCCATATCGGCCCCTCTGTCCTCTCCTCTTCTATGTATAGCACTCGTGCTCTGTTCACATTGCTTAACAGCGCAGATCCATTCAGTCCCACCATCCAACAAAAGAGACGCTCTCACAAATCACTTAACCATCTGCTCACTCTTTCTATTCTCCTTCTCCTAGTCGCTGGAGACATCTCTCCCAACCCCGGTCCCCCATGTTATAGCCAGTCAAACCTCCCAATTGCTACACCCAGAAACCCCTCTAACCTTATTAATATTCCATGCATGCCTTCTGTCTCTTTCAATTGTGCCCTTTGGAATTCTCGCTCTGTGTGTGTAATAAACTCTCCTTCATTCATGACTTTTTCCTTTCTAACTCTCTTAATCTCCTGGCTCTTACTGAAACCTGGATCCAGCAGTCAGACACCACCGCTGCTGCTGCTCTTTCATATGGTGGACTACACTTTTCTCATACCCCAATATCAGACAACAGAGCAGGTGGAGGCGTTGGTCTGCTCCTTTCACCCAAATGTACCTTCCAAGTTATCCCCCAAGTACCCTCACTTGTATTCCCTTCCTTTGAGGTCCATGCTGTCAGACTCTACTTCCCCTTCTCCATGCGAGTGGCGGTGGTGTATCGTCCTCCCGGCCCCTCTCATCAGTTCCTGGATCACTTTGCCACCTGGCTTCCACACTTTCTCTCCTGTGACACCCCCACCCTTATCATGGATGATTTCAACATCCCCATTGCTTCTCCCCTCTCCCCATCTGCTTCTCACCTTTTATCTCTAACCTCTTTCGGCCTCTCGCAGCATACTAACTCTCCAACGCATGAAGATGGAAACTCCCTTGACTTTGTCTTCTCCCGGCTTTGCTCAGTGGATGATTTCACAAACTCCCCTCTCCCGCTCTCTGACCACAACCTTCTTTCATTCTCTATCAAGAACTGCCACCCCGCTCAGGTCACCCCCACTTTCCACACTTATAGAAACATACAGGCCATTAACACCCAGAAACTTATGAAGAACTTGCAGCCCTCATTGGCCCCAATCTTCTCCATCTCATGTCCTGATTCTGCTCTGAAGCATTACAATGAAACCCTGCAAAGTGCCCTGGATGAAGCTGCACCTCCTATACATAGAACAACTCGGCACAGACGGCGACAACCGTGGCACACGCTGAAAACATGTTTCCTGCAGCGGTGCTCCAGGTGCGCCGAACGTCTGTGGAGAAAATCTAATCTACCCGAAGATTTCATCCATTATAAGTTCATGCTAAAAACATACAACTCTGCCCTTCACCTCTCCAAACAAACCTATTTCAACACCCTCATCACCTCACTGTCAAATAACCCTAAACGTCTCTTTGACACTTTCCAGTCCCTACTCAACCCAAGAGAGCAGGCCCCAACCACAGATCTCCACGCTGACGATCTGGCCAATTACTTCAAAGAAAAAATTGACCACATTGGACAGGAAATCATCTCCCAATCTCTTCATACCATGCACTGTCCTCCCTCCCCCACTGCATCTAGTTCACTCTCTGACTTTGAACCAGTTACAGAAGAAGAAGTAAGCAGGCTCCTTGCATATCTCGCCCGACCACTTGCACCAGTGACCCCATTCCGTCACATCTCCTCCAGTCCCTTTCCCCGGCTGTCACCTCTCACCTAACAAAAATATTCAACCTTTCCCTCACTTCCGGAATTTTTCCCTCCTCATTTAAGCATGCCATCATACATCCATTACTTAAAAAACCCTCCCTTGACCAAAATTGTGCCGCTAGTTTTAGACCTGTCTCTAATCTTCCCTTCATCTCTAAACTCCTCGAACGCCTGGTCCACTCCCGTCTTACCCGCTATCTCTCAGATAACTCTCTTCTCGACCCTCTTCAATCTGTCTTCCGCTCTTTACACTCTACTGAAACTGCCCTCACTAAAGTCTCTAATGACCTACTAACAGCTAAATCTAATGGTCACTACTCCATGCTAATTCTCTTGGATCTCTCCCCAGCATTCGACACTGTGGATCATCAGCTCCTCCTCACTATGCTCCGCTCCATCGGCCTCAAGGACACCGTTCTCTCTTGGTTCTCCTCCTATCTCTCTGACCGATCCTTCACTGTATATTTTGCTGGTTCCTCCTCCTCTCACCTTCCCCTTACTGTTGGGGTTCCTCAAGGATCAGTCCTAGGCCCCCTCCTCTTCTCTTTGTATACTGCCCCTATTGGACAAACAATCAGTAGATTTGGTTTCCAGTACCATCTCTATGCTGACGACACCCAATTATACACCTCTTCTCCTGATATCACGCCTGCCTTTTTAGAAAACACCAGTGATTGTCTTACCGCTGTCTCTAACATCATGTCCTCCCTCTATCTGAAACTGAACCTGTCAAAAACTGAACTCCTCGTGTTCTCTCCCTCTACAAACCTACCTTTGCCCGACATTGCCATCTCTGTGTGCGGTTCCACCATTACTCCAAAGCAACATGCCCGCTGCCTTGGGGTCATCCTTGATTCCGAGCTTTCATTCACCCCCCACATCCGATCACTGGCTCGCTCTTATCTGCATCTCAAAAACATTTCTAGAATTCGCCCTTTTGTTACTTTCGACTCTGCAAAAACTCTTACTGTCTCACTTATTCATTCTCGTCTGGACTATTGTAACTCTCTACTAATCGGCCTCCCACTTACCAAACTCTCCCCGCTCCAATCTGTCCTGAATGCTGCTGCCAGAATCATATTTCTCACCAACCGTTACACCGATGCCTCTACCTTGTGCCAGTCATTACATTGGCTACCCATCCACTCCAGAATCCAGTACAAAACTACTACCCTCATCCACAAAGCACTCCATGGCTCAGCACCGCCCTACATTTCCTCTCTGGTCTCAGTCTACCACCCTACCCGTGCCCTCCGCTCCGCTAATGACCTCAGGTTAGCATCCTCAATAATCAGAACCTCCCATTCCCGTCTCCAAGACTTTACACGTGCTGCGCCGATTCTTTGGAATGCACTACCTAGGTTAATCCCCAATCCCCACAGTTTTAAGAATGCCCTAAAAACGCATTTGTTCAGACTGGCCTACCGCCTCAACGCATTAACCTAACTATCCCTGTGTGGCCTAATAAAAAAATAAATAAATTTAAAAAAACAATCAGGTTCCTCGCATCATGTTCTCATACACTTTATGCAGTCAATAGCCTCTGTGTCTGTGCTGCTACATACTTATGCAGTTAACTGGTTCATGCAGCTTTACATGAACACCCGAGCCTTACACTATGGCTGGTCCAAATAACTAAAGCAATTGTTACCATCCACCTCTCGTGTCTCCCCTTTTCCTCATAGTTTGTAAGCTTGCCAGCAGGGCCCTCATTCCTCCTGGTATCTGTTTTGAACTGTGATTTCTGTTATGCTGTAATGTCTATTGTCTGTACAAGTCCCCTCTATAAGTTGTAAAGCTCTGCGGAATATGTTGGCGCTATATAAATAAAAATTATTATTATTATATATGCCCCTCAAAGTCACTTCAAATGTGATGTGGTCCCTAAAAAAGGGGCTTTGTAAATATTGTTGGGAAAATGAGAAATTGCTGGTCAACTTTTAACCCTTATAACTTCCTAACAAAAAAAAAGTTTCAAAAATTGTGGATCTGTAAAGTAGACATGTGTGAATGTTATTTATTAACTATTTTGTGTGACATAACTCTCAGATTTAAGAGCATAAGCATTCAAAGTTTGAAAACTGCTAAATTTTTAACATTATTGCCAAATTTCCACAAATAAACGCAAGTCATATTGAGCAAGCTTTATCAGTGTCATGAAGTACAATATATCATGAGATATGTCTCAGAATCCCTGAGATCCGTTGAAGCGTTCCAGAGTTATTACATCATAAAATGACACTGGTCATAATTGAAAATATTGGCCTTTTCAGGAAGGTGAAAACAAGCTTCCTGGTAAAGGCGTTAAGTACTATGAGCTGGTCAAAAATGTTCTGCAAAGTCTTCTGCACTTTTAGAAACAGTGTGAAAAGTCCATCTGTCAATCTGTCAACAGATATTCACTGTTTATATGTTATACTGTCTGCCATAGCCTCTCCGAATGATTTAGTATTTTTGCTTGGAGAGCCATTACTGAAGGACATTTTTTTTTTTTTGTAGATATTTACTTAGCAGATTGAATTCAGGACAAGTCATGAAACTTTTTTTTATCTTATTTGGAAAATATAGACCCTACACTTTCAGACCACAGGCTTATTTTTTTGAAGTATGATCCATTTGAAATTCCAACTTGAATTTTGGTACAGATGTGGCTAGGCACATAAGAGACGTGAATTTTTTGAAATTTTTATATCATATAGTTTTTTAGAAATACTTTTCTAAATTTTGAGTTTAAGTCTGCATGAGTAAAATATTAACAAAGATATTCTTGTGACATATCGGGTGAAAGCCTGTATATTTCTGAGTGTAATGGTGTTTCCGTTTCTCTATCTTGGTTCTGGCCTGAGTTATAAGGAGAAACGTAAAGGCATGTGTAGCGCCCCCACTGCCGCAAGGCCGAGGGGTACCCGGTACCGGGCCTCTGAGTCTCTGCTCTGGGGGTTGTCACGGTGGCGAGGCCCGGTCCGTGACCCTGCTGAGGGGCGTACAGTAATAGATGTGGATGGTGGTGGTGGTGCGATGCAGTAAATAACGAGGACACCAGGTTGCAGTCTCTTTACCTCTTTACTGAAGGCTTCAGGGTCCTCAGTCTGGAATACGGTCAACCAGGCTGCGCAAGTCCGGCCGGTCCGATGGCACCTCCAGAGTTCCCTTTGCAGGTGGAAATCTGTGCCTTCCTGCTAGCGCTATGTGTTGTGGTCCTCCCCTGCTGTGCTTACGGGATAGTCCCCACAACTGTTGTGTCTGTTTCTGATGTTCCCTCACAACTCGATTAGATGGTGTTCTGCTAATCCGTCCCTTCCTGATGTTACGGTTGGGACGCACCCATATGACGGGTAGGCTCGGAGCTCTTCCGGGACCCTAGAGTCGCCCCTCTCCACAGGTTGCCCCCTATGTCTTCCTAGGTGATTTAGGTGAGACAGCCCGCCTATGACTGACTGTCCTGCCGTTGGTTTGAAGTATTGCCTGAAGCTGTATATAGAAATACTTGCTCGGCGTTCCGGCCGCCGGTTGTGCGCCTCAGTAGGATGTTGCCTCGGTCTTACAGCACGACTCCTACTGGTATTCTCCTTCTTGCTTTGATCTCGTTTCTCACTCAGCACAATAAATCTCGCTTCTTGTCCTTTCTTAGGGCACCGCCGCTATGAAGTGCAGGCACGGTCCCGTAGCTTTCTCTCTGATTGCCAGGCCTCTGTCAGGATCCCACCCCTGACAGGGACCCTACCGAATCTTCCCCTACAACACCCTCTGCCACAAGGTGTTGCCTGGTTCCAACCCAGTCAGCGTTCTCTCTAACTTCCTGCCTGACCCCCAGTTTTACCAGTATGTGAGGAGTGGCCTAATGAATAGTACCCTTAGCTCCCCCTGGAGGCCCGACTGTGAAATGTATTGGTGTCTGTGATACCTGGTCAGATGAACTCCTTCAGTGCCATCAGACGTACCATAGCCCCCCTTAGTGGCGGGGCCACAGTACTGCAACGACCAGGACATTTTTTTCAAAACTTTGAAAATTAATTAAAAAAAAATGTAAACACTTTCTGACCTCTGACGTAATAATCCATACCGGTGCCCTGGGCCTATTTCACCAAGGCCGTATTATGACGTCATCGCGATCGCCTGCGCACACGGGCTGTGCATGGCGATCACCGACGGGTGTCAGCTGATTCTGACAGCTGACACCCGGCACTAAGTGCCATGCGCGGTCACGGACCGCTCCTGGCACTTAACCCCCTGAATGCTGCTATCGCATTCGATCGCAGCATTCCAGATGCCGGCAGAGGGATGACAGCCCCTCTGCCTTTGGATTGGAGACCCCGCTGAGTGACGCCAGGTCTTGATGGTTGGGATGGTGACCCGATGTCGTCATGATGACATCCGTGTCACCAGAGCTAGGAAAGTTGCTTGATCATGTGCAGTGCATTATCAGCAACTTTCTCTGTCAGTGCAGAGCTGACACTTTGCATAGTATGGGGATGCTGCTGCATCCCCATGCTAGACAACAAAATTTCCCTGATACATAGGGTTAATAATAAATCAGAAAAACTAAATAAATGCAGATATCAACGAACCCCGACAAGCTGATTCAAGCAAAAAAAAGGGTCAAAGAGTATTTTAGACAATACATATAAATTTTATTAATGAATTATACATATCTTAAAATAAAATACAGACAGCACTAACTACTAAGCAGGCACTAAGAGGGGGTCCCAGTAACAAATTTTGCTGTCAAAACTCCCATATAAAAAGTATGCAATTGGCTGTATTTAAAAATGTAAAAACAAAAACTAACTGCACAATATGGACAAAATATATAAATAAATAATGATGCCCACTAGAACTTCAGAACAGTTTCGATCTGCCACTCCAATATCTTGGTTAGATGAAATTTAAGGGAGTGGATATCAAAGCAAAAGTGTCAAAAGCAAAGGCAAGTAACATGAAGTACATAAGGTGCATCACGTGCATGGAAATAGATATAAATTGAAGTGCATATAGTGAGCTGGTACTTACAAAACAAAATAAAGACCAAATCCCCCGGCCTGCCACCCCTACGCGCGTTTCGCCGTAACTTCGGCAGGAGGTGCCTCCATGGAGTCAAAATCGTCACTACACCTGTAGATAAATTCCCAAAGGGGTATAATTTACAAAATGGGGTCACTTGAGGGGGGATTCTGCTCTTCTAGCAATTAGGGGCTCTGTATATGGAGTCTGCAAACACTTCTAGGAACATCTGCGCTCCAGGAGGCAAATAGCGCTCCGTTCCTCCCTAGTCTATCTGTATGGCTAAGTAGTACTGTACAGCCACATATGGGTATTGCCACATTCAGTAGAAATTGTGGGACAAAATTTCGTGCCATTTTTACCCATTTCTTGTGTGAAAATGTAAAATCTGGGGCTAATGCAAAATTTTGGTGGTAGAAATGTAGTTATTTTTTCTTCACTGCCCAATGGTATAAAATTCTGTGACACACCCATACTGTCCATATGAAAACTGCACCGCTAGATAAATTCATTGAGAGGCGTATTTTGTAAAATGTGGTCACTAATAGAGGATTCTGCTGTTCTGGCACCTCATTGGCTTTTGCAGTGGGTCATGGGATCTGCAAACCATAACAGTAAAATCTGCTCCTTGCCTTCCAGTTTGTTGTCAAAAAAATTCCTATTAGCCCTAAGAAAAAAAAAAGAAAACTTGTGGCTAAAACAACATTTTAGTGTCAAAAATGTAATTTATTCTTTCTTCACCGCTCGCTGGTATAAAATTCTGTGAGGCACATGTGGTGTCGATATGATCACTGCACCCCTAGATGAATTCAGTGGGGAGTGTAGTTCGTAAAATGAGTTCACATATAGGGTGTGACATGGCACCCTCAAACCAGTTCAGAAAAATCTGAACTCTAATATGGCGCCTCGTCCCTTCCGAGCTTTGCATTTTGCCTTAAAAGTAGTATTCCCCCACATATGTGGTATCGGTGTACTCAGGAGAAATTGCACAACAAATTGTATGGTGCAATTTCTCCTGTTTCTCTTATGAAAATGCAATATTTTGCGCTAAAAACATCTGTGGGGAAAATTTGATTTTTTTTTTTTTTTTTTTTAACGGCTCAATGTTATAAACTTCTGTGAAGCACCTGGGGCTTCAATGTGCTCACCACACATCAGAACAGTTCTCTGACTAATCTAGTTTCCAAAATGATGTCACTTTTTAGACACATCAGAGGCTCTGCAATCGTGACAAGGCGTCCGCCAATTGTTCCAGCAAATTTTACATTCAAACGGTGCTCCTTCCCTTCCGAGCCATGTTGTGCACCCAAACAGTGGTTTTCTCCCTCATATGGGGTATCAGCATGCTTGCATATGAAGTAAATTTTTTGTGGGAAAAAAACTTAAATGTTCATTTTTTTTTTTTCATATTCCAAAAATTCTTGTGAAGCACCTGAAGGGTTAATAAACTTCTTGAATGTGCTTTTTGAGCACCTTGAGGGGTGCAGTTTTTAGAATGGTGTCACTTTTGAGTATCTTCTATCGTATAGACCCCTCAACCTGACTTCAAATGTGAAGTGGTCTCTAAAAAAATTGTTTTGTAAATTTTGTCGGAAAAATGAAAAATCGCTGGTCAACTTTTAACTCTTATAACTTCCTAACAAAAAAAAAGTTGGTTCCAAAATTGTGCTGATGTAAAGTAGACATGTGGTAAATTTTATTTATTACCTATTTTGTCTGACATATCTTTGTGATGTATGGGCATGAAAATTTAAAGTTGGAAAATTGCGAAATTTTGAAATTTTTTGTCAAATTTCCGTTTTTTTTTTTCACAACACAAGTCATACCAAAGAATTTTTACCACTAATGTGTAGTACAATATGTCACGAAAAAACAAACTCAGAATTACCGGGATCCGTTAAAGCGTTCCTGAGTTATAACCTCATAAAGGGACAGTGGTCAGATTTGTAAAAATTGGCCTGGTCATTAACAGGGAAACCATCTTAGGGGGTAAAGGGGTTAAAATATATAGAAATTTTTTTCTGCACATTTTGCATTCTTGTAGACACTATTACCAAAGCACAAAATCTCAAAAGAATTTAAAGTATGGAAGAGAATTGCATTGGTTCACTTGAAATGGAATAACTAATTTTTACATTTTTTTTTATTTTTTTTTTTTACCTTTTTATTTCGTTTTTCTGAGACTTTAACTTTTATTAGTCTGATTGCTGGTATGCATTGCAATGCATTATACCTGTCAGTGCTACAATGACAGAAGCCTCCTGGACCATGTTCTTGGCATGTTCTAAACAGGCCACCGTAGCTGGCAGACCTGGAGGCGTGCACCTCTCAATGAATTTGGTGTATCTTGATCCTGCAAGCCCCTTGTTAAGACTGGCGCATGAAGCTGGGCATTAATATACTGTATATAAGATTGCGTATAACATATTTGTCTTTCTCTGCACAGGATTATGCAGCAGTGAAGAAATCTGGAGAGTTTGTCACCCCCAGCAGCTGTCCCAGTGTGTCTGGCGGATACAGCAAAATGACAAGGTCTTCACCTTCCTCACATGAACACAAGAGAAACAAGGAGCAGAAGATCCTGGACCTCACCAACAAGATCACTGAACTGCTGACTGGAGAGGTGAGAACTGCTGGGAATACTGAGACACTAAAGTAATTTTGGTGGGACCAGCTGACTATCTAGTGGTTATGTTAAAGGTATCTTCACACTGAACAACTTAACAACGATATCGCTAGCAATCCGTGACGATGCAGCGTCCTGGATAGCGATATCGTTGTGTTTGACACGCAGCAGCGATCTGGATCCTGCTGTGATGTCGTTGGTCAGAGCTAGGAGGCCAGCACCTTATTTCGTCACTGGATCTCCCGCAGACATCGCTGGATCGGTGTGTGTGACACCGATCCAGCGATGTCTTCACTGGTAACCAGGGTAAACATCGGGTTACTAAGCGCAGGGCCGCGCTTAGTAACCCGATATTTACCTTGGTTACCAGCGTAAAAGTAAAAAAAAAAAAACACTACATACTTACATTCCGCTGTCTGTCCCCCGGCGCTGTGCTTCTCTGCATTGTGTAAGTGCCAGCCGGAAAGCAGGGCACAGCGGTGACGTCACCGCTCTGCTTTCCGGCCGCTGTGCTTACACAGTGCAGAGAAGCAGAACGCCGGGGGACAGACAGCGGAAGGGAAGTATGTAGTGTTTGTTTTTTTTAACTTTTTCGCTGGTAACCAGGGTAAACATCGGGTTACTAAGCGCGGCCCTGCGCTTAGTAACCCGATGTTTACCCTGGTTACCCGGGGACCTCGGCATCGTTGGTCGCTGGAGAGCTGTCTGTGTGACAGCTCTCCAGCAACCAAACAGCGACGCTGCAGCGATCTATTGCTGCAGCGTCGCTAAATGTGACGGTACCTTTAGACTCTCCCACTGCAGCAGATGTGAAGGTCTCATTACCTAGAGAAAAAGTATGTTAAGCCCCACTTACACATTATACTAATGTCAGCCAAACTCGCCAACAACGGGTTCCACCAATGGACTAATGTGTTTGGGAGCCCCAGTTGTCACAGGAGCTAAGGATCCAGCCTGTTTGATTTCCTTTTGTTCTCCCAAAGATAAGCCACTACCAGATATATATGATTATTGGCTATCTCATAGATAACACAGGAGCGGACGAGCGAGTCCTATTGTGCATGGGAGAGATGGAAAATATAGTTGCCAGATGATTATTCGTTGACAGTCAGTCATCTCGGGGTCTTTACAATTTAATATGCAGATCATCTGTTCCTCTGGAAGAAGCTACTGCCAGACTTGATTTACAGATTTTGAATACTTAAGATAAAAGTTGGCTAAACCCCAGAATGGTCTGACAGTGTTATCGTATGCTTATAATGACCTCCTGACATCTTCTTTCGGGGACATACTTTTTAATGTACAAACGGTAACTAGCCTCTGCTAGGCCATTATGACAAGGGATTATTTGACATTGGAATATAAGGAGCTACCATGTTGTAATCTAACATCGTAGCTTGTTATATTCCCATGTGAGATAAACCTCTACCACAAAGGTCTAGCAGTAGCTTCTTCCCTTCTCCACATTAAAAACACATTGGGATCTAAGAATATATATTTATGGGGGAGCCAGATGTTGTTCAACAGCTATATAAAAGTATATAAGTGTATTTTAACCCCTTAAGCCCCGAAGGTGGTTTGCATGTTAATGACCGGGCCAATTTTTAAAATTCTGACCACTGTCCCTTTATGAGGTTATAACTCTGGAACGCTTCAACGGATCTTGGCGATTTTGACACTGTTTTCTCGTGAGATATTGTACTTCATATTAGTGGTAAAATTTATTCGATATAACTTGTGTTTATTTGTGAAAAAAGCGGAAATTTGGCAAAAATTTTGAAAATTTCACAATTTTCCAACTTTGAATTTTTATGCCCTTAAATCACAGAGATACGTCACGCAAAATACTTAATAAGTAACATTTCCCACATGTCTACTTTACATCAGCAAAATTTTGGAACCAAAATTTTTTTTTGTTAGGGAGTTATAAGGGTTAAAAGTTGACCAGCAATTTCTCATTTTTACAACACCATTTTTTTTTAGGGACCACATCTCATTTGAAGTCATTTTGAGGGGTCTATATGATAGAAAATACCCAAGTGTGACACCATTCTAAAAACTGCACCCCTCAAGGTGCTCAAAACCACATTCAAGAAGTTTATTAACCCTTCAGGTGTTCCACAGGAATTTTTGGAATGTTTAAATAAAAATGAACATTTAACTTTTTTTCACACAAAATTTACTTCAGCTCCAATTTGTTTTATTTTACCAAGGTTAACAGGAGAAAATGGACCCCAAAAGATGTTGTACAATTTGTCCTGAGTACGCCGATACCCCATATGTGGGGGTAAACCACTTTTTGGGCACATGACAGAGCTCGGAAGCGAAGGAGCGCCATTTGACTTTTCAATGCAAAATTGACTGGAAATGAGATGGGACGCCATGTTGCGTTTGGAGAGCCCCTGATGTGCCTAAACATTGAAACCCCCCACAAGTGACACCATTTTGGAAAGTAGACCCCTTAAGGAACTTATCTAGATGTGTTGTGAGCACTTTGACCCAACAAGTGCTTCACAGAAGTTTATAATGCAGAGCCGTAAAAATACAAAATCATATTTTTTCACAAAAATGATCTTTTCGCCCCCAATTTTTTATTTTCCCAAGGGTAAGAGAAGAAATTAGACCACAAACGTTGTTGTGCAATTTGTCCTGAGTACAAGGATACCCCATATGTGGGGGAAAACCACTGTTTGGGCGCATAGCAGAGCTCGGAAGGGAAGGAGCGCCATTTGACTTTTCAATGCAAAATTGACTGGAATTGAGATGGGACACCATGTCGCGTTTGGACAGCCCCCGATGTGCCTGAACATTAAAACCCCCCACAAGTGACACCATTTTGGAAAGTAGACCCCCTAAGGAACTTATCTTGATGTGTTTTGAGAGCTTTGAACCCCCAAGTGTTTCACTACAGTTTATAACGCAGAGCCGTGAAAATATAAATTCTTTTTTTTTTTTCAGAAAAATGATTTTTTAGCCCCCAGTTTTGTATTTTCACAAGGGTAACAGGATAAATTGGACTCCAAAAGTTGTTGTCCAATTTGTCCTGAGTACGCTGATACCCCATATGTGGGGGGGAACCACTGTTTGGGCGCATGGCAGAGCTCGGAAGGGAAGGAGCGCCATTTGGAATGCAGACTTAGATGGATTGGTCTGCAGGCGTCACGTTGCATTTGCAGAGCCCCTGATGTACCCAAACAGTACAACCCCCCACAAGTGACCCAATATTGGAAACTAGACCTCCCAATGAACTTATCTAGATGTGTTTTGAGAGCTTTGAACCCCCAAGTGTTTCACTACAGTTTATAACGCAGAGCCGTGAAAATATAAATTCCTTTTTTTTTTCAGAAAAATGATTTTTTTAGCCCCCCAAATTTTTATTTTCCCAGAGATAACAAGAGAACTTGGACTCCAAAAGTTGTTGTCCAATTTGTCCCGAGTACACTGATGCCCCATATGTTGGGGTAAACCCCTGTTTGGGCGCACGGGAGAGCTCGGAAGGGAAGGAGCACTGTTTTACTTTTTCAACGCAGAATTGTCTGGAATTGAGATCGGACGCCATGTCACGTTTGGAGAGCCCCTGATGTGCCTGAACAGTGGAAACTCCCCAATTCTACCTGAAACTAATCCAAACATAACCCTAATCCCAACTGTAACCCTAACCACACCCCTAACCTTGACACACCCCTAATTTTAATCCCAACCGTAAATGTAATCCAAACCCTAACTTTAGCCCCAACCCTAACCCTAACTTTAGCCCCAACCCTAACTTTAGCCCCAACCCTATCCCTAACTTTAGCTCCAACCCTAGCCACAACCCTAACCCTAACCCTAGCCCTAGCCCTAACCCTAGCCCTAACCCTAGCCCTAATGGGAAAATGGAAATAAATACATTTTTTTTATTTTATGATTTTTCCCTAACTAAGGGGGTGATGAAGGGGGGTTTGATTTACTTTTATAGCGTTTTTTTATATCGGATTTTTATGATTGGCAGCTGTCACACTAAAACAGAGGTCCCCAACCTTTTTTGCACCAGGGACCGGCTTGAAGCAAGACCAGTTTTCCATGGCCCGGTGGGGGTGGGGCAGGGGCGGGGCTTTGGTCATATGGGGGTGGGGTTATGGAGGGATGGAGCTTAGTGCATACTTATCATATAATTATGACATTTATAATGAGAATGTGATTCAACTTACCATAGGTTCAGAATGAGTGGGAGCACCATGCTTGTTTCCCTGGTGCTCTGCACCATTATTGCCCCATAGCTGTGCCATATAGTGCTCTGCACCATTATTGCCCCATAGCTGTGCCATACAGTGCTCTGCACTGTTTATTATTGCCCCATAGCTGTGCCATACAGTGCTCTGCACCATTATTGCCCCATAGCTGTGCCGTATAGTGCTCTGCACCATTATTGCCCCATAGCTGTGCTATACAGTGCTCTGCACCGTTCATTATTGCCCCATAGCTGTGCCATGTAGTGCTCTGCACCATTCATTATTGCCCCATAGCTGTGCCATACAGTGCTCTGCACCATTATTGCCCCATAGCTGTGCCATATAGTGCTCTGCACCATTATTGCCCCATAGCTGTGCCATACAGTGCTCTGCACCATTATTGCCCCATAGCTGTGCCATATAGTGCTCTGCACCATTGCCCCATAGCTGTGCCATATAGTGCTCTGCACCGTCCATTATTGCCCCATAGCTGTGCTGCTGCTGCTGCAATAAAAATAATAAAACACATACTCACCTCTCTTGCTTGCAGCTCCTCGGCGCCATCTTCCCGGCGTCTCTCCGCACTGACTGATCAGGCAGAGGGCGGCGCGCACACTATATGCGTCATCGCGCCCTCTGCCTGCAGTCAGTGCGGAGAGACGCCGGGAAGATGGAGACAGCGCCCGGCGTGTGGAACGAGGATAGGTGAATATGTCATACTTACCTGCTCCCGGCGTCCCGCTCCTTCCCCCGGACAGCGGGTCTTCGGTGCCGCAGCCTCTTCCTCTATCAGCGGTCACCGGCACCGCTGATTAGAGAAATGAATTATGCGGCTCCGCCCCTATGGGAGGTGGAGCAGCCTATTAATTTCTCTAATGAGCGGTCCCACGTGACCGCTGAACAGGGGCGCCGCGGACCGGCTGAAAAACCCCAACGGCCCGGTCCTGGTCCGCGGACCGGCGGTTGGGGACCTCTGCACTAAAAGACGCTTTTTATAGCAAAAAAGTT
Organism: Ranitomeya variabilis; assembly: GCF_051348905.1. Classification (NCBI taxonomy): domain Eukaryota; kingdom Metazoa; phylum Chordata; class Amphibia; order Anura; family Dendrobatidae; genus Ranitomeya; species Ranitomeya variabilis. Next base: position 400,625,080 of record NC_135235.1, on the reverse strand, counting down.
TTTGCGTCTCCACATTTTGAGACCTATAATTTTTCCGTATTTTGGTCCACAGAGTCATGTGAGGTCTTGTTTTTTGCGGGACGAGTTGACGTTTTTATTGGTAACATTTTCGGACATGTGACAGTTTTTGATCACTTTTTATTCCGATTTTTGTGAGGCAGAATGACCAAAAACCAGATATTCATGAATTTCTTTTGGGGGAGGCGTTTATAACGTTCCACGTTTGGTAAAATTGATAAAGCAGTTTTATTCGTCGGGTCAGTACGATTACAGCGATATCTCATTCATATCATTTTTTTATGTTTTGGCGCTTTTATACGATAAAAGCTATTTTATAGAAAAAATAATTATTTTGGCATCGCTTTATTCTGAGGACTATAACTTTTTTATTCTTTTGGTTATGATGCTATATGGCGGCTCGTTTTTTGCGGGACAAGATGACGTTTTCAGCGGTACCATGGTTATTTATATCCGTCTTTTTGATCGCGTGTTATTTCACTTTTTGTTTGGCGGTATGATAATAAAGCGTTGTTTTTTGGCTCGTTTTTTTTTTTTTTCTTACGGTGTTCACTGAAGGGGTTAACTAGTGGGACAGTTTTATAGGTTGGGTCGTTACGGACGCGGCAATACTAAATATGTGTACTTTTATTGGGTTTTTTTGTTTTTTTTAGATAAAGAAATGTATTTATGGGAATAAAATTTTTTTTTTTTTCTTCTTTATTTAGGATTTTTTTTTTTTTTTTTTTTTTACACACGTGGAAATGTTTTTTTTTTACTTTGTCCCAGGGGGGGATATCACAGATCGCCGATCTGATAGTTTGCGTAGCACTTTATCAGATCGGCGATCTCAATCACAGCGCTGCAGGCTTACCAGCGCCTGCACGGCACCCGGAAGTACTCCCTGCAGGACCCGGATGCAGCCCCGCGGCCATTTTGGATCCGGGGCCTCCAGGGAGGAGACGCTCTGTACAAGGTGAGTACATTCCCTTGTACCGATCGTCTCAGGGAAGCCCGCAGGGAGCCCCCTCCCTGCGCGATGCTTCCCTGTACCGCCGGTACACCGCTATCATGTTTGATCGCGATGTGCCGGGGGTTAATGTGCCGGGGGCGGTCCGTGACCACTCCTGGCACATAGTGCTGGATGTCAGCTGCGATAGGCAGCTGACACCCGGCCGCGATCGGCCGCGCTCCCCCCGTGAACGCGGCCGATCGCTATGACGTACTATCCCGTCACTGGGAATTAAGTCCCAGGTCACCTTGACGGGATAGTACGTCATATGGGATTAAGGGGTTAAGAATCTATATAAAGTATTCTTAAAAGTAATTTTTTTACATTTTGAGTTTTTTTTCACCACTAAAATATATATTTTTTTACATGTCTGCAATTGCCGTAATCAAACTGACCTGCAGAAATATGTTGTCAGGTCATTTTTACCACGCAATGAATGCCGTAACAAAAAAAAGAATGGCTCAAATGTGTTTTTTTCATAGTTTCACCTCGCTTGGCATTTTGTTTTCTAGTTTTCCAGTAACTCTTCTTGTTATGTTGGTGGAAAAATAAAAATTATGGCTCATGTAGGAAGGGGAGAAAAAGAAACCTATATTGCAAAAGCTAAACTTTTCTGAGACAGGAAGCAGTTAAGAAAGATATCTAGATGATGACTTTATCATTATGTGTCAGGTTCCTATAAGGTGTCGGGATGTCACTGTCCATTTCTCCATGGAGGAGTGGGAGTATATGGAAGGACACAAGGAAATGTACAAGGACATCATGATGGAAAACCAACAGTCTCTCACATCGCTGGGTAAGAAACGTAATTACCTTTAGTATGATCAGTAGAAACTCTGTGTAATTGTAAATGTTTTATCTTATTTGTTTTTTTACTTTGAACAGATTTACTAGTAAATATCACATCTGAAAATCGTTTGGCTGATGGTAATGAGCCAGTGTCAAGTGATGGCGCAGACCCCAGAGACACAGAAACATGTACACCTATAAACCATTTACAGCGATCTCCATCTCCTAATATTAAAGAACAACCAGCGAGATTTGAAGAGGTAAATCTTCTTCATCCTGAAGTATATACACCTTCAGATCTTATACACTATAAATCTTTTCATATTAAGGAGGAACTATGTGATGAAAGATATCTCACAGATCCAGAAATGTATGCAACCACAGAACATATCCAACAATACTCATCTCCATACATTAAGGAGGAACCAGTCTCTTGGGAAGGAAGTCCTCTTCTAGACATTGACTTTTATGCTTCCAGAAATCATCTGCAATACCCTCCTACTCTTATTAAAGAGGAACCGGGTTCATTGGAAGAAGGGGCGTTCAAGAATGCCAACATTTACAGACCCGTGAATAACACAAAGACGCGATTCACAGCTCTAAATCAAGCAACCCATGCCTCAGGCCAAGCATACTATATATTTGAGGATGAAACCCATCTCAACAGCTCTGATTTCTTAGGACATAAAGCTTCTCAATTGTTTGAATGTTCAAAATGTGGGGATTGCTTTAGAACAAGATCATTATTTGATGTCCATCAGAGAATTCATAAAGGAATGAAAGTATATCCTTGTCAGGAATGTGGGAAATGTTTTAGTTGCAGTGCCCACCTTACTCTTCATCAGAGAGTCCATACTGGGGAGAGACCCTTTTCTTGTTCGGATTGTGGGAAATGTTTCAACCGTAATGCTCACCTCACTGTGCATCGTAGGATACACACAGGAGAGAGGCCATACCCTTGCAATGTATGTGGGAAGACTTTTAATTGTAGCGCAAGCCTTATTGTCCATCGGAGAATTCACACAGGAGAGAAGCCTTACCCATGCCACGAGTGTGGAAAACGTTTTGCCACCAACTCCGACCGAGCAAAACATGAAAAGGTCCACACTGGTATAAAACCTTTCTCTTGTTTAGACTGCAAAAAAAGTTTTGGTTGCAGTTCGCATCTGATAAAACACGAGAAAATTCACATTAGGGAGAAGCCTTATTCTTGTACTGCCTGTGGGAAACGTTTTGTCCAGAAAACACTGTTGACTTTGCATTTAAAGACACATTCACAGCAGTGACTAGATCTTAATTTTGCTTAGAAAAATCTGATTATACCTTCCTATAGAAAGCTTTAGTAAAGCTAAATTATTTGGCGTAATTGCACCTAATAAATACCTCCTCAGCAAGATGCTAAATTGAATCCCTTATAATCTAATGGCGTTTATTTCCCATTGGTGTGTCCTTACAGTCAAAAGCACCAAAGCAATTTCTTTATTAACTAAGGATCTTATGGTGCTCTAAATTTGTGTATGAAGATACAGCATATGCTGACATATACAGTACTGTGCATAGGTTTTAGACAGGTGTGGAAAAAAACATTGCAAAGTAAGACTGCTTTAAAAAAATAGAAGTGTTAAGTTTACTTTTATTAAGTAAGGAAGTGAACGTACAAAAGAGAAATCTAAAAAAAAAAAAAAAAAAAAAAAAATCAATATTTGCTGTGACCGCACTTTTCCTTCAAATCAGCATCAATTCTTCTAGATACACTTTTAGGCTACGTTCACATTTGCGTTGTGCGCCGCAGCGTCGGCGCCGCAGCGCACAACGCAAACAAAAACGCGGCAAAACGCACGCTAAAACGCATGCGTAAACGCGGCGCAAAACGCAGCACAACGCATGTCCATGCGCCCCCATGTTAAATATAGGGGCGCATGACGCATGCGGCGCCGCTGCGGCGCCCGACGCTGCGGCGCTGACCGCAAATGTGAACGTAGCCTTACATAGTTTTTAAATGAACTCCGCAGGCAGGTTATTCCAAACATCTTGGAGAGCTAACCAAAGATCTTCTGTGGATATAGGCTTGCTCAAATCCTTTTGCCTCTTCAAATGGTTCTTAAAGAATTTATCCGGGACTAGTTTATTTTTTTTACTCTGGGTCTAAGAATAAGCACGCAGTTGCTAACTACTTACCTGTTCTACCTGGCGCTGACTTAGAGCTATCACAGAGCGCTCCTGCTGGCGAGTCTGCTGTTTCACGTCAACAGAGCAGCTCTTCTGGGTTGGCTTTGTTGATGGTGCTCGACTACCGACATCATGCTTGTTGACAGCCAACTTCCAATTATTCAGCGGAGAGCCTGCTGTTATTCAGCATGACATCAGTCATGCCTTGTCAATAGAGCGGAAGAGAAGCAGCTGCTCTGTCGATGTATCGTCAGCAGAAGCTGAAGAATCGCCGGCAGGAGCAGGCGGTGACCGCTGTGAGCTAGCAGAGATCAGCGGCAGGCAGAAATGACAGGTAGTTAGCAACTAAAAGAGCTTATCTCTAAATTAGAATATCATCAGAAAGTTAATTTATTCCAGTTCTTCAATACAAAAAGTGAAACTCATATAGAGTCATTACAAACAGAGTGATGTATTTCAAGTGTTTATTTCTGTTAATGTTGATGATTATGGCTTAGAGCCAATGAAAACCCAAAAGTCATTATCTCAGTAAATTAGAATAATTATCAAAAAACACCTGGAAAGGCTTCCTAAGCATTTAAAAAGGTCCCTTAGACTGTTTCAGTGGGCTCCACAATCATGGGGAAGACTGCTGACTTGACAGATGTCCAGAAGGCAGTCATTGACACACTCCACAAGGAGGGTAAGCTACAAAAGGTCATTACTAAAGAAGCTGGTTGCTCACAGAGTTCTGTATCCAAGCATATTAATGGAGTGGAAGGAAAGTGTGGTAGGAAAAGGTGCACAAGTAACCGGGGATAACTGCAGCTTTGAAAAGATTAAGAAAAGGCCATTCAAAAATTATGGGGGGATTCACAAGGAGTGGACTGCTGCTGGAGTCATTGCTTCAAGAGCCACCACAGACAGACGTATCCATAGTTACATAGTTATTAAGGTTGAAGGAAGACTTTAAGTCCATCTAGTTCAACCCATAGCCTAACCTAACATGCCCTAACATGTTGATCCAGAGGAAGGCAAAAAAAACCCATGTGGCAAAGAGTAAGCTCCACATTGGGGAAAAAAATTACTTCCCGACTCCACATACGGCAATCAGAGTAGTTCCGTGGATCAACACCCTATCAAGGAATCTAGTGTATATATATATCTGTAACATTATACTTTTCCAGAAAGGTATCCAGTCCCCTCTTAAATTTAAGTAATGAATCGCTCATTACAACATCATACGGCAGAGAGTTCCATAGTCTCACTGCTCTTACAGTAAAGAATCTGCATCTGTTATTATGCTTAAACCTTCTTTCCTCCAGACGTAGAGGATGCCCCCTTGTCCCTGTCTCAGGTCTATGATTAAAAAGATCATCCGAAAGGTCTTTGTACTGTCCCCTCATATATTTATACATTAAAATAAGATCACCCCTTAGTCTTCGTTTTTCCAAACTAAATAGCCCCAAGTGTAATAACCTATCTTGGTTTTGCAGACCCCCCCCAGTCCTCTAATAACCTTGGTCGCTCTTCTCTGCACCCGCTCTAGTTCAGCTATGTCTTTCTTATACACCGGAGACCAGAACTGTGCACAGTATTCTAAGTGTGGTCGAACTAGTGACTTGTATAGAGGTAAAATTATGTTCTCCTCATGAGCATCTATGCCTCTTTTAATCATCCCATTATTTTATTTGCCTTTGTAGCAGCTGCCTGACACTGTCCACTGAATATGAGTTTGTCATCCACCCATACACCCAGGTCTTTTTCATGGATGGTTTTGCCCAGAGTTTTAGAATTAAGCACATAGTTATACATCTTATTACTTCTACCCAAGTGCATGACCTTACATTTATCCCCATTAAAGCTCATTTGCCATTTATGAGCCCAAGCTTCTAGTTTACATAAATCATCCTGTAATATAAAATTGTCCTCCTCTGTATTGATTAGCCTGCAGAGTTTAGTGTCATCTGCAAATATTGAAATTCTGCTCTGAATGCCCCCTACAAGGTCATTAATAAATATGTTAAAAAGAAGAGGGCCCAATACTGACCCCTGTGGTACCCCACTGCTAACCGCGACCCAGTCCGAGTGTGCTCCATTAATAACCACCCTTTGTTTCCTATCCCTGAGCCAGCTCTCAACCTACTTACACATATTTTCCCCTATCCCCATTATTCTCATTTTATGTATCAACCTTTTGTGTGGCACCGTATCAAAACTTTTGAAAAGTCCATATACACTACATCTACTGGGTTCCCTTGGTCCAGTCCGGAACTTACCTCTTCATAGAAGCTGATCAAATTAGTCTGACATGAACGGTCCCTAGTAAACCCGTGCTGATACTGGGTCATGAGGTTATTCCTCTTCAGATAATCCAGTATAGCATCTCTTAGAAAACCCTCCAGGATTTTACCCACAGTAGAGGTTAAGCTTACTGGCCTCTAATTACCGAGTTCAGTTTTTGTCCCCTTTTTGAATATTGGCACCACATTTGCTATACGCCAGTCCTGTGGTACAGACCCTGTTATTATGGACTCTTTAAAGATTAAAAATAATGGTCTATCAATGACAGTTCTTAATTCCTGCAGTACTCGGGGATGTATCCCATCCGGGCCCGGAGATTTGTTAATTTTAGTGATTTTTAGACGTCGCCGTATTTCCTGCTGGATTAAGCAGGTGACACTTAGGGTACTGTCACACAGTGCCATTTTCATCGCTACGACGGCACGATTCGTGACGTTGCAGCGTCGTATGATTATCGCTCCAGCGTCGTAGACTGCGGTCACACGTTGCAATACACGGCGCTGGAGCGATAATTTCATGACGTATTTGCGATGTAGAAGCCGTTGGTTACTGTGCGCACATTGTATACAACCTGTGTCTCACAATGCAATCATGCCGCCACAGCGGGACACTAGACGACGAAAGAAAGTTTCAAACGATCTGCTACGACGTACGATTCTCAGCGGGGATCCGGATCGCAGTAGCGTGTCAGACACAACGATATCGTAACGATATCGCTAGAACGTCACGAATCGTGCCGTCGTAGCGATGAAAATGGCACTGTGTGACGGTACCCTTAATGGGGAATTTTTGTTATCACTGATCATATTGTCTGCCATGGGGTTTTCTTTTGTAAATACTGATGAAAAAAAGTCATTTAGCATATTTGCTTTTTCCTCATCCTCATCCACCATTTCACCCAGACTATTTTTAAGGGGGCCAACACTTTCATTTTTTTAGTTTCTTACTATTTATGTAGTTAAAGAATATTTTGGGGTTATTTTTGCTCTCTCTGGCAATGAGTCTCTCGGTCTCAATCTTTGCTGCCTTGATTTGCTTTTTACAGAATTTATTTAATTTTCTGTATTTATTTAATGCCTCCTCACTACCTACTTCCTTTAATTCTCTAAATGCTTTCTTTTTGTCCCTTATTGCGCCCCTTACAGCTCTATTTAGCCATATTGGTTTCCTCCTATTTCTAGTATGTTTATTCCCATACGGTATATACTGTGCACAGGTCCTATCCAGGATGCTAATAAACGTCTCCCATTTTCTTTGTGTATTTTTATGTCTCAGGATATCGTCCCAGTTAATTGCACCAAGATCCTCTCTCATTCGTTGGAAATTTGCCCTCCTGAAGTTTAGTGTCCTTGTCACCCCCCTACTACCCATCTTATTAAAGGTTACATGAAAACTTATTATTTTGTGATCACTATTCCCCAAGTGACCCCCAACCCTTATATTTGATATGCGGTCTGGCCTGTTGGTTAATATTAGGTCTAGCAGTGCCCCCCTTCTTGTTGGGTCCTGAACCAGTTCTGAAAGGTAATTGTCTCTCATAGTTGTCAAAAACCGATTACCTTTGCTGGAACTGCAGGTTTCTGTTCCCCAATTTATTTCAGGGTAGTTGAAGTCCCCCATAATAATGACTTCTCCTTGAGTCGCAGCTTCATCTATTTGCTTTACGAGGATATTCTCCATTGCTTCCATTATTTTTGGATATTTATAACAAACCCTTATCAGTAATTTATTATTTTTCCCCCTCCCCTTATCTCCACCCACAGGGACTCTACATTTTCATTTAATTCACCTATATTATCACGCCGGATGGGTTTTAAGGATGATTTTACATATAGACACACCCCTCCCCCTCGCTTATCTGTACGGTCATTTCTGAAAAGGCTATAGCCCTGCAAGTTAACAGCCCAGTCATGGCTCTCATCCAGCCACGTCTCCGATATCCCCACCATGTCATAATTATGCTCCAACATTAATTCTAATTCCTCCATTTTGTTGGCGAGGCTTCTGGCATTAGTATACATGCATTTGATGTTCCTCTCTGTACCTCTATTCTTTCTTAAATTATTAACTGTTCTAACCCCACCCCCCATGCCACCCCCAACTTCCTTATTTGTGCCCAGGTCTCTATCTGCCCTATCTTGCCCTCCTATAAATTGAATACCCTCCCCCCCAATCCCTAGTTTAAACACTCCTCCAACCTTCTAGCCATTTTCTCCCCCAGCACAGCTGCACCTTCCCCATTGAGGTGCAGTCCCCTATAAACCCTTCATTGAATTTCAAGGCTTCAACTTTATTCTTCATCAGGAAAATGACTAAAACATACATCCAACTAGATGCTTCCCTGATGGTATTGCATAATGGTTATGGATCTACATGTGTTTTTCAACATTGAAGACCTCATTAATCCTGACCGAACTCCATATAATGAAATGCATCTCCAAACTTGTAAGGAACGTCCACCATGCTTCACTTTTCAATGCAGAAGCTCATTATTGTACTGCTCTCCAGCCCTTCAAAGAACAAACTGCTTTCTTTTACAGCCAAATATTTCACATTTTGACTCATCAGTTCAGTGTAGCTGATGCCATTTTTCTGCACCCCAGTTCCTATGTTTTTGTGCAGTATTGAGTTGTTTGGCCTTGTTTGTGTCAAAGGTATGATTTTTTTGGCTGCAATTCTTCCATGAAAACCCTTCTGACCAAACTTTCCCGAGCAGTAGATGAGTGTAGCTTGTTTCCACTAGTTGCTGCCTGTTCTGAGCTGATGGCACTGCTTGACATCTTCTGGTTTCAAAGGGAAGTAAGCATGATGTATCTACAATCTGCTTTGATAAGCTGTCCTGGCTAACCACTGTGTCACTGGTCCTCATCAATGCCCTTTACTTGGTGATTTCTTTGCTTTGAAATCCTTACAAGGGAGGAGACCTTGTGTATTGTTACTGTTTGGTAATGGGTGTGACCTGTGTCTACCACAAGCTCCTCACCTTTGCCACATAGTTTGCCTATTCCTCATCCACTTTTACACCTCTTATACAGCTGTTTGTTAATTACTGTGATTGAACCTTCATATAAAATTATTATCTGTTACCTGTTTGGTATAATTGGTTACTCATACACCTGACTAATATCCTACAAGATTCCTGACATTGTGCTAGTATACATGGAAGAAATTATGCTGCTTTGAAGGTAAAGGGCGGTCACACAAATTGATTTGATTTTGATTCATTTTTTGTTCATTCACTTTGCATTTTGTTAATTGATAAAATAAATTATTTTATTTATGACAGCATTTGTATTTTGCAGCATGTTTTTCACAGCTGCCTAAAAATTTTGCACAATACTGTATAAGGGGAGATGAAATGCTCTGGATTGTGTATGATCATGAGATGCCTTGCAGTGTGTGTTGGGGAGAAGGGTGGGTCTGTAAAGGTATGAGAGACACGAGATGTTTCAGCCTATGGCTGGTCAAGAGAGCTTAATTCATTCATTTATGGGGAGCTCTATAATAAATAGCACTTAGGCCAGCTTCACACGCACTCATTTCAGAGGTCATATCCAGGACATGATGTTCATGCCATGTACTGGTCTCCGTACCTGGACTAAACACCTCATAAACATTTATGAGGTTGTTAGTTCAGGTCAGGAGACCCTTTGCCAGTCTGGAAAATGTGGTCCGTACAATGAACAGTAAAGTGCAGACATGTGAAGCTGGCCATAGGAGGATATTATATTTTACTGATGTAATGCCAATTATACCTCAAATACCATCACTTACCTTGTTCTAATATAACCTTGTGTTACCTGCTAGGAAATGAGTAGCATCTTGGAAACTAACCAGCACCCTGAAAGGGCCACAGGACTTTTCACTAAATTTTTTATGTTGAACTCAACACACAATCTAATAGTTGAATAACAAGGTTTATTTTATTTTGCATCTCCTTTACAGAGATATTATCAATCAAATATTTACACTTAATGAGTTAACACCCACATGGACTTAACTGAAGTTTTAATTAGGGGCATGCACCTCTGTCTCCTGTACTACACTGACCAATCATAAGCAGAGAAGTGCAGAAGGACCTGTGTTGATGTCACTAGGGTCACCTGACCTGAGACCACATGTCCTGCCAGCCAGAGTATGCAGCCTAAATAAGAATTGAAGATATATTTCACAGAAGTGTGGAGCTTTTAATCCCAGTTAATATGTCCACACTTCTGTGCAGTGTAAAATATTTTCAGTGCATATTTAGCCTGCACACTCCAGCTGGCCGGACATATGGACTCAGTTCATGTGACCCTGATGACATCACTGGTTTTTCTGCACTTCTATGTTGCTGCTTGCTTATGACTGGTCAGCATCATCCAGGAGGCAGAAGTACACGCCCCCAGTGAAAACTATCTAATAATACCCACTTGGATTTAACTAAAGTAAACTCTGTCATGCCGCTGCCGCCGCTCGCTTCGTCTTCTCATACTTACCTGTCCTCGGCGTCCCGGCGCGGCTCCTCCTCTGCAGCGTCTTCCTTTCGGCGTCCGCTCGCGCCCCCTGCTGCTCGTCGAGTGCGCGCGCACGCCAGGTTCAGCTCGGCGCGTGCGCACTTCTAGCTTCCCTCCTGCGCTTCCTGCTCAGTCCTCTCTATCATCCTGGAGGACTTTCACCCGGAGGTAATGCGCAGCACTGCTATATATATCCGCCTCTTCCTCTCTCCTGTGCCTATGGTCGTTTGTGCATTCTATTGCCCTAGGCTCCCTTGGTCTCTGTGCATTTTTCGTGCTCTCTGACTTTTGGCTTCTTTCTCCGTCTCTCCAGCGCCCTGCCCGTTCCTGTGTTCCAGCCTTGTTCCAGCCAGTCTCTCCGTCTCTCCTGTACCCCGTCCGTTCCTATGTTCCTGCCTAGTTCCTGCCAGCCCCTACTTCCGCAGTATCCTGCTGTATCCTGAATCCCTGTGGTGAACCTGTCGGCTCCTGTTTTCCCTGCGGTATTCCTGCCAGTCTCTGGGTCCTTGCATCTTCTGTGTTACTATTGGGTCCTTGCCCCTCCCTAGCCTCTGTCACTCCCGCTTAGTGTATCTTCTTTTCCATCCTGGTCCCCCAGCTCCCATGGCAATAGTCCCTCACAGTTCGTTGCTGCGGTCCAGAGGGTCCACTTTTTCCTCGCTCTATCATCACAAACTCATTAGTGCCAAATATTTGATTTCTAACATTCCTGTAATGGAAAATTGAAATAAAAACTTTTTATTCTGTTTTGCAGCTACTATTCCATAGCGTGTTCATTCAAACACATTTGGTAAAAGGTTCTCCATTTTCTTATAACGTAAGCTAAAAAGGATACAAGCTTAAAACTTCATAATGTAAATATGTTAATATATTTTCCTTAAAAAAAATAAAAAAGGGATTTGCATCTGTTTTTGGACTTTTGTGTCATTCCATTTTTATGCAAGAAGTCAACACAAAAGGCCATCCCTGTGGAATTGTAAGAAAAGGTATCCTGTGGAATGTAGCATCAAGAGGTTAGCAGCATATATATGTTAAGAGGGTTTTCTGGTTTTGGAAAGCCCCTCACCCCAGGTGCAGTTTTAACCCTTTTACCCCCGAGCCTCATTTCACCTTCCTTACCAGGCCAAATTTTACAATTCTGACCAGTGTCACTTTGTGATAATAATCCTGGAACGCTTCAACGGAACCCACTGATTCTGAGATAGTTATTTTTGTGACATATTGTACTTCATGTTAGTGGTAAACTTAGATTGAAATGGTTTACCTTTATTTGTGACCACATCAGAATTTTGGCGAAGAATTCACAATTTTCAAACTTTCAATTTTTATGCCCTTCAACTAGAGAGTTAAATAGTTAATAAATACCCTCTACCACATGTGTACTTTACATCAGCATCATTTTTGAAAAATATTTTTTTGTTAAGTTAGAAGGGTTAAAAGATGATCAGCAATTTCTAATTTTTTCAACAAAATTTACAAAATGATTTTTTTAGAGACCACGTCACATTTCCAGTGCTTTAATATGGCCATATGACAGTAAATATCCAAAACTGATACCTTTTTAAAAACTGCACTCCTCAAGGTGCTCAGAGACACATTCAAGAAGTACATTAACCCTTTAGGTGTTTCACAAAAATTAAAGTAATGTGGAAGGAAAAAAAAATATTTTTTCCCTCAAAAATATTGCTTTAGCCCCAAATTGTGCATTTTCATAAGGGTAACAGGAGAAATGGAGCATACCATTTGTTGTGCAATTTCTCTTCAGTACGCCAATACTCCATATGTGGGGGGAATACTACTATTTGGATGCATGGTAGAGGCTCGGAAGGGAAGGAGCAGCAATTGACATCAGGAACGCAAAATTGGCTGGAATTGATATGTCGTGTTTTCAGTGTCCCTGATGTGCCTAAACAGTGGAAACCACAACTCAGGTGACCCCATTTTGTTAACTAGACCCCTCAAGGAATTTATCTGTACCCAAACTTGAACCAGAACCCCATTGAAAACAACGTAGAACTAAACTTTTGATCTGGAAAAAAAATCTCTCCATCTCTCTTCCACCAGAACTCTGAACATTGTAGCGGACGTCCTGGAAAAGTCCGTATTCATCATTTAGCACCAGACATTAACTGTCAAGTGCAAACCCCAAATGTTCCCTCATTCTTAGTGGTGAGGACTTGATCACATGCTCTTATTGTACTTCGGGACACAGTCTGGTTTGGTGACCTGTGTAGAGGAACCTCGTACAGCGATGGGGATGCTGCTATTTCCATATATTGTGGCCAAGGAAAGGACTTCCCTCTTGTCCTTTATATACTTGACAACCAGCATGTTGTTGCTACATTTGGCTCTGCTCTCACCCTTTCTGAGCAGCTGCCCAATTAGCGACCTAGGAAGGCCTATCTTGTTTCTGCTCGCAATACCTCATGATGCAGTAACTCTGGCAAAGAGGTATTTGAAGAGTGGTGCGCTGGTGTAGTAGTTATCTATGTAGATGTGATGACGCTGATCCAGCAGTGGGTGCACCAATTCTCACACAATTATCTTACCCCCAAGACACGGGAGTCAATCCGGATATCCCTCCGTTCGTAAACCCTAGGTGCATCCTAAGGTACTCTAGCACAGCTTGTACAGTATAATTCTGTACCTGGCCCTCTTGCTGGGCAGGTTTTGCAGGAATCTAAGCCTTCCTTTGAAGTGACTGATCCACGCAGATCATCCTTCGGGGAATGTACACCTCTGCAAATTTGTTGCCGAAGTGATTAATTACTGGCCTAACTTTGAAAAGTTGGGGTCATCTCAGGATGGACACTGCATTGTTTGTAATGCAAAAATTTGAGTAGCCTCAAGGCGTGTCCAGGACATAGCCATACAGAAAATTGGAGTGTTTTTAAAATATCAGCACTCCAATATTGCAGATGTTCTGGCTTCTTCACTATCCCTATGGAAAGCACAAGGCTCCAAAACTTCGTAATTTCTCCAGCATCTACGAGGGTCCAATTTGCAAATGATTAAATGGGTTTTAGGTTAAAAAATATTGGGCATATAGATTTGTCTGGGCTACCATGAGATTTACAAAATCCTCAGACAAAAAGACTTTGAAAAAGTTAATTTCTAAGGCCAGTCTCACACGTCCTGATAATTCCGGTACCGGAAAAATCGGTACCGGAGTTATCCGTGTCCGTGTGCTCACGTGGCACATCAGTGTGGCACACGTGCGGCAGCCGTGTGCCGACTGCGGACCACACGGACCGTGCAGGAGACAGCGCTAGAGTTAAGCATTGTCCCCTGCTTTTGGTGCTGAAGCCGGCATTCATTCCTTCTCCCCAGCAGCGTTCACTGGAGAGAAGGAATGAAAAATCAAGGTTTTGTTATTTTTTGTGCTTGCATCAAAATACTCACCCAGCTCCCGCGATGCCTCCTCTCAGCGCTGGCAGCTTGTCCTGTGTGAGTGGTCACGTGGTACCGCTCATTACAGTGATGAATATGCGGCTCCACCCCTATGCGAACACTTGGAAAGAAGAAGTATTGAGATGTGCTGTAACTGCTGCTGCATGAAATGACTGGATGCATGAGAGAGAGCACAGTTAGTGTCAGAGCTATTGTAAATCTCAGTCAAGTGCTCGGAGATTCATTGTCACACACAAAGTATGAGATTAGGATAGACAATGAGTTACCTGCGGCCATGTCATGTAGGATATGTGGTCTGTGACCGCACCTCGACGCGCGTTTCACCACCTCTGCAGTTTCGTCCTGCAATGGTTGACACTACATTTATAAAATCCTTTACAATAAGCCAGGTATGATGGTGTACAGTAGACCTGGATGAATGGGAAGGTAGTGTATTTCCCAGAGTCCTTGCTCTCTTTGCCACAACTGAGAAACCCGGACTGAGGATTTTTGAAAGAATAGAATCCTCATGTACTAAAGGTAACTATTTTAGTACAATATTCATGTTACTGAACTGAAGGGAAAGAACTGGTCTATTGTCCCAAGAACCATCGTTCACCTGGCTAATAACTGCCCTAATCCTGAAGGGGATGCATCTGTCTGCATGAGAAACCTGCGCTTATAGTCAGGTGCAGCCAAGACGAGAGCAGTGATGAGGGTGGTCTTTAATGCTGAAATGGCATCCTCACATGCAGTCGTCCACCTCACATTCCTAGGCATGTTCTTGTGGGTCAGGTCAGTTAAGGGCTTGGCCAAGGTGCTGAAATTAAAAACAAATTTTCGACAGTAACCAGCAGTTCCCAAAAAAGCTAGTATCTGCTCCTTGGTCTGGGGTCTAGACCAGTTGCTAATGCCTTCCACCTTTGCAGGCTCAGGCCTTAGAGTCCCACCCCCTACTCTATGCCTGAGATACTGCACCTCAGCCATCCCCAACTGGTATTTATTATTGCGAATGGTCAGTCCTGCAGTCAGGATACGGTCTAAGCACTAGGCCCAAGTGTTTAAGATGTTTCTACCAGGTTGTGCTGAAAATGGAAAAGTCATCTACGTAAGCACGGGTAAAGTCCTGACATTCTATCAGTTCATCTACCAGTCTGGAAATTCGAGGGGGAATTTTTCATCCCGAAGGGTATTTCAAGGAACTCAAAAAGCCCAAATGAAGCAATGAAGGCCGAGCGCTCCTGAATGTCCTCCGTTAGGGGTATCTGACAATATCTCTTTCTGAAGACTAACATGGTTATAAATTGGGCACTGGCTAACCGTTCCAATAGATCATCAATCCTGGGCATGGGGTAAACATCACTCTTGGTGGCATTCTTTAGTCTCTGGTAATCTCAGATAAATGGGAGCCCAGGAGCACTTGTTCCAGGGATCCTCCCGCTTTGGCAACCTGGAGAAGATTGGGCAGATACTTGACCATGGAGGTATCAGTAGGGGGGTTGCAGACAGCTAGAACAGGCTCCATAGGCCAGCCAATTCCGAGTCATGTAGTGCTACACCAGACTTGGCGAATCTGGAAAGCGATGACATCAGTAACGTTACCTCTCTTCACAGCCGCCGGCCATGCTGCCCTCTGTGTGACCCAGCAATTCTGCTGATGAGTGGTAACGTTATGGACATCACCATTCTTCAGAACCGTTGGGTCTCCCGCAGCACAGTGTGACCCAGAAGTGGCTCCCTAGACTCCATAGAGGCTTCATAGACTTTGTACAGCGTATTCGATGGACTTTGCTGGATTTGCTTGGATTATGTTGGACCTGCGTGGGACTTTATGAAGTGGTGAACAAGGGAAAATGTCTTTGTTTTATTTCTCTGTGAATATTCTTCTATTGTTGGGTTAGTAATGGGGGTGCCTGATAGACACCTCTCCATTACAAACAACAGGGCTTGATGCCAGCTGAGATTTTTTACAATTCACAGCTGACATCAACCCCAAGACCCATTACCCCTATTTCCAATGCACCAGGGCATCGGGAAGGGCCAAGGTGAAGCACCAGGAATTGGAGTATCTCATGTGAGGCGCCACTTCTGGGAGGCTGAGAGATGGTATTTTTAGGCTGGGAAGGTCCCAAAAACTATGGACCTTCCCAGCCTGATAATATCAGCTCACAGCTGTCTGCTTTACCTTTGCTGGCTTCCAAAAATGGGGGACGAGACCCACGTTATTTTTTTCATTGAAATATTTATTAGGCTAATACAGTAAGCTACACATGCAAGGCACAAATTATATATCTCAGGGATATCTATTTAGCTACTATCTTTGCACATCTTTAACACATAAAAGTCTGTCACTTCTATTCTACATTCTATTCTGGTATGTGTCACACAGATGACATTTGTGTGGTGTACATGTTTACAATGACCCATAGACTTTTATTAGCCCTTGTCAGCCATGCTGCCAGAAAAAAATGGACATGTCTACATGTGGGTCACATGGACACACGGTCCGTTTGAAAGTATGGACATGTGCGCAGCCCCAAAGTTTATAATGGGTTCCTGTGGATATGTAAAAACGGATGCTACATGTACCGGAGACACGTACATGTGAAGTGGCCTTAGTTACATATCTCACTGTTACCTCCCCTTTAATTAAAAATAAGCTCTGGAGGCAGATTACTATAGAGCGCTATGTATGGCCCATAGCCTGGAGCACCTCATTTACATATAAGAAAAATGTGGCTATCTCTGGAATAAGACATCAGATCGCAGATATCAAGGTGTCACTTTATTCAGCTTCCTATCACCTACTTGCCCACATAGTTTACTTAGGAGGGTGGATCCTCTACTGACAGATTCCCTTTAAGAACACTTGTTCAATGATTGTCTTTTAGTGCAAATGCAGCTTTATTTGCAAAGAGATGATGGAGTAATACTCATTTGCAAAAAAAACTTCCCTGTTATGTGAAGCACCGTTACTTAGTATATAGGGTCTTCTCTTGTTATGTATAGTACCATCCCTTATTACACAGTATCCTCTATTGTTATGTATAGCGCTGTACATAAAGGAACAAAAATAGATGTGCACCAGAGCACCTGTGTTCATCATGTGACCTATCCCGACCGCCCAAAATCATCATGTGGCACGTCTCATGATACATTGGACACCCTAAATTGCCTGGGGCTCTAGCTACCCTTAAAAGGGTTGTCCGGTTTTAAGCTACAAGTCTGCAATACCCCCAGAGAGGGTAAGAAAAAGACATTCACCTACTGTGCCAAAGATGAATTGATCAAAGACGAGCAATAAGAGAAGCAAAATTACGTTTCATAGAGTCCAAAAAATCAAAGTTGTTTATAAAAGCCTGTAAACAAAAGGTCCTCATATATATTAACTCGTTTGTCATGGTTCTTCTCCTTACCGACGTCATCTCCGGCTGCACGGCCGGGCTTCTGCGCCAACACCACTTGGTGTCTTTGCGCGTGCGCTCTATGCTGGGAACAACGCCATTGCCACTTCCGGCTTCGTGGCCGGTATTTCTCCTGCAGCTGAGGGAGATCCTCCTATTATGTAAGTGTATTTAAGAGGTAAGGCTGTGTAAGCAGGCATACTTGCCCCTGACGAAGCTACCTTGTGTGGTGACACGCGTAGGGCAACATAGCCCCACGGGCTTCTTGGCACTCTGACTGACTGGACGGACTGGACCCCTTTCTTCACTTGTGACGCCTCCATTAGACCTGGGGAACCGCACATTTGATTGATACAGATGAGTATGGAGCTCCTTGTGACATGAATGCCTGGTTGTGATAATTTTGATCAGTATGGGTGCTTGACTATGTTCCTTTATGTAGCTTATTATAGCCTTTTGGGAATAAGGCAATTCAGGGGGTATAAGACTCCATATGTATTGTAGGTGGGTTATTCTTTTGTTCGCATGTTAGTAATCCTTTTACTATGTCCTGAAGGTATTCATTATGGTGGGGACCCTCCCTTATTATAAATATTAAGGATTACTTTGAATAACTGTTCAGCAATCATTATTTGATCAACTGTTTTTGGAGGGGTTTCTTTCTAATCCCCCTGCCTAGCCTTCTCAGGTGCCAAAGTACATCTTGGTCTGTGGGATATGTTCTTCTTCTCTGTCATTGTGGGTATTCTTTTGGCTTTTAATTGTTTTTAATGTTGATACTTGTTTATCTTTTTCCAATAAATATTTATATTTGGTAATTTATCATTGTCCCGTTGATCTCCAATACAACATGTCTTTTTCTATGTGATTCAGTAAGTGGGCCTGTGTAACTTCAAATGCCAGGGCTGAATTTTAGTCCCAGTCCGGCCCTGCCGGTGGCAGTAGTGGGCCGCTCGAGTGTGCCGCTGTCGGCGCACTCCCGGCCCCGCATTCAACTATACCGGCATCATAGACGCCGGTACAGTTGAATGCAATGATGGAGGAGAGAGCGTCTGCTGATGCTCCCTCTCCCATCATTCCCCGCTCTGCCTGCCGCTGACACTGCGGGTGCGCGATGACGTCATATCATCGCGCACCTGCTGTGTGACCGGGCGGGCAGACTGCGACTGCTGAGACCAGAGCCAGATCAGCGCGGGGCAGGAGGAAAGGTGATTAGAGTGGTTTTTTTTAAATTATTATTATATATCAATGAGTGATAACTGGATTGTGGGGCTATTGGGGGGGCTGCATTACATTCTATGGGGGCTGACTGCGTTACATTCTATGGGGGCTGGCTGCATTTCATTCTATGGGGCTGGGC
Source organism: Ranitomeya variabilis (assembly GCF_051348905.1). Classification (NCBI taxonomy): domain Eukaryota; kingdom Metazoa; phylum Chordata; class Amphibia; order Anura; family Dendrobatidae; genus Ranitomeya; species Ranitomeya variabilis. The sequence continues at coordinate 400,606,180 of NC_135235.1, read as the reverse complement.
TGCATTACATTCTATGTGAGCTGGCTGCATTACATTCTATGGGGGCTGGATGCATTACATTCTATGGGGGCTGTGCTGCATTACATTCTATGGGGGCTATCTGTATTACATTCTATGGGGGCTGTGCTGCATTACATTCTATGGGGGCTGGCTGTATTACATTCTATGGGGGCTGTGCTGCATTACATTCTATGGGGGCTGGCTGTATTACATTCTATGGGGGCTGGCTGTATTACATTCTATGGGGGCTGTGCTGCATTACATTCTATGGGGGCTGGCTGTATTACATTCTATGGGGGCTGTGCTGTATTACATTATATGGGGACTGAGCTGTAATGCTGGATACAGCTGTAATTATATGTTATATATTCGTGTTACACTCCCCTCACTTCTTGTAACCTACAAGTGTACAAAGATATTATACAGTCACCATGTGACAAGTGGGCCTGTGTAACTTCAAATGCCAGGGCTGAATTTTAGTCCCAGTCCGGCCCTGATCCAAACATATTTACCTCTGCAAGCACATGTGAAACCAAGAGAAACATGGTCTTGGGAGACCTCGACTTCTCGCGAGATTTTGCAATGTATTACTTGGAAGTAACGCTAGCTGCCGGCAACATTGGTGACGCTGCGTGGGACGCCGGTAGGTGAGAATATTGCAATTTTTTTTAAATTATTTTTCACATTATATCTTGTTACTATTGATGCAGCATAGGCAGCATCAATAGTAAAAAGAGAAAGATAGCGAGTGAGAATTTCCCTGACGGGAAATTCTTCCAGGCATGCTCAGTTTGAAAAGACGGGACCCATCGCTGGATTCCTGCTTTTCACAGTCAGTGACGGATCCTGTGCCCATAGGCTACTATTGTAGCCAGTGACGGGCTAAAAACATTCCTCTGAACGTTTTCTCTACCCGACGGACCGTTTTTTTTTTTTACACAGGATCCAGTGCACGACGGATGAAACGGATGACCATCCGTCACAATCCGTCGCTAATACAAGTCTATGAGAAAATGCAGGATCCTGCATTCTCAAAAATCGACGGATTGTGAAGGGAGCTGAAAGACGGAAGTGTGAAAGAGGCCTTATTACATAATGTAGCATTTAATAATGTGATGCCGTCCTGCCTGCTACACCCGGCATGACGTATCCTTGTTATGGAGCTGCACTCAGGTGGGTGCACTTGTATTATGGAGCTGCACTCAGGTGGGCGCACTTGTATTATGGAGCTGCACTCAGGTGGGCGCACTTGTATTATGGAGCTGCACTCGGGTGGGCACACCTGTATTATGGAGCTGCACTCAGGTGGGCACACTTGTACTATGGAGCTGCACTCAGGTGGGCACACTTGTGTTATGGAGCTGCATTCAGGTGGGCACGCCACACTTGTATTATGGAGCTGCACTCGGGTGAGCACACTTGTATTATGGAGCTGCACTCAGGTGGGCGCACTTGTTAGAGGCCTGCACTGCATGTTAGTTGCCTTGTCTCTCCTTAGCGAGTCAGCTGAGAAGAGCTATATCAGAGAAAAACTACATTACCCGACAGCCCGTGCGCGCCCTGCCTAACATGACGTCATAAGCCTGCGCGGTCGTTAGCCGGGAGGCGGAGTGATGACGTCACCAGGGAGCGCTGATAGGCTGGGAAGCTGTAGAGGGCGGAGCGTCGCGCAGGACTGTACAGGGGTCGGGATGTGATAGTAAGTAGTGATTCCGTTATTGCTGAGGGCTCCGGATGAGCCGTGTGTGGAGATAACGGACAGTGCCGGGCTATACACACATATATGACATCTAGTGCCCCAGGTAGGAGGCATCTGGAGCCACTGTTGGGTAATGGCCACACCTGTTATTTTATAGCCAGTGCAGTGTAAGAAATAGCATAAAGCTGGAGGTAGGTATAAGAATGAGACATTATTAAAGGGATCGGGCAAAATGTGGGCACAGACAGGCACAGGGTCCTCCCTGCCGCCCCCTGCTGTTCATTGGTTGTGGGGCTGCTGGTCCTGTCCATCTACTCGCCATCCCCCAATAAGGCCAGTGATTGGCTGCAGCCTTGTAAACAAACCAGGGCCAGACACACCATTGGTGGAACGTGTGCAGGTGCACAAGGGCCCAAGAGGTGAGAGGGCCGCCTTCACCTACAAAGTAGCCATCAGCGATGTGTGCAGTGGGCTGTGTACTGTTCTTGCACAGGGACCACCCTTCTGTCTTGTGTTCGCCCCTGGAAGCAGGGGAGGGGAGACAGGAAAGTAATGCAGATCTCTTGTGTACACCACTACCTGTCTTTGCTCCACTTCTGGCTCATCTTGGACAACACCTTTAAAGGGAAGCTGTCGCTCCATTCATGCTGCCCGAACCACAGGCAGTCAGCGTGTGTCACTCAGAGCACCCACAGGCAGTCAGCGTGTGTCACTCAGAGCATTGAAAACAAAGACTGGTGGGCACCACTACACGGGATCTCCCATCACATGCCACAAATATATACACTAGAAAAAACGAAGCAAAGGAGGCATGCATAAAATGGGGATCACCACACTACAAGTAGTACAAATATTACAAAATTTATTGAAATCCAAAGACACTGAACACTGCAAAGAACTTTAAAAACAAATAAAACAACCATATACATGGTAGATACAGAGACCCATAATAGGGTCTAAAACCCTGGTTCAAAGAGCCACCCCCACACACAATACTATAATCCAGTCCTACAAGCAAAGATGGTATAACATACGGTTCATGTAAACAACAAATATCCAATCACATGTGCTTATGCAGAAATTGTAGACAGCAAAAGTAGCCCCCCCATATTACCTAGGGATGTCAGTCTAGCATAGGAGCACAAAGAGGATCGTATCTACCTAGTAAGGTAGAGCAATATATAACCTGTATAGAGTCCAGCTCCGACCCTCGTAAGGAGTCAAGGAATGCTGCAGGACAAACAGGGAGGGTGGAGAACCAGGGCACAAGCGCCCAACGCGTGTCGCCAGAGAAACTGGCTTCTTCAGGGGCAATGGATGCAATGAAAGTGCCCGCATTATAAATACCTGGTGATTATATGAGGCACGGAACAGCTGGTGCCTAGTATACCGCGCGTAAAACATAGCGCTGGAGCTGACCGGGAAACCGGAAATGACGAAAGACGCCGGCAACTGCGCAATGCAGCAGAGTTACAGACATGAGAAAATTCCCTAAGTACAGGCTGTTGGCAAGTGCGCACGCGCATAGTCCATGGGGTTGGAGGGGAGAAGACCGGAAATAAAGAGACGCCGGCTTTACTATGATATAGCAGGGCTTCAGAGCGGGCCGGGCTGGCAAGTGCGCACGCGCCGATCGGCGCATGCGCACTAAATACCAGCACCTGATAAGTCCGCAAAAAGACTCTCGGCCGAGAGATAGAAGGGGGAGCCCTTGAAAAGTATGATGGAGTAAAAGATACAAATGCAAAGGATGATAACAGGGGGATGAGAGAAGTAATTTAGTGGGTAGAGCAAGAAGGGTGCAGGGCGGAGACATGTCTGCCAATCGGAGCACAATGGTAAAGATGTTTAATATAAGGCAAACTGTAGAATATTAACAAATTGGCACAATAACTTACAAAGACATGGGTTGAAGAATATAAATTAGTTGTAGAAAAATATATATAAGAAATATATATAAGTATGTATAACGGGAAAATACATACATGAAAAACCACATGGTGTTATAACAACGACTGCATAGGGGCATAAGTTAAGGACATAAAAATCATTAATGGAGAAAAACAGAATATTACAACTGTTTATAGTAGCCAGAGAATAAAAATATTATAACACCATGTGGTTTTTCATGTATGTATTTTCCCGTTATACATACTTATATATATTTCTTATATATATTTTTCTACAACTAATTTATATTCTTCAACCCATGTCTTTGTAAGTTATTGTGCCAATTTGTTAATATTCTACAGTTTGCCTTATATTAAACATCTTTACCATTGTGCTCCGATTGGCAGACATGTCTCCGCCCTGCACCCTTCTTGCTCTACCCACTAAATTACTTCTCTCATCCCCCTGTTATCATCCTTTGCATTTGTATCTTTTACTCCATCATACTTTTCAAGGGCTCCCCCTTCTATCTCTCGGCCGAGAGTCTTTTTGCGGACTTATCAGGTGCTGGTATTTAGTGCGCATGCGCCGATCGGCGCGTGCGCACTTGCCAGCCCGGCCCGCTCTGAAGCCCTGCTATATCATAGTAAAGCCGGCGTCTCTTTATTTCCGGTCTTCTCCCCTCCAACCCCATGGACTATGCGCGTGCGCACTTGCCAACAGCCTGTACTTAGGGAATTTTCTCATGTCTGTAACTCTGCTGCATTGCGCAGTTGCCGGCGTCTTTCGTCATTTCCGGTTTCCCGGTCAGCTCCAGCGCTATGTTTTACGCGCGGTATACTAGGCACCAGCTGTTCCGTGCCTCATATAATCACCAGGTATTTATAATGCGGGCACTTTCATTGCATCCATTGCCCCTGAAGAAGCCAGTTTCTCTGGCGACACGCGTTGGGCGCTTGTGCCCTGGTTCTCCACCCTCCCTGTTTGTCCTGCAGCATTCCTTGACTCCTTACGAGGGTCGGAGCTGGACTCTATACAGGTTATATATTGCTCTACCTTACTAGGTAGATACGATCCTCTTTGTGCTCCTATGCTAGACTGACATCCCTAGGTAATATGGGGGGGCTACTTTTGCTGTCTACAATTTCTGCATAAGCACATGTGATTGGATATTTGTTGTTTACATGAACCGTATGTTATACCATCTTTGCTTGTAGGACTGGATTATAGTATTGTGTGTGGGGGTGGCTCTTTGAACCAGGGTTTTAGACCCTATTATGGGTCTCTGTATCTACCATGTATATGGTTGTTTTATTTGTTTTTAAAGTTCTTTGCAGTGTTCAGTGTCTTTGGATTTCAATAAATTTTGTAATATTTGTACTACTTGTAGTGTGGTGATCCCCATTTTATGCATGCCTCCTTTGCTTCGTTTTTTCTAGTGTCACTCAGAGCAACCACAGGCAGTCAGTGTGTGTCACTCAGAGCAACCACAGGCAGTCAGTGTGTGTCACTCAGAGCATCCACAGGCAGTCAGCGTGTGTCACTCAGAGCATCCACAGGCAGTCAGCGTGTGTCACTCAGAGCATCCACAGGCAGTCAGCGTGTGTCACTCAGAGCAACCACAGGCAGTCAGTGTGTGTCACTCATAGCAACCACAGGCAGTCAGCGTGTGTCACTCAGAGCACCCACAGGCAGTCAGCGTGTGTCACTCAGAGCACCCACAGGCAGTCAGCGTGTGTCACTCAGAGCACCCACAGGCAGTCAGCGTGTGTCACTCAGAGCACCCACAGGCAGTCAGCGTGTGTCACTCAGAGCACCCACAGGCAGTCAGCGTGTGTCACTCAGAGCACCCACAGGCAGTCAGCGTGTGTCACTCAGAGCACCCACAGGCAGTCAGCGTGTGTCACTCAGAGCACCCACAGGCAGTCAGCGTGTGTCACTCAGAGCACCCACAGGCAGTCAGTGTGTTTCACTCAGAGCAACCACAGGCAGTCAGCGTGTGTCACTCAGAGCAACCACAGGCAGTCAGTGTGTGTCACTCATAGCAACCACAGGCAGTCAGCGTGTGTCACTCAGAGCAACCACAGGCAGTCAGCGTGTGTCACTCAGAGCAACCACAGGCAGTCAGTGTGTGTCACTCAGAGCATCCACAGGCAGTCAGTGTGTGTCACTCAGAGCATCCACAGGCAGTCAGTGTGTTTCACTCAGAGCAACCACAGGCAGTCAGTGTGTGTCACTCATAGCAACCACAGGCAGTCAGTGTGTGTCACTCAGAGCAACCACAGGCAGTCAGTGTGTGTCACTCAGAGCAACCACAGGCAGTCAGTGTGTGTCACTCAGAGCATCCACAGGCAGTCAGTGTGTTTCACTCAGAGCAACCACAGGCAGTCAGTGTGTCACTCAGAGCATCCACAGGCAGTCAGTGTGTCACTCAGAGCATCCACAGGCAGTCAGTGTGTTTCAATCAGAGCAACCACAGGCAGTCAGCGTGTGTCACTCAGAGCACCCACAGGCGGTCAGTGTGTGTCACTCAGAGCACCTACAGGAGGTCAGTGTGTGTCACTCAGAGCACCCACAGGAGGTCAGTGTGTGTCACTCAGAGCACCCACAGGAGGTCAGTGTGTGTCACTCAGAGCACCCACAGGAGGTCAGTGTGTGTCACTCAGAGCACCCACAGGAGGTCAGTGTGTGTCACTCAGAGCACCCACAGGAGGTCAGTGTGTGTCACTCAGAGCACCCACAGGAGGTCAGTGTGTGTCACTCAGAGCACCCTGCTTCTGCATTTCTTCATTTTCTTTCAGGTCTGTTGCCTGTTAACAGTACATGCTGCAGGACGAGGATATGTCTGCTGTTACCAAGGAGCATCAGTGGAATAAAGCAAGGGTTTCAGCAGACTGGTTTTGAATTGGCCGGGGAAGGAAAGCGATTCGTATTGTCTGCGCCCAGAAGACCCTTACAGGGTGGTGGGAGACAGACCCCCATCTAAAGCAGAGACATGCAGAATGTGATCATGGCGGATCCTCAGAAACCCCGCATTACCCACCAAAGAGAACATAACCGCGCTCTACATCATTCATATACGCAGCCAAGACAGGATGCCGAGACGCAGACTGAAGTGTCATGTCTCCCAGCTGGACACATCACATTGTCCTGTGTCCAGCCAACAAAGAACCACAAGTGCAGTGATATACCTGACAATGGTTGTTATAGGGCTGGAAACCTTCAAGGAGTGATATCAGATGGTGGCAAAACTGTAAATGCAAACTATTCCAGAAAACTAATATCTGGCGTCAACCGTACATCCTCCACCGACACTGCAAAATATCGAGAGGTAAACTATGGGAACGCAGTGAGTCTGGGAATAGCGAAAAAAAAAGAAAAATTAGCATTCCTCTTTAAATAGAAAATGGTTTTCCTGAAAAGTTTTCAGGGAGTAATCAGTAGAACCCTAGGCCATGGGTTTGGTTAGTCGTTAAGACCATCCTGGGGTTTAGAAACTTTAGCTAGTTCAGGATAAGTCATACCTTGATGGTGGCTGATGTGTGATTCCGGACATATTTACCCACGTGCAGTGTAGTTATATTACTATACACCTGCAGGCTGAAGAATTGATAGGGTAGCATAGTCTAAGCCTCGGGTGTCCCCACTTATAACTGCACCTCATTAGTTTGTTCCCATTTGTATCTGCAGACGGCATCGGAGGCTCAATCGCTCCCACAAAGACATCATATGGATGAGAAGAACCCCAATTGTGTGACTGAGAAAGTATTAAAGCTCGCTCTGAAGATCATCTGCCTGCTGTCTGGAGAGGTGAAGGCTTCTGGGAATTGCCACATTTTTCGGACTATAAAAGGCACCAAGGTTTAGGCAACCAGAAATAGGAAAAAGTATTTTAAATCTCCTTCATACTCCCTGGTACAGCTCTTCTCCCCTCAACAACTTTTCTAATATAGAATGTCTAACATAAATTCAGTATTTGTCACTTTTTTTTTTTAAATTCAACTGTTGTTTAGCGATAGGTATTTCATTTCTTTTTTTTTTTTTTGTTTTTTTTGCAGCATACAACTTCGTATTTACCATTAGGGGGAGCTCATTGCTTAGGAGTTAAAGGGAATCTCAGCAGGTTTTTGCCATGTAATATGAGAGCAGCATGATCAGCAGCAACTGAGACCCTGATTCCAGTGATGTGTCACTTTTGCTGGTTTGTCATTTTGATACAATTAGTTTTCTCTGCTGCAGATGAAGCAGTGCTCAGAGCCCTGTATATCCCTGCTCAGTAATTGGAAGAAAGCTGCTAATCAGTGGTGGGGTTGGGGTTACACCTAGCAGTTGATCACCAGGCACGAGATACGTACCCTTGCTTTTTGCATAACAGGGTAACCTCCTCAGTAAGGTGCTAATATAGTAGGCAAGAAACCCATAGTCCTATAATGATAGTCTCCTACTGATAAAATACTGATTTTATTGAAACAGTAACACAGACTAGTAAGTAATACATGCCTGGAATCAGGGTCTCAGCACCTTCATAATAATAATAATAATCTTTATTTATATAGCGCCAACATATTCCGCAGCGCTTTACAGTTTAACAGTTTCAAACACAACAGTCATAGGTAACAATGTTAACAATACAGCAATAAAGCAAAATAAGACGACCCTGCTCGTGAGAGCTTACAATCTACAATGAGGTGGGGAGATACAAAGTACAGGTGTGTATTTACAATGATGTATTTACAATGATGGTCCAGCCATCTTCAGGGGGTGGGGGGTAGATGGAGATAGTGAATGGGCTACACACACACAAACATAAAATGACTGATTAGGGAACGTGATAGGCCGCTCTGAACAAATGAGTTTTGAGTGAGCGCCTAAAGCTATGCAAGTTGTGGATGGTCCTAATATCTTGGGGTAGAGCATTCCAGAGGATTGGCGCAGCACGGGAGAAGTCTTGGAGTCGGGAGTGGGAGGTACGGATTAGTGCAGAGGTTAGTCGAAAGTCGTTTGCAGAGCGCAGAGGTCGGCTAGGCCGATAGACAGAAATGAGGGAGGAGATGTAAGGGGGTGCCGCACTGTGGAGAGCTTTGTGGGTGAGAACAAGTAGTTTGAATTGTATCCTGTAATGAATGGGCAGCCAGTGTAATGACTGGCGAAGAGCGGACACGTCCGAGTAACGATTAGCCAGATGGACGACCCTGGCTGCTGCATTAAGGATAGACTGGAGAGGGGAAAGTCGCGTGAGGGGGAGGCCAATTAAAAGAGAGTTACAGTAGTCCAGACGGGAGTGGATTAGGGCGACAGTGAGAGTTTTTGTTGTCTCCATGGTGAGAAAAGGGCGGATTCTAGAGATGTTCTTTAGGTGTAAGCGGCACGAGCGGGCAAGACATTGTATGTGGGAGGTGAAGGAGAGATTGGAGTCAAACATAACACCCAGACAGCGTGCCTGCTGCCGGGGTGTTATTATGGTGCCACCCACGGAGAGGGAAATGTCAGATTTAGGGAGGTTAGTAGAAGGCGGGAGCAGAAGAAGTTCAGTTTTGGAGAGGTTGAGTTTCAGATAGAGAGCGGACCTGATGTTGGAGACTGCAGACAGACAGTCAGTGGCATTCTGTAGTACAGCAGGGGTAAGGTCAGGGAATTACGTGTATAGTTGTGTGTCATCAGCATAAAGATGGTACTGAAAGCCAAATCTGCTGATGGTCTGTCCAATTGGGGCCGTGTAGAGGGAGAAGAGAAGGGGGCCAAGGACTGAGCCCTGAGGTACCCCGACAGTGAGAGGAAGAGGAGATGAAGTGGAGCCAAAGAACAGAACACTGAAGGAGCGTTCAGAAAGATAGGAAGAGAACCAGGAGAGAGCAGTGTTCTTAATGCCTAGTGACTGGAGCCTAGTCATGCTCCTTCATCATGCTCCTCTCAGATTACATAGCAATAACCTTCTGACAGATTCCTGTAAAAACGGCCAATCATAGAAGCCAATACTAACTGTATGAATTTATGTTTAGGAAGCTCCCTCTAGTGGCTGCAGTTGGGAGGTGGCACAAAATTACTTGTTCATTGTGTCATTGGCACTAGGGGAGAATGGTCAGAATGAAGTCAAGAAGCAGATAGGTAAAGGAAGGATTGACCAATAGGGACAAGGAAAGAAGAGTCTGGGAATGTGGATCAGCCTACGGAGAATGTGCAGAAACCTACCTTGCAAGTTGCAGCATACATTCTGTACAAGAATGCTTTTCTATTACGGTGTCTCAGGTTGTGTGTTCCCAGTGTGCTGATGAGTGTATAGGCAGTAGGTGCTCCTGCTGTGACGCAGTTCTCAATGTGCTGGCCCTGCTGCTGCACCTCTTCACTTTGGGTGCTGATTAGTTATAGCAGGTGCCCACCACACAGTTGCAGGGTGTGACTATAAATGGCAGCTCACCACTCCGACACTGGGATACTCCATCCCTGTCCTTTCCCGGAAGATGTGGTCCCAACTTTATATACTGATTTTTACTAGGGTCTCTATCCTTATACAGGATTACACAATAGTGAAGAAGTCGTCTGGCGAATGTGTGACCCTCAAAGGCAGTTTCCATATGTCAGGAGGATGGAGCAAGACCAAGAACCCCAATAGAGAGCCTCCTCTTCACTCACTGATATATGGAAGAAGCAAGGAGCAGAAGATCCTGGACCTCACCAACAAGATCACTGAGCTGCTGACTGAAGAGGTGAGCGCTGCTGGGACATTATACAGCAATGCAAGGCTTTTTTGGGGTGATGACTGTATCATTGTGTGTCAGGTTCCTATAAGGTGTGAGGGTGTCACTGTCTGTTTCTCTATTGAGGAGTGGGAGTATATAGAAGGACACAAGGACCTGTACAGTGATGTGATGATGGAGAAGCACTGTCCCACCTCCCTACCAGGTAAGAGGAAGCTTTTCTGAACATAATTTAAGTGAAAGCCGTTTTGAGTCCTACATTCACCCACTATCTGACATCCACAGGTGGATCCAGTATTGTAGACACACCAGAAAGGGGTCCCAGTCCTCTCCATTCCCAGAAATGTCCAGAGCAAATCTCTAATGCCCATGAGGATCATCAGGTAGATGGAGCTGAATGGCCCAATCACATATGATTACTGGATTGCATGTACACAACTGTGCCTTGCCATTTGGGGCGCTGGCTCCTGTAGTGTGCTGCTGTTACAAGACCGTTCTTACTATAGGGGTCTGTTCTCAAAAGATCCATTTCTTATAAAGCAAAGGTAACTCTAACATATACACTCCTCAACATGCCTGTCCATCCTGCAATTTCCCATATCCTTCTTGAGGTTGCGATGTCAGTGTTGAGGAGTGCATATTCCTTTGGCACAAACCATCTTATAGGACTTTCCATCATTACACTGTTAGGGCATGTTACTTTTTGGCCTTTCGTGTACATGGAGCTACCACCCACCGTGAGGGAAATTGCAGCACAGCCCCATTCACAACTTTGCTGCAGTTCCCAGTCCAGTGGGTGTGAAGGAACCACTTCAGTGTAGTAATGGGGTGGGGTTGTGGGGGGCGATGATTTTGATTTCCATAGAACAGTAAGTTATGGCATGTCAGAATAATATATTATTACTTACTTTGTTATAATCATAACTGTGTTGATAAATGAAGTAATAAATATAAGGTGGGTTTTTCTCATTGTTTCAAAAAATCTTACTGGATCCATTTTTTATATGAACAGTAGTTAATGATTCCGAGTACATGGTTGAATAAGACCAGATAATTAATTTCCTGTTATCTAAGACCTATAACTGCTCATTTTCTTATATTTAGAGCGCAAATAAGAATAACATAAAAGTGGAAGCTACAGAGAGAGAAGAGACGCACCTGGTGGATGAGAAGGAGGACATCCCTATAGGTATTAGCACAGATAGATCAGGAAATCATTTTGTTTTGCATTTACCATTATTCCATTAGAAAAACTTTAATATTTTAGCTGATTCTTAAGGTTTGACAATAATGTGCAAGTAACAGAATTATTTAAAGGATCTGAGGAAACCCCTTTCAAAGGGAATCTATCAGCCGTTCTTTGCTATCTCATCTGAATCTGAGAGCAGCATGATGTAGGAAAAGAGACCCTGAATCCAATGATGTATCACTTAGATTACTGAGTGCAGTTGTTCTGACACAGAGTTCTTAGATTTAGAATGCAACAGAGCTGAGAAAACTACCCCCGCCCCTACTAGGCTCTGTATATACTGTACAATGTCTATACACAGTGAGGTACCTATCACAGGAGGGGGTGGAGTCGGACTAGCATGCACTGTTGGTATACATGGCTCCCTCATCACCATACTGGTATGCATGGTCCCCTCAGCCCCATCCTGCTATACATGGTCCCCTCATTCCCATCCTGGTAAGCATAGTTCCCTCAACCCCATCCTGGTATACATGGCCCCAATCAGAAAAACATTAAAAAAAAAACCATAAACCGTTCCTGCTATTAAAAAGAATGAATTTTCACTGCTCTCCACTCCCATGGGCGTGGGAACAGTAAACATTCATTCTCACCAGGAGCTGGTGGCTGTGGCTAACACTGGGCCTGCTATTAAAGAGAAATGAATATTCACTGTTCCCTACGCCCATAGCTCCTCCCACCTCTTGGCGCCGGCTTCAGTGCATAGAGGTGAGAGGGATTGTGGGCGTTGAGTGCAGTAAATATTCTTTTCTCTATGACAGGGGCCACAGGTCCTGTGACCAGCTCATCCGCCGCTGCTGGTCCCCCACCATCCACAGCCACAGCAGGTGCATCCGAACTATAAGATGCACCCCCCACATTTTTCCTCCAAATTTTTGGAGGAAAAAAGTGCATCTCCTAGTCCGGAAAATATGGTATTTGGTATTGTCACGTTCAGAAAAGTCCAATCTATCAAAATATAAAAACAATTAACCCAATCAGTAAACACCGTAAATGGAAAAAATTCAAGAATGCCAAAATTGCGTTTTCATGGGTCGCTGCACTTCGACAAATATTGACATATTCTTATGTGTACAAGTGTTATTATTATTTATTAATATAGCACCATTGGTTCCATGGTGCTGTACATGAGAAGGGGTTACACAAAAATTACAGTAAACTGACTAACAATAACAGACTGATACAGAGGGAAGAGGACCCTGCCCTTGCCAGCTTACATCCCACAGGATGGTGGAGACGGAGACAGTTGCAGTAGTCAAGGCAGGAGATGATGAGGGCATGCACAAGCATTTTGGTAGAGTGACGGTTGAGGAAAGGACGGGTTCTGGAGATGTTTTTGAGATGGAGGCGACAGGAGGTGGAAAGAGCTTGTATGTGCAGTTTGAAGGACGGCAGAATCAAGGGTTATTCCGAGGCAGCGGACTTCCGGTACGGGGGAAAGCGATATGTCATTAATGGTGATAGGTCAGGTAAGGAAGATCTATGAGATGGAGGAAAGATGATGAGTTCAGATTTGTCTACATTGAGTTTGAGGAAGCGAGAGGAGAAGGAGGATATGGCTGATAAACACTCTGGGATTCTGGACAGCAGAGAGGTGACGTCTGGGCCAGAGAGGCAGATCTGAGTGTCATTAGCATAAAGGTGGTAGTGGAAGCCATGAGATTTTGAGTTGTCCTAGGTCAAGGGTATAGATTGAGAAGAGAAAGGGTCCTAGAACAGAGCCTTGGGGGACTCCAACAGAGAGAGGGTGGGGTGAGGAGGTAGTGTGGGAGTGTTATCCTGTCATAACTATAATAACCTCTAATCTTTTAGTGGCTGAATCTCATGAAAACTATTCTTTGCCGACTTTTGTGGATCGCTCTGCTGCATTTTACACTGTAGACCACCAATGTCTCTTTTGTATGCTCCGCCCTGTTGGCTTTAAGGATACTACTCTTAGTTTTATCCCTACCTCTTAGTCCGCTCTATCAGTAACTCTTCTCTTTTCACTCATGATATCACTCCTTATCTGGCTGCCTATAACATTTGTCCTTACCTGAAACAGGATCTTTTCCTCTCTACAGATTTACTTAAATCTGATTTGTTTTTTTCCTTTTTAGTGTCTAGTACTACCATAGCTGTCGCTGCACACCCGCTGTCTTTGGTTGTGTTTCACTCAGATTTTTCCTTAGCTCCTTATATCCAGTTGCTCACTTGCTCATGTCATCTACAAATCAAAACCATCACTGGATCCACACTTTTCTTATCCTCAAAATGGCAAATATTTGTTAGTGATGTGCTGTTTCATTTCTGTAATTAACTACTAATTGCTCATCGCAACTCTCTCTTTTCCAATCTTTCCTATCTGCATAAGCCAGGTTCTTATTCCTGTCCAAACACTGCACCAATGCCTCCACGCTGTGCCAGTCTTTGCACTAGTTGCCCATACACAATAAATTACAATATAAACATATCACTTCCGCCTCTAAAGCCCGTTATGGTGCTGCACAACACTACATATCTTCCCTCATGTTTCTGGTGGAGCACCCTATACACGCGCTTCACTCTGTTGATGATCTAAGGCTAATATCCTGCATTATTCTAACATTCTGTTTCCAAGACCTTTCTCCAGCTTTTAATCCGTTTTATTCCCATTGTCCACAGTTCTTAGCATCCCCTAAAAACACAACTTTTTTTAGCATGACTAGAACAATAACTGAACGTTTCTGAATCTGGTCCCTTCTTCTAACAGTTTCCCCCACTGTTAATAGAAGGTGACATCTGAATATATACAGATACTGGCTGGTGACCATCCCATGCAGCTTTACTACTTATTTACGGTATTCTAAAATATGTGTATGTGGCACATCAGGAAATAGGACTTTCCTTACTATTGCTGAAAACATCGGGCTAGTTAAGAGGTACATACAGTACAGAGACCTAGCAGCTCCTAAATATATTAATTGTATAGTTTTCACTAGTTTCTCCACTTGCAGATTGTTTGCTAACCATATAAAAGACTGCAAATTGTAGAAGCTGTTGTATAATGCAATGGTTGCTGGGTCTTGCGGATAATATTTTCAACTCTAGCAAAAATTCAGGACAGAAGGTTATTATCAGATCACAAGATTGACTTCTTGTTGTTAAATGGAATCTGTTATCAGGTTTTGCTATGTAATCTAAGGGCAGCATGATGTAGGGGTAGAGAGCCTGATTCCAGCAATGTGTCACATACTGAACTGCTTGGTGTACTTTTGATAGAATCCCTGTTTTCTCTTTTCTAAATGCAGCAGGGCTCAGAATGTTGAGCTGTGATAACCCTGCCCACACTCCTGATTGGCAGCTTACTGTGCCCACTGTACATTGTAGGCAGGCTGATAATCAGTGGTGAGGGCGGGGTTACACAGAATAGCCTGACTGTTTTGTATGCGAGACCCAGTCAGGCAGTGATAATCTCCTTCTGATAAAACGCTGATTATTTTGTAACTGCAACACACAGCCTGGTAAGTGACACATCCCTGTAGTCAGGCTGTTTTGATCCATTTTATGCTGCTCTCAGATTAAATAGCAAAAGCCTGGTGACGGATTCCCTTTAAGAAGGTAATAAACAATTGTGAAGACTTTATATTATTAAATTATTTAGTCTAACCTATAAATTATTGTAGGGCAGGAGGAACCCGTCTTTTATCTTATAAATATGCTTAGCTACCAGCATGGCATCAAGGTGACTGGTGATCAACAATCAATTAAAAATCCCTATATTCAAGACTGTTTAAATGTAACTTGTATTTCTGTATAGGTCTGATGACCCGGAAGGCCATTTCTAAATTACACAACCAGTAAATCACTTAATCACTTAATATCTATATACACTACAGACTTATTAAAGACCTGCTGATGGATAGCTTTATTCCTAAAATGACCCCTTTATATTTCTTTTCTAAGAGCGCTCTTTATTTGTGTTCTGTCACTTTATTACCCTCCTGCCGTTCATGCAGATGTATCTATGTAATTTAGGTATTTTCTTATAGGTAATCACTAATAAAAAATTAGGATTAAAACAGTCCCGAATATACAGGTATTTTTTTTGCCAGAAGGCAATTTGTACAAACATGGTAGGTGAATCACTGATGCCGCTTAGTGATTTCATCCCTTTCACCTCAAGGTGCCAAGAGGTCATCATGCCAAGCCACATACCATCGTCCACGATAGTTGGGCGACATTCACTACTTCATTAGTTCCAATAATGGTAGTACGAAGATGACGTTCTCTCTTCCTTGTTATTTAAGTGCTTTTAATATGTATATTTGGGTTTGTTTGTTTTTTTTTTTGCTATTTGCGACCTATTTTCCATCACTCTCTTTTTTGCTTCCAAAATGACGTTTTGACATATTGCGCTCTAGTGCCATCCATTACGGGAATGTTACAAGGACACTTGTTACACCCTAGATTCTTGTCAGAAGCCTCTCATCCAGCCAAATCAATCCTCTTGCTTTGCACTCATGAGAGGCAAACACCCTGAAACACGTCTGCAAATTAAGTTTCTGGTTTGGCTTTTATGCTAAGTCATCTGGCAAGACTCATTAAAAGGTCGATGTTGACTTTTAGAATTGTTACATTCAGTAGGTGGCACTAGAGTTCAAGTCTTTTTGTATATTTAATTTCCCAGAGGACCATTGCATGGCCAATAAGACTCCTCACACCAGCTTGTCAGGAATGTCATTCTCCACAAGGAGAGTTTACCTCTTAGATTCATGTATTGCTTAAAGAAGCACTCCCATCATTTTTTTTTATCTTAATATATTGCAATCATCATATTATACAGGATGGTGTACTTACAATTGCTAATTTTCCCTTTCTACCCAGCTAATTCACATGTTTTCCATTAGGTCTATGACATCTTGTGATTATAAACTGACTAGCTTCTAAGCTTTATGTAGAAATAGGAGGTCAATTTTCCCTGCACAAGTCAAGAGTCACTGCTAAAGTTAGTGGCAGGATGAAGCACCTGGGTTAGGCGTTGAAGAGTTGAATGATTTCTGTACACGCAAGATATTTCCTGTTTCTACATAAAGAATATAAGAGAAGGATTAGCTGGGTAGAAAGGCAAAATGAGCAATTGTAAGTACACAGTGCTATATAAAAGGATAAAAACTTTGTATGGAGGGCTTATTTAATGTTAAAGATTGATAGTGCCTAGAGAGAAACCTAGTACTGCAGTTATTTACCTGCTTACACACACTCTTGGTTTTGTAATTTTACTCTTTCGTGCAGCACTCTATATCTCCGAAATACTTTGTCATTCTTACAATCATGCTATTATTAATGCGAATAACAATACGAATATTGTATTGAAACATAAATGTTTTCTTATCTCCAGCATGTGGAAACATAAGTGAAACTATTCCGAAAAGACACCTTGTTTGGCCTCCGGACATTGTAAAAGAACACAACTTCATTGTCCAGAATTCTTCTAGAGAGAGCCTCAGTACTCAAGCTCTATCTCCACTTTCTCTGAAAGGAGATATACCATGTGATCCCTCTAGTCACATAAAACAATTGTCAGAAGCTTCATTAATTATGTCACAGAACCTTATTGCCAAAAATCTACCCTCGGTGCTGTGCCCTGCAGATCTGTCGTCTGATCCCTCCAATAACCTGAAACATTCTCCTGATCTGTCCCATATTTATACAGAAAGCATGGGGGGTAAAAGGTTTTCGTGTTCAGCATGCGGGAAGTGGTTTACACAGAAGTCAAATCTCATCGTGCATCAGAGAATTCATACAAGAGAGAAGCCATTTTCGTGTTTGGAATGTGGGAAATGTTTCAGTCACAAGTCAAATCTCGTTCAACATCGGAGAATTCACACAGGCCAAAGGCCACATACGTGTTCAGAGTGTGGCAAATGCTTTATTAAAAAGTCCGATCTTGTTAAACACCAGAGGACACATGGATTGGTGAGGCCGTTTTCATGTTCAGAATGTGGGAAATGTTTCACACTGAAATCAGACATGGTCAGACATGAGAGAAACCACACGGGGCAGAGGCCATTTATTTGTTCAGAGTGTGGAAAATGTTTTTCCTTGAAGTCAGATCTTGGCAGACATGAGAGAATCCACTCAGGCCACAAGCCCTTCTCATGTTCCTACTGTGGAAAGTGCTTCACCCTCAAATCGAATCTGCTCACACATCAGAGAATCCACACAGGAGAGAAGCCATATTCCTGTGTTGTGTGCAATAAATCTTTTACTCACAAATCAAATCTTGTTCAGCATCAGAGAATCCATGCAGGAGAAGGACACGTTGCAGGCAATGAACATGGTAACTGATCTTCTTTTTTTTTCTTTAAATCAGAAGTGTCTATTGCACAGCCCCATCTGTCACTTAGGGCCTTTACTGTCTATAGGGTCTTATGTAATATGTCTTGCATGAAAAGGAAAGCACGCACAGTTTTAAAGGAGATATGAGATAAACATATACGGTACCTCATAATTCCAGATAAGCATATTTAGCCGGTAAATTGCACATTAAATGGATTGTACCCTATTCAGACAACCCCTTCTTAAATACTATCCCCCTAGTTTAAACTTAACATAAGTCATCTTTCACTTCGGTACAATCACAGCGATGTCGGTGCCATGTCTTCCAGGACTCTCTTGATAATGGTTGCTGTGCTCAGGGGGGCATAACAATAAGTGGTTGCTGATGGACTGCTTTGTTCACATTTCCTTCAGATGAACCTTGTATGTCCAAAAAACCTGTGAGAACTGCAGTTAATTAGAGGCCGGTGGTTGGCCGCAGTGCTCACGCAGTGTAATGTCACTCATGGGCTTGTTCAAGTACTAGACTACCCCTTTAATTGAAAAATTAGTGATTAGTATGTGTATATCAAAAGTTCCTGAGAGTAGCCAATGACTGTAACAATAGTGGTGTCTGTGCATAAGAAATTAATTGCCCTAATTAGCATAAAGGAAGATGCAAAGTAAATCAATAAATTATTCCTCTGTTAGTGGTAGAGAAGACGATGTTAAAGTGGTATTCCTATCTCTAATATCCTATCCCAATATGTAGTAGGTGTAATAATACCATTAGCCAATACCTCCAGAAATGTAGTATAGTTTTTCTGATTCGCTATGTCTCTTTCCTCATGTGCAGGCATTGCAGGAGCTTAGGTATCCAATGGTTACAACCATTAATTAGCAAGTAGCTAACAATCACTATATCAATGGTCGTAACCATGGAAACCTAAGGTCTTGCAATGCCTGC
The DNA here is from genome assembly GCF_051348905.1 of Ranitomeya variabilis. Taxonomy (NCBI): domain Eukaryota; kingdom Metazoa; phylum Chordata; class Amphibia; order Anura; family Dendrobatidae; genus Ranitomeya; species Ranitomeya variabilis. Next base: position 400,587,401 of record NC_135235.1, on the reverse strand, counting down.
TCATAAGGAATGAGGCATTGCACATCAGAAAAACTATACTCCATTTCTAATTGGAAGTGTTTGGTAATATTATTCTTACACCTACTACATTTTAGGCATAGGATCTTGGATATGGGAATACCTCTTTAATACTGAAATCAGATCGCACATGTAAGAAAAATCATCTCCATGTAGCCCACAAGGAGAACTCTTAAGTTTGGTAAAGCATTCCTCAAGATATCGATTCTTAGAACTGTGGGTAACGGTAGAGATTTCAGCCCTTTCATAAACCGGGCTATTTTTCATTTTTTTCCTCCTATTCTTCCAAGAACCATAACTATTTTATTTTTCCATCCAATAACCGTATGAGGGCTTATTGTACTTTTGAATGACACCATCATTTTATGATGTACTGGAAAGAGGGGAAAAAAATTCTAAGCGCGTTGAAATTGCAAAAAAGTGCAATTTCACAATTATTTTTGGGAATATTTATTTACCATGTTCACTATACATTAAGGGTATGCACACGTTGCGGTTTTTGCTGCGGTGTACAGTACCATGTAAACCTATCGAAAATAAAAACCGCTGTGCACATGCTGCGGAAAAAAACGCGCGGAAACGCTGCTTATTTCCCGCAGCATGTCAATTCTTTGTGCGGAATCCGCAGCGATTTTACACCTGCTCCATATTAAAAAACCGCAGGTGTAAAACCGCAGAAGAATCCGCACAAAAAACGCAGAAAATCCGCAATAAATGCGCAGCAAAAACGCAGTGTTTTTGCCTTGCGGATTTATCAAAATCAGTGCAGAAAAATCCGCACACTGGTCCGCAGCGTGTGCACATACCCTAAAACTGACCTGGTAATATGATTCTCCAGGTCAGCACAATTACGGAGATGGATCTGGGGCTAATGTTTTGCACCATGAGTTAACGTTGTTACTGATACTATTTTGGGGTAGATACAATGTTTTGATTGCAAAAAAAATGCTATAAGAGACAATGTTGAATCAGCCAAAAACCAGCCAAAATTCTGGTAGTTCGATTTTTATTTCACGTTATGCTGTTTAATTAATTTTATATTTTGATCGAACTTTTACAAAAGCAGCAATACCAAATATGTGGGGGGTTTTTTGTTATTTTTATCGCTTTACTTTTGATGGGGCAAAAGGGAGTGATCGGAACTTTTGTATTTTTTTTTTTATTTTTTTTATAGTTTTAAATTTATTTATTTTTACTGTATTTGTTAGTCCCCTTAGGCCTCTTTCACACTTCCGTTTTTACAATCTGCACAGGATCCGTCAAAATGTTGAAATGACTGATCCTGTGCAGATTGTAAAAAACAGGTGCACTGGGCCCGTTTTTCTGACGGACCCGTTGAGGCTATGTGCACCTGTTTTGTATGCGTCTTCGCAGCGGTTTTCTGCTGCGAAAACGCATACACAACACAACCCATGTTAAAAATAAAATACAAAATAAAAAATCGCAATATTCTCACCTTCCAGCGTCCCGGGCAGCATTACCAATGTTCGCGATGCTCCCAGCAGCTGGCGTTCCCAGTAATGCCTTGCGAGACAATGACCTCTGATGACATAGCAGTCTCGCGAGACCGCTACGTCATCACAGGTCATTGTCTCGCTATGCATCACTGGGAACCAGAGCTGCCGGCAGCATCGCGAGCATTGGGAAGGCTGCAGGGGGCTGCGCAGGACGCCGGAAGGTAAGAATATCACAATTTTTTTTTATTATTATTTTTATCATGGGTTGTGTTGTGCATGTGTTTTCGCAGCGAAAAACCGCGGCGGAGACGCATACACAACATGTGCACATAGCCTTCTAGGATGCACTGGTACCGTCAAGAAAACAGCTCCGGTGCACCCGTTTTTTACAATCAGCACAGGATCCGTCTTTTCAACATTTTGATGGATCCTGTGCACATTGTAAAAACGGAAGTGTGAAAGAGGCCTTAGGGGACTTGAACCTGCTATCTTCTGATCATCTGTACTATACAAAGCATGCATCAGCACTCCTATGTATAGCGGAAAATCACAGTCTCCTATGAACTCCAGCTAACCGCTAGCTTTCACAGTCATGACAGCCCATCGGTGCCCCGTGATCACTTTATGGGCGCGCCGATGATTGCGTGGAATGAAGCACCCCTGCCGGCACTTGTTAAATGCCATTATCAGAGGTTGAGAGCAGCATTTAACACCTGAGGCTAAATAATTCTTTAACTGTACGTCACATGTAGGGGAAGGGGTTAAGGAAGACCACATAAAATGGGATCATATACATAATGGTTTAGTAAATCTAGGCCGTAAATCATGAGATTATTCTATCGTGACCTCCAAGCGTCAGGTAAATTAATTTTGTCACTTTTCATATAGAATTTTCTTAGAATTTCCATATGTTTAGTAGACTGGCTAAGAGTTGTTGAGTTTGCCAGATGTTGTAACTAGACTTGGCTGAAACCTGTGAAATTCTTAATGCTTCCAGGGCTGTAAAATAAAATAGCTTGTGATCATATTTCAAGGAATTTCAACCCCAGGAACATAGAGCTGGTATTTAGAAGCTTATAATGCAGTCAATCTGCATAAAAAATTGAAAATGACTAAGAGTCATTGGAGGTGAAGCCCATCATCCTAAACTCTAGTCTGGTCCTGTAATAGGATTCCGCCATTGTATCAAGTCAGCGGGCGCTTTTAGATACGGCTCAGTCACAAATTGCAAACCACGGAAAGTTAGCGAGAGCAGGATCAATGAGTGCTTAGTCCATAAAAGTCATCAACACTGCTGACTAAACTCAGCGTTCTGAATTTCTTCTGGCATTAACTGTGCCGAGGGCTTGAAGGGGCTGTCCAGCCTTAGGCTTCACTGTGTGACTGCAGACTTGCAAATCCTTACATCGCAGCGCTGTGATGATTCTATGGTGGTGGGGCGCATGATCGCAAGTATGCAATTTGCATGTATACGTGCGATCACATGCCGACTAGACAGGCACGGTATTGTTCAATGCAAGTATACTGAACAAGGCCGGATATTCAAACTGCATACTTGCGGTCATGTGACCACCCACTCTTGGCACCAGAGAATCCTCACATTGCGCATGACGTGAGGATTCACAAGTCTGCAGTCCTATAGAGTGAAGCCTAAGGCCGGACAACACCTTCAATGGCATCGAGTTAATGATTGAGCAGCTACATTCAAACCTTACATCACCAAGCACAATGCCACGCAAAGAATGTACAGAAACTAAAGCTGCATTTACACTGAAAGATTATGAAAAAGCTTTCTTAAAACCGCTTATTTCTTGATACTTTTGCCTTGATCACCTGATGAAAGAGCAAAACACTCGTTCTTAAAGTGAAATTATCTTTTGCTCAGTGTACAAGATGATCATTGTCCGCATTGCAGCGTCTGTGTAAATAGGACTCGCACTACCAAGAACAGTGGCAGCCTGTGCACCCAGAGCGATCTAATACGGATCTCTCGGTGCACATCGTTTGCGTGGTCTACCTGGGTAAATGGGCAACTAAATCAACTCCAGTTAGTAAATGTTTTCCGTTGGCGGTCATACAGTGCCGCCGGTACGATGCCGTTCTGTATCTGATCGCAACCTATTTGGTCACTGTGTTTACTACAGATGAAAGCGGTAAGAGAAATACAACAGAGAGCATTCCCAGTCCGCCATGCTTCCCGGATGGTCCCGAGGACAACCACAAAGCTCCAGCACAGGACTATCAGGTAGACTGATGTGTCCATGTCTGTATGAATTATATAGGCCGTGTGACTTATTTTCACTGGTATTGTGCTAAATGTGTGCATGTAGGGTGAAAGGTTCTTGAACATTAAAGTTGAAGATCTAGATGATGATGTTGACGCATCCATGATGGGCAATCATCACTTCATGGCGATGGAACACTCTACAGATCTCTACAATGGTAAGCAATGCCGGCCAAATGCTGAAAATAATCCTGTGCTTTGTCTAATCAGAAGCCCCCTAGAATACGGGAATATCTAAAAGACTTGGCGACCTACCATAAAGAAGGCCGTGTCTAACTGTGCCCTTAACCTTGGAGTTTGTGTGATTTAGGATGTTGTTTGGCTCATGTAATATTAGGTGTAAATCTGGAAAAGTAAAATAATGCGGTCAATTTTTTTTTAGTTTCACCACCAATCCAGTTAACTCCTTTTTGACATGGCCAAATTCCATTTTTTTATTTATTTATTTTTTTTTCCTCTCCTTCCAAGAGCCATAACTTTTTTACGTTTTCATGCACATAGCCGTATGAGGGTTTCCAAAATTACAACAAATGCAATTCTGGCATTTTTTTGGGAAATTGTTTTTACACCGCATATTGACCTGGCATCATGATTGTAAATATAGCGTTAAGTGAGAATTTTAAAGCATAACCTTTTATTGGGTCATTTGTGAAATCGGAAACCTGGTCAAAGACCCACGTGGTACAAAAGGACATGACGTATCGAACACACTAACACAATAATCAATAAAAACACACACACACACCCCGTTGTATGCCACACCCAGGGTCATAACTAATGACCAGTTGTGTCACCCAGGGTCATAAGTAATGACCAGTTGTGTCTACTAGTCTAATTTAGCAAAGAAACAACGATAATGTATAATCATGGAGGATAGACCAGTGTCGGTTTATGTGGTTATAACTCTGGAATGCTTCAACAGACCCCAGTGATTTTGAGATTGGTAGTATAGAATAGTGTGATTCAATGATTTCCCACTGTAAATTTCCTCTGTCATATATTGTCAACAGATTAACAGCCGCTGGCAGAGCTCCGCTCAACTTGTGGTTGTTAGAGGCATATGATGGCTGAATCATACTGCCATCATCATCCAGTTTCTGAGCCTGCGTCAGTCAAGGAGCAAACATACTGTATGACATACCTGTACATCATATATGGGTAAGGGATTCAACTCCCACCCTTAATAATGAGAATAATATATTTGGACTTATCCAGTGAAGCTACACTATTTTCCAAATTATTATGCAAATTACATTTTTCTCGGATTTTCCTAAATGGTCGGTGCAAATGACAGTCAGTCTAATAAAAGTCATCACCCGTTAGAGTATACATCGAATTTTATTGAAGAAACCTCCCAATGATAACAGCATAATCTCCAATATGAATAAAAACTCAAAATGCACTGTTCCAAATTATTAGGCACAGTAGAATTTTTAAACATTTGATCTGTTTTAAAGAACTGAAAATGCTCATTTGTGGAATTTGCATCATTAGGAGGTCACATTCACTGAACAAAAAAGCTATTTAACTCCAAAACATCCTAACAGGCCAAGTTACATGTTAACATAGGAGCCCTTCATTGATATCACCTTCACAATTCTTGCATCCATTGAACTTGTGAGTTTTTGGAGAGTTTCTGCTTGTATTTCTTTGCATGAAGTCAGAATAGCCTCCCAGAGCTGCTGTTGTGATGTGAACTGCCTCCCACCCTCATACATATTTTGCTTGATGATACTCCAAAGGTTCTCTATAGGGTTGAGGTCAGGGGAAGATGGTGGCCACACCATGAGTTTATCTCCCTTTATGCCCATAGCAGCCAATGACTCAGATGTATTCTTTGCAGCATGACAGCATGAGATAGTGCATTGTCATGCATGAAGATGCTTCTTCTCCTGAAGGCATGTTTCTTTTTATACCATGGAAGAAAGTTGTCAGTCAGAAACTCTATACACTTTGCAGAGGTCATTTTCACACCTTCAGGAACCTTAAAGGGCCCTACCAGCTGTTCTGGACCAAAACATGACTCCTCAACCTCCTTGCTGATGTCGCAGCCTTGTTGGGACATGGTGGCCATCCACCAACCATCCACTACTCCTTCCATCTGGACCATCCAGGGTTGCTCGACACTCATCAGTAAACAAGACTGCTTGAAAAATAGTCTTCATGTATGTCTGGGCCCACTGCAACCATTTCTGCTTGTGATCACTGTTTAGGGGTGGCCGAATAGAAGGTTTATGCACCAAAGCAAGCCTTTGAAGGATCCTACACCTTGAGGTTTGAGGGACTCCAGAGGCACCAGCAACTTCAAATAACTTTTTGCTGCTTTGTTATGGTATTTTGGCAGCTGCTCTCTTAATTCAATGAATTTGTCTGGCAGAAACCTTCCTCAATATGTCTTTATCTGCATGAACTCTGTTTCAGTCATAAATCTCTTCATAGTATGATGATCACTCCTAAGTTTTCGTGAAATATCTAATGTTTTCATACCTTGTCCAAGGCATTGCACTATTTAACACTTTTCAGCAGCAGAGAGATCCTTTTTATTTGCCATATTGCTTGAAACCTGTGACCTGCATAATAATGTGGAACATCATTTTTAAGTAGTTTTCCTTTAATTAGAATCACCTGGAAAACTAATTATCACATGTATTTAAGATTGATTTCAGTGATCCATTGAGCCCTGAGACACAATACCATCCATGAGTTTATTTGAAAAACAAAACGATTAAATCTTTATGACACTTAAATCCAATTTGCATAATAATTTGGAACACAGTGTGTGTGTGTATGTATGTATGTATATATATATATATATATATATATATATGTGTATATATATATATATATATATATATATATATATATATATATATGTGTGTGTATATATATATATATATATATATATATATATATATATATATATATATATATATTATATTGTTCATATGAATACATTTCTTTGTCTAAATAAAAGAAAAAAACAATAAAAGTACACACATATTTAGTATCGCCGCGTCCATAACGGCCCGACCTATAAAACTGTCCCACTAGTTAACCCCTTCAGTGAACACCGTCAAGAAAAAAAAAACGAGGCAAAAAACAACGCTTTATTATCATACCGGCAAACAAAAAGTGGAATAACACGTGATCAAAAAAAAGGATATAAATAACCATGGTACCGCTGAAAACTTCATCTTATCCCGCAAAAAACGAGCCACCATACAGTGTCATCAAAGAAAAAATAAAAAAGTTATAGTCCTCAGAATAAAGCGATGCAAAAATAATAATTTTTTCTATAAAATAGTTTTTATCATATAAAAGCGCCAAAACATAAAAAAATGATATGAGGTATCGCTGTAATCATACTGACCCGAAGAATAAAACTGCTTTATCTATTTTACTAAACGCGGAACGGTATAAACGCCTCCCCCAAAAGAAATTCATGAATCGCTGGTTTTTGGTCATTCTGCCTCACAAAAATCGGAATAAAAAGCGATCAAAAAATGTCACGTGCCCGAAAATGTTACCAATAAAAACGTCAACTCGTCCCGCAAAAAACAAGACCTCACATGACTCTGTGGACCAAAATATGGAAAAATTATAGCTCTCAAAATATGGTGGTAACGCAAAAAATATTTTTTGCAATAAAAAGCGTCTTTCAGTGTGTGACAGCTGCCAATCATAAAAATCCGCTAAAAAACCTGCTATAAAAGTAAATCACACCCCCCTTCATCACCCCCTTAGTTAGGGAAAAATTAAAAAAAATTAAAAAATGTATTTATTTCCATTTTACCGTTAGGGCTAGGGTTAAGACTACAGTTAGGGTTGGGGCTAAAGTTAGGGTTAGGGTTTGGATTACATTTTACGGTTGGGAATAGGTTTAGGATTAGGGTTAGGGGTGTGGTTAGGGTTACCATTGGGATTAGGGTTAGGGATGTGTTTGGATTAGGGTTTCAGTTATAATTGGGGGGTTTCCACTGTTTAGGCACATCAGGGGCTCTCCAAACGCGACATGGCGTCCGATCTCAATTCCAGCCAATTCTTTGTTGAAAAAGTAAAACAGTGCTCCTTCCCTTCCGAGCTCTCCCGTGCGCCCAAACAGGGGTTTACCCCAACATATGGGGTATCGGCGTACTCAGGACACATTGGACAACAACTTTTGGGGTCCAATTTCTCCTGTTACCTTTGGGAAAATACAAAACTGGGGGCTAAAAAATAATTTTTGTGGAAAAAAGATTTTTTATTTTCACGGCTCTGCGTTATAAACTGTAGTGAAACACTTGGGGGTTCAAAGTTCTCACAACACATCTAGATAAGTTCCTTGGGGGGTCTAGTTTCCAATATGGGGTCACTTGTGGGGGTTTTCTACTGTTCAGGTACATTAGGGGCTCTGCAAAAGCAATGTGACGCCTGCAGACCAATCCATCTAAGTCTGCATTCCAAATGATGCTCCTTCCCTTCCGAGCTCTGCCATGCGCCCAAATGGTGGATCACCCCCACATATGGGGTATCAGCGTACTCGGGACAAATTGGACAACAACTTTTGGGGTCCAATTTCTCCTGTTACCCTTGGAAAAATACAAAACTGGGGGCTAAAAAATAATTTTTGGGGAAAAAAAAAAGAATTTTTATTTTCACGGCTCTGCGTTATAAACTGTAGTGAAACACTTGGGGGTTCAAAGCTCTCACAACACATCTAGATGAGTTCCTTAGGGGGTCTACTTTCCAAAATGGTGTCACTTGTGGGGGGTTTCAATGTTTAGGCACATCAGTGGCTCTCCAAACGCTACATGGCGTCCCATCTCAATTCCTGTCAATTTTGCATTGAAAAGTCAAACAGCGCTCCTTCCCTTCCGAGCTCTGCCATGCGCCCAAACAGTGGTTTACCCCCACATATGGGGTATCGGCATACTCAGGACAAATTGTACAACAACTTGTACAACAATTTTCCCTTCCCCCATGACGGCACACCTGAGAGAGGGGATCCGCCCAGTCAGGACAGGAACCCTACTGAAAATAAAAGGGCGGTACCTCTCCCTCGCTTCAGTTGGGTTTCCTGTCCTGACAGGGACCCTTGTGCTGAACACGGCGGTTCGACTTACCCAGGTCCCGTCCCGGCGTGGAAGAACAGGCAGCGCCTGTGCGTCGGAGGTTCGGGTCCTGGAGGCGCCGTCCGCAGGTCCCCCCGGGTCACTGCGTCCGTGCGGGCGTTGTGCAGCATGGTTGGAGGACCGGGTTCCTTCCATGGCTGCCACGCCGCCCACCCCTCTCTGCCGGCGCGGCGGCCGCTTCCGGGTCGCTCTTCTGACGTCGCACGTCAGGCCCGCTGTGAATGGGCGTGCCCGTGTGACGTCGGAGGCAGGCGCCGGATCCAAGATGGCGGCGCCCATGAAGAAAACGCCGGCCGGTGAATGAAGACTCCGGCGGCATGGCAGAGAGGGGGAGGGATCACTATTGGGCACCGGAGAGGCGGGGAGTGCAGTGGTCGCCCCATAAAAGGGTGCTGGACCACAGAAGACGCGCTCATGTCCAAAAACTTCGCCATGGAGGTAGGACAACAAGAGCAGCTGCAGCAGTCTTCTTCACAGCAGCAGCAGCCGGAGCTCTCACCAGATGCCTTGCCGAGCCACCAACATACCAGGAGCAGCCGCTCAAGTGGTAAAAACAGTGGTCGTTCCGTCCGGCAAGATTCGTCAACGTCCAGGAGGGACGCTTCACGTGCATCTGTCCAGCCTCAAAAATCGGTACCCTTGATTGTCGGCGGTGGTGAGTGATCTACGTGAATGTATCCCTTATGGTAACAGGGTCCATTTTTCTGTTTTGATCACTAGGGGTCCAGGAAAGCTACCGGTAAAACAAAGAACCGAGAGTGTGCCCTTTGTAAAAACCCGCTCGCAGTGCAGTATCGGAAGGATCTCTGTGCTGACTGCATAAATAAGACTATTCAAGAAGAAACCCCTAATTTCACCACTAGCCTTAAAGCCATAATACAGGCTGAAATAAAAGACTCCTTAAAATTGGCCCTTAGCGAACCAAGAGGGGGAAGCCGTAGGGCGTCTACAGAGTCGGATACCTCTCAGAGACAAGGGAGTCATAAAACATCCCGATCTCCCTCTACTTCCCCAGCCTCGGTCCACTCTTCAGATTCCTCCTCGGACAGTGATTCAGGAGGTCGTCCGTGCCTTCCCACGGAGGACGTGGACAAATTAGTTAAAGCAGTTAGGTCTGCAATGGGCCTTAAAGAGGAGAAGACACCTAGGTCACTAGAGGATGTCATGTTTGGTGGCTTAGAAGAGAGGAGGAAACGCACGTTTCCAGTTAATGCAAAAATAAAAGCATTAATTGAGAAAGAGTGGAAAAGACCTGAAAAAATGGGTTCTTTGCCCTCTTCATCCAAAAGGAGATATCCCTTTGAAAATAAAGACTCTGAACCTTGGGAAAAGATCCCCAAAATTGACGGAGCGGTAGCCAAATGCTTAAAAAAATCGTCCCTTCCATTAGAAGACTCGGGTGTTCTTAAAGACCCGCTTGACAAAAAAGCAGATGGTTTTCTCAGACATATCTGGGAAGCCTCAGCGGGGGGCCTGAAGCCAGCAATCGCTGGAACTTGTACGGCCCGCGCTCTGATGGTCTGGCTACAGCAGATAGAGGATCAACTAAGGGACAAGGTACCCAGATCCGACATCCTTGCCAATATATCCTTGGTGCAAGGGGCAGCAGCCTTTTTAGCAGACTCTTCTGCGGATTCCGCAAGACTAACGGCCAGAGCAGCGAGCTTGTCTAATGCGGCAAGAAGAGCCCTCTGGCTCAAAGGTTGTCCGGGGGATTTACCATCTAAACACAAGCTGTGCTCCATCCCATGTGATGGCCAACTCCTCTTTGGGAAAAAACTTGAAGAAATCCTGGAACATGCAGGAGATAAAAAGAAAGGCTTTCCCAATATCCCTAAAGAGTCCAAAAAACCCTTTTTTCGGAGGAGAAGATTTAATAGAGGTCGCCCCCCAGGAGAAAGAAAAAACTGGGACTTTAGGGATAAGAGAGGCTCAGGCTACATGTTCAAAGGGCCCTCTACATCGGCAAAGAAATCCCCCCAATGACATTACGCCAGAAGTGGGAGGAAGACTCTCCCTCTTCTTTCCGGCCTGGGTAAACATCTCCCCCAGTACCTGGGTCATAAATATAATCAGAGACGGCCTCAAAATAAAATTCACCTGTCCACCCAGACGAAACTTTATTATAACTCCCCGAAGAAAGTCCCAGCAGGAACAATCTGCCCTAGAAGCCGAAGTCCTGGGACTTATCCACAAAAAGGTTCTTCTGGAGGTTCCGGTTCAGGAGGAGGGAGACGGGTTTTACTCCCCCCTCTTCTTAATCCAAAAACCGGATGGTTCTTGGAGAACTATTATAAACTTAAAAAAACTCAACCAATCCATAGAGAACTACTCTTTCAAGATGGAGTCTATAAATACGACCATAAAACTCCTTTTCCAACACTGCTTCATGGCAGTAATAGACTTGAAAGATGCGTATTATCATATACCAATGCATCCGGAATATCAGAAATACTTGAGAGTAGCTCTCTATGTCCAGAACCAGATGAAACATTATCAATACACAGCCCTTCCGTTCGGTCTGTCTACAGCTCCCAGGGTGTTCACCAAGGTGATGGTGGAAGTAATGTCATACCTCCGGTCCCGGGATGTAGTCATTGTCCCATATCTGGACGATTTCCTGGTAATAGGAAGATCAGAGTCCCACTGCACTCATCAAGTATCAGTGGTAACATCAACTCTAAGGGAGCTGGGTTGGATAATAAATATCCCCAAGTCCAGACTGCTGCCAGTAAAATTACAGTCCTTCCTGGGGTTAATACTGGACTCCGAACGTCAGCTCTGCCTTCTTCCAGAAAACAAGGTAGACAAAATAATAAATCTGACCGGTACAGCAATACGCCAGCCGACAATGACTCTGAGAAAGGCAATGTCCCTTCTAGGCTCGTTAACATCGTGTATTCCGGCAGTAGAATGGGCACAATTCCACCTAAGACAACTACAGTGGGAAGTTCTCTCAGCCCAAAGACTGCTAAAAGGGCATTTAGAAGGAAATCTATGTCTCTCCCTGGGCGTAAGGGATTCCCTAGTTTGGTGGACTGTGAGAAACCACCTGACAATGGGGGTCCGGTGACAAAATCCGGTCATAGACATTATCACGACCGACGCAAGCGGTACAGGTTGGGGGGCTCACCTGAGGTCTCACTCTGTACAAGGGACCTGGTCCATACGAGAAAAGAACTATGGATCAAACGAAAAAGAGCTGTGGGCAGTGGAGAAATCCCTAAGACATTTTCTTCCTTTACTCTGGGGTCGCCATACTCGAATCCTGACGGACAATCGAGCAGTGGTGGCGTATGTCAATCATCAGGGGGGAACGAGGTCCAAAGGCCTCATGCAGGCATCAAACATACTCTTTCAACTAGCAGAACAACACCTGTCATCTCTGTCGGCATTGCACATCAAAGGCACAGAAAACACTCAAGCGGACTTCCTGAGTCGCAGAGGCTTAAGGCAGGGGGAATGGTCATTAAACCCCCAGATATTTCGACAAATAGTCCAAGCCTGGGGCACACCAGAGATAGACTTGTTCGCCAACTCCCACAACAGAAAAGTCAGGAGGTTCTGCTCCTTGAATCCGAGAGAACATCCCTTCGCAGTAGATGCCCTACTGATACCTTGGAAGTTTTCTCTGGCCTACGCATTCCCCCCGATAGTGATGATTCCAGCTGTGATCCGGAAGATCAGAGAGGATCAGGCGAATATCATCTTCATAGCTCCTTTTTGGCCAAGGAGACCTTGGTTCTCCCTTCTAAGGCAGATGTCGGTAACAGACCCATGGATCCTGCCAGAGGTTCCGGACCTGCTAACCCAGGGCCCAGTGACCCACTCTCAGGTGAAGGGCTTCCATCTCGCAGCCTGGAATTTGAGAGGGCGTTACTAAGTCGCCAAGGATTCTCTCCAGGGTTAGTCTCCACCCTGTTGAAAAGCAGAAAACCCATAACCTCTAGAATCTATGGTAGGACATGGAAAAAATTTCTCGACTTCCTGGGGGAACCATTGGGGGAGGTGGCTCCAATAGGTCCTATCCTAGAGTTTCTGCAAGCAGGATTACATCTTGGGTTAGCAACCAGCACCCTTAAAGTTCAGGTTTCTGCCTTGGGGGCCCTATATAATTGTAATCTTGCCTCAAATAAATGGGTCTCACGATTCATAAAATCTTGTAGTAGATCTCGGCCAGTTATTATCCCAAAAATCCCTCCTTGGGATCTAAATTTGGTCTTAGAAGCCTTGACTAAACAGCCCTTTGAGCCTTTGCAGGAGTTATCACCTAAGTTACTTACCCTTAAAACAGTTTTACTAGTAGCCTTAACATCGGCACGTAGGGTAAGTGATTTACAGGCCCTGTCAATATGCCCTCCTTATACTCAGGTTTTTGATGACAGGATTGTTCTAAGACCAGACCCGGCTTATCTCCCCAAGGTGGTTCAAAAGTTCCATAGGAGTCAGGAGATTACTTTACCATCTTTCTGTAGTAATCCTAAAAATCCAGGGGAACAAAGGTTCCACATGTTAGATGTGAGAAGATCTATGTTACAATACATGTCTGTGACTAATCAGTGGAGGAAAGACCAAACCCTATTCGTAGCCTTTCAGGGTAGCAAAAGAGGGTGCGGGGTAGCTAAAAGTACCATTGCTAGATGGATCAGGGAGGCCATTAGTTTATCCTATTCTGCAAGTGGCACTCCGGTTCCTGACGGCATCAAGGCTCACTCCACCAGAGCCGTGGTTACCTCCTGGGCAGAGAAAGCTGAGGTATCAATTGACCAAATTTGCAAGGCCGCTACCTGGTCCTCACCCTCAACTTTTTTCAAACACTACCGGCTAGACCTTTCCTCCTCTGCTGACCTAACCTTTGGTAGAAGGGTGCTCCAAGCGGTGGTCCCTCCCTAAGGTTTCATTCTACAAAATTCTCTCAGGTGTGCCGTCATGGGGGAAGGGAAAACACCAAGGTTACTTACGGGTAGCCGGTTTTTCCGGAGCCCATGACGGCACCCGTATATTCCCCCCCTTTTTTTTCACCCTTTCGGTGTGCACTATTGTTTTGGGTGTGTTTAGTTAATATAATGTGGTGTTGGATTGCCATGTATACTAACCAGGGGGGCCTCTCATGCTCTGAAAACCAACTGAAGCGAGGGAGAGGTACCGCCCTTTTATTTTCAGTAGGGTTCCTGTCCTGACTGGGCGGATCCCCTCTCTCAGGTGTGCCGTCATGGGCTCCGGAAAAACCGGCTACCCGTAAGTAACCTTGGTGTTTTCTTCTGTTACCCTTGTAAAATGAAACAAATTGGAGCTGAAGTAAATTTTTTGTGAAAAAAAGTTAAATGTTCATTTTTATTTAAACATTCCAAAAATTCCTGTGAAACTCCTGAAGGGTTAATAAACTTCTTGAATGTGGTTTTGAGCTCCTTGAGGGGTGCAGGTTTTAGAATGGTGTCAGACTTGGTTATTTTCTATCATACAGACCCCTCAAAATGACTTCAAATGAGATGTGGTCCCTAAAAAAAAAAATGGTGGTGTAAAAATGAGAAATTGCTGGTCAACTTTTAACCCTTATACCAAAAAAAAAATTCTCCTTCGCCACATTGGGGGACACAGGACCATGGGTGTTATGCTGCTGTCACTAGGAGGCTGACACTAAGTTGAGACAAAAAGAGTTAGCTCCTCCCCTGCAGTATACCCTTATGCTGGCTTCCAGAGACCCAGTTCAAGCTTAGTGTCCGTAGGAGGCACACTGGATTTAAACCTTCTTTTCTGGACGAAGGGGCGACGGATTCTTTCATGTTCCGATCTCCCCGAACCAACAACAGGCGAGCACGGGAGTTTTACCTCTCCGTATCCTCTGCTGCGACGTGGGATGCCACTGCCTGAGCTGACTTTTGGGGCGACGGGCCCCTTCAAGGGCACCAATCTCCCCCCTGTTTTACAGACGAGCACTGGAGTGTCACCTCCAGTACCCTCTTCTGCAGCCAGGCCTTATTGCCGGGCATCTGCCCTGCCCACCAGGTCTCACCCTCGGCTGTTCAGAGGCATCTTTCCCACTGTGGCGTCCGTGCAGCCCCCCACTGCATCACCACTGAAAAAGCGGATGATGGAAGGAGGCAGAAGGTTCCTCTCCACCCCCTTTTAAAGGGGATGGTGGATGGAGGCTCCCCTAAGCCTGCACCGTCCTTTTTTCTACCTGGAATCACTACATCAGGCTGGTACAGGAGATCCGACGTTTTCAGGCCCCCCCCCCCAACTCCATAGGGGTAAGTGCCGATAAGGGGTCGTGTTTTCCGGCGCTTTGGGAGGGCTCCATGGCGGTAAGGGCTCCGTCGTGACGTCTTTCCGGCGGTCCGCGGGTGTTCGCCGGCCGAAGCCGAAAATTTAGTCCCTGGCTTCGGCCTAGTAAAGGCCGCATCCCGATAAGCCCCGCCCACGCTCGCGACATTCTTGCGGCTCCACCCCCGGTCCTTGCGCTTCTCTCTCCCTGCGAGACTACCCCACAAACTCTCGGCAGCCATCTTTCCCTCTGCACAGCAGCGCCGACTGGCTTCTTCCACACGCCTGCAGCTCTGGAGGTTCTTTTCGACGCCACCTATCTGACTTGCGGGGCACAGGACCTGGGTAAGGAGACGACGCTTAGCGCTTCCCTGCAACAGTTACCCCTCAGCTTCCACTAGCAGCCTCTGTTCTCACTTTGGGGTACAACATGTCGCAGTCAAGGGGTAAAAAGACCACTAAGGTGCATACCACCTTTTTTACTGCGTGTACCACCTGCCAGGCTCCTCACCCTCGGCCTCAAAGTTCCCCTCTCTGCCCTGCCTGTAATACCCAATGTGCCCAGGAGCCCTCCGCCACTACCGACCCCAGTGTATCTAGCCCTCCTCAGTGGGCCGCGTCTCTGGCACAATCCATGGCTTATTTGGCCAAAGCGATTGAATCCCTTCATGACCCCTCTGGGGAGCGGGCTCTCTTTTTCATGGGTTAAGAGATCCCTCTATATCGGGAAGCGTCGGCCAGCAGGGGCTGCTCTCACCGCAAGGAGGCACAGTCATCCAAAAAACAGATCCGCACTACCTCTCCTGAGCATTCACCACGCCATTCAGCCTCTGGTAGCTCCACTTCTCGCTCACCCTCTCCAGGGACTCGTAGCGATCACGACTCTGAGTATGTGTCTGATGCATCCTTAGATCCGGATGCTCCAGAGTTTAGATCTACTGTTGACTCCCTCATCGAGGCAGTCAATCATGCGCTAAAAGTGGACGATGACCCTAATTCTGCTCCGGACCATTCAGTCTCCTTTACGAGAACCAAGCGTTCCCATAAGATGTTCGCCTCTCACCCAGATTTCCTGGATATAGTCCGGCGACACAGGGACCGACCGGATAAGCGTTTTACGGGCAAAAAGGCCCTGGAATCGAAGTATCCCTTTTCAGCAGATCTTGTTAAAGATTGGACGGAATCTCCACTAGGAGATCCTCCGGTATCGCGCTTGGCTACCAAGACGCTCTTATCCGTACCTGATGGTGCTTCAAATAAAAATCCCAGAGAACGCCAGCTAGATTCCCTAGCTCGCTCAGTGTACGAGGCCTCAGGTTCCTCTCTATCTCCTTCCTTCGCGGTGGCTTGGGTTACCAAAGCGATGGTTTTCTGGGCAGATGCCCTGGCAAAATCCATTCAGGAACAGGATCTCCCGTCTGAGGCGGCGGACCTTGCCAAAGAAATTGCCATGGCTGCAGATTGTGATGTACGCGTCTTTAGACACAGCGGACTGTGCGGCAACTGCGGCTTCAAACGCCATCACCATAAGGAGAGCTATTTGGCTTAGAGAGTGGCGCGCAGATTCCTCCTTAAAGAAGTCTTTGCTTTCCCTTCCTTTTCAGCGCGGACGTCTCTTTGGAGAAAAATTAGACCAGCTTATTTCTGACGCTACAGGTGGGAAGAGCAAGTTCCTCCCACAACACAGGCCAAAAACTGCTTTTCAGCACCAACAATATTTTCGCTTTCGGCCCTTTCGCAGTAGCCCATTCTGGTCCAACTCCGCAGCCTCGTCCAGGTCAGAACGATCTCCACGCACAGACAGAAACTCCCGGCCTTCATACCGGCCGAATCAGTCCTGGCGAGGAAAACCTAGACAACCCAGAACCAGAGGGTCCATGCCTGCCAGATTCCCTTCACAATGACTCGGGGACTCTCCCAGTCGACACCTCCAAAGTAGGCGGACACCTGCTTCTCTTTCAACAAGTCTGGCTTTCCGTCATCCACGACGAATGGGTCAGAGATTTGGTGTCTTCTGGTTACAAAATAGAATTCTCTGCCCTATTTTGGACCTAAAGCTCCTAAACAAGTACTTAAAGGTTCGGCACTTCAGGATGGAGTCACTCCGGTCAGTCATCTCCTCAATGGAGACAGGTGAATTCCTAGCATCAGTAGACATCAAAGATGCTTATCTCCATATCCCAATCTTCCCGCCACATCAAAAGTTCCTCCGCTTCGCCATCCAAGAGGACCACTTTCAATTCACGGCCTTACCCTTCGGCCTTGCCACTGCGCCCAGGGTATTCACAAAAGTCATGGCGGCGGTCATAGCCATTCTTCACTCCCAAGGAGTGGTCGTTTTGCCATACTTGGACGACCTCCTGATAAAGGGTCCGTCTTATCAGGTCTGTGAAGCAAGCGTCCGCATTACCTTGGATTCTCTTTCGCGCCTGGGCTGGTTAATCAACTTGGACAAGTCCTCCCCCATTCCTGCCCAACGGATCTCCTTCCTAGGCATGATCCTGGACACGTCAATGGGGCTGGTCTTGCTACCTCGGTCCAAGGCCCAAGAGCTTCAGCAGGGAGTTCGGACGCTCTGTCATCCGCACCCGCGGTCCATTCGGTTTGCCATGAGGATCCTGGGGAAAATGGTGGCCGCAATAGAATCGGTTCCCTTCACTCAGCTCCATCTCCGCCCTTTACAACAGGCTCTGCTGGACAATTGGGACAGGAGTCCCCCTTGTCCCTCGATCGGCCATGTCCTCTGTCCCCACGGATCAGGCAAGCCCTCACATGGTGGACTCTAAGATCATCTCTCCTCCATGGGAGGTCTTTTCTCCCGATCCGCTGGCTGGTGGTAACTACCGACGCCAGTCTCCTCGGTTGGGGAGTGGTGTTTCGCCACCACACTGCCCAGGGGATTTGGACAATTCGGGAGTCGAGACTTCCCATAAACATTTTGGAGATTCGAGCAATCAGACTTGCTCTGAGACGCTTTCACTTCCTGCTCGCGGGTCACCCAGTTCGAATCCAATCGGACAACGTCACAGCAGTGGCGTACATAAACCATCAGGGGGGTACCCGCAGCAGGGCGGCGTTGCAGGAGGTCTCCCACATTCTCCATTGGGCCAAGGCCAACCACTCCACCATTTCCGCAGTGCACATTCCAGGCGTCGAGAACTGGGCGGCGGATTTTTTCAGCCGTCAGGGTCTCGCCTCGGGGGAGTGGGAACTCCATCCGGAGGTTTTCCAGCAGATTTGCCTTCGCTGGGGGACTCCGGACGTGGATCTGATGGCGTCCAGAATGAACGCCAAAGTTCCCAACTTCATAGCACGTTCTTGGGATCCCCAGGCCATCGGGGTGGATGCACTGATATCCCCGTGGCATCAGTTCCAACTCCCGTACGTGTTTTCTCCGCTTCCCTTACTACCGAAGGTGATCCGAAAAATCAAGACGGAGGGGGTTCCGGTGATTCTTGTCGCCCCGGATTGGCCACGTCGCGCATGGTACGCGGAGCTCGTTCAGCTCGTATCTGACGTCCCCTGGCGGTTACCAGACCGTCCAGACCTGCTTCGCCAAGGGCCGATCTACCACCAGAGCTCAGGGGCCCTACGTTTAACGGCGTGGCTGTTGAAACCTGGATTCTAACTCAAGCTGGTTTCTCCCAGCAGGTCATCCCCACTATGATAAGTGCTTGTAAAACATCTTCCGCTTGCATCTATCATTTGGATTTTCTACAGTCCGGCCTGGATTCCGGCCTGGCGCTCAGTTCCCTCAAAGGTCAGATCTCAGCATTATCTGTGTTGTTCCAACGTAAGATCGCTGCCAACTTGCAAGTCAGGACCTTCATTCAAGGGGTCTCCGACGTGGTACCCCCCTACAGAATGCCTTTCGCCAAATTTCCGTTTTTTTCTCAAACGCAGGTAATATCAAAGAAATTTTACCACTATCATGAAGTACATAATGTCACAAGAAAACAGTGTCAGAATCGCCGGGATCCGTTGAAGTGTTCCAGAGTTATAACCTCATAAAGGGACAGTGGTCAGAATTGTAAAAATTGGCCTGGTCATTAACGTGCAAACCACCCTTGGGGGTAAAGGGGTTAATCATGTATTTTTTTTAATTAAAGTATATGACACGCCAATAATACAGTCCGATACAATTTCCAGACAAATACCGTACATTAGATACATGACCTGATAATACATTTTCATTTTACTAAACAACACCCTTACCCCCTAACCAACCCCCCTCTCCCTCCCCCCAATCTCTTGCCCAATATCCAATACAACCATCTGACAACATCACCTCTTGAGAAAAGATAACATGCTTTACAAAAACACACCTGTACATGTAGGAGTCTCCCCAGAATCAACTAAACGACACCCATTCTACTTTGCAATAACTCAGCAGACGCCACACCTGGGTAATCCATCCATCCACCCCACACATTTTCAAATTTTGTATTCTGACCTCTCTTACTGTATATGTTTTTTTCCATAAGTATAATAAAATTTATCTTGTTGATTAATTCCTTTTTCCCTGGCGGTTTTTCATACAACCAATGCATTGCGATAAGCTTTCTCGCAGCACACAACAATCTTGCGATAGTCAGCCTTCCTCATTCATCCGTAGCAATGTCATCCATACAGCCCAAAAGGCAAGTAAGCTGGTTACGCACCACATCTACTCCTGTCACCTCCTGGATCAAGTTAAGCACCTTCACCCAAAAGGGTTGTAGACGAGCACATGACCACATCATATGTAGCAGATCAGCGCCTTCCTCACCACACCTGGGACATTCTGAGTCACCTCTCAGTCCTGCCTTCCTCATCCATGCCGGGGTCCTGTACACCCTATACACCAGGTATAACTGTGACACCCTCTTAGCCTCACTCAGGGAAGCCCTGTGGATATATTGAGGTATGGACTCCCACTGGGACTCTGACAAGGGGCCCACATCCGCCACCCATTTCTCCTTAATCCTTAACGGATGCTTCAATAAAAAGGTATCCATCAGACCCCTGTACATCAAGGTAATGAACCCCCTCGTACTCCTCCGAGGCCCAATAAGATACAACAAGCTATCTGACTGCAGATTCACACGCGACACCTCATTTTGACAGTTTAGGGCGTGTCTCAACTGCAGGTACTGAAAGAATGACTTCTGGGTTAAAGGAAACTCAGTCCTAAGTGTCTCGAATGTTTTAATAACATCCCCATCAAGCAACTGAGACACGAACCAAATGCCAATGCGCCTCCACTGACCGAACCCCCGCAATCTCTTAAGCTCTGCCAACCTAGGTTCAAACCAAATTGGCGTATATCTTGAAAATTCCGTTACTCCCCTCCATTGCTTAATTTTCTGCCATACTT
The DNA here is from genome assembly GCF_051348905.1 of Ranitomeya variabilis. Taxonomy (NCBI): domain Eukaryota; kingdom Metazoa; phylum Chordata; class Amphibia; order Anura; family Dendrobatidae; genus Ranitomeya; species Ranitomeya variabilis. Next base: position 400,566,911 of record NC_135235.1, on the reverse strand, counting down.
TCCCCATCATAGCTATTGTTGGGAATTTTCTGGGGTTAATTCTGAATCTACCTGCTTCAAGACTGGCCAACAATGGGCCCTTCCCTACCATGTGTTCAATGATTATTCCCACTGAAGAGCTTTGTTCTGGCTCTCCCCAACCTAAAATGAAAAACACCAAAAAAAGGAAAAAATCAAGAAAATACACCAAAACCAGGCAGAGATGCTTACCTGTCTAAATGGGCCTCAATGCAAATGCACAAGCAGGGTTCAGTGGACCCAAATAAAATAGCAAATGCACAGGTGCAATACCTAATGAAACAGCCAGTCTTCAATAAGGGTTTGGCCGTGTGGTACACCAATGCACTGAGATACATACTCTGTATGTGGCGTGCTCACACGAGGAATGCAAAGCATCTGGCTCCAGCCTATTAATGACGCCGTATGGCGGGCTGCCCAGTGCTAAAATGCATCCTGTGTGAACAGAGGCCACAGTGTACAGAACCATTTGGGCCCAACTGCACCCTGCAAAAAATATACGTGCAAAACAAAACATATAAATATATGTAAGGTATTAGTTGATATTCTGGCCATAATATGCAAGCCGGCAACCCGCGCCAAGGGTCCTTACGTTTTGCCAGACCTACTCTAACATGAAAAACACCAAAAAAGGAAAAATTCAAGAAAATACACCAAAAACAGGCAGAGATGCTTACCTGTCTAAATGGGCCTCAATACAAATGCACAAGCAGGGTGCAGTGGACCCAAATAAAATAGCAAATGCACAGGTGCAATACCAAATGAAACAGCCAGCCTTCAATAAGGGTTTTGGCCGTGTGGTACACCAATGCACTGAGATAAATACTCTGTATGTGGCGTGTTCACACAAGGAATGCAAAGCATCTAGCTCCAGCCTATTAATGCATTTGCTATTTTATTTGGGTCCACTGCACCCTGCTTGTGCATTTGTATTGAGGCCCATTTAGACAGGTAAGCATCTCTGCCTATTTTTGGTGTATTTTCTCCCCAACCTACCATGTGCTGGCATTGAGATGCTATATAGTAAATCCATGGATTGGGGACCGCCAGACCAACCTCATCCTTTGCCCTTTGCAGATGTTCCAATTTGATGCGCGCCCGTCCACCCTTCCAGATTAAATCCCTAAATAGAGTATTGATCCTATAAAATTTACTCTGAGGCAGCCACACTGGAGCATTATGCAATATGTAGAGGAGCTGAGGCATAAGTATCATTTTGATCAAATTGGCTCTGCCTGCGACCGACAGAAATAGCTTCTTCCGGGCCCCAATCTTCTGCTGGAACTTCCCAAGCAAAGGAGTCAGGTTGAGCCGCAGATAGTCCTCTATTTTGTCCGAAACCATGATGCCCAGATATTTAAACTCATGTACTACTCTTAAGGGAACCCCAGGGTCAAGAGTCAGAGGAGCCGCCGCCTCCATGGGCAACAACACAGACTTCTCCCAATTAATAGATAATCCGGAAAGAGTCCTAAATTTACAAATACTATTCATAGCTGCCCTCAGAGACTCCTGAGCATCTTCCAAGAACAATAACACGTCGTCAGCGTACAGGGCTATTTTTTCTTCATAGTTTCCATACCGAAACCCCTTTATGTCCCTGTCCCTCCGTATTGCCGCCGCCAAGGGCTCTATAGCAATTGCAAACAGCAGAGGAGACTCGTGCTGTATATATAAAAGTCTTACTTGTTTTCTGCTCTGAAGTCCATACAGGCAGATTTACTGAAGAAATGTCGATGAAATCCAGTTATCCAAATATCACGCGATAGCTGCCCCGGCCGGTGGCAGCATATCGCTCTCTGTGTGCCACTTGCAGCGGCGTTCCGGCACGAGCACGAGTCCTCCTGCTTTTATTCGTGTAGTTCATTGGATTCAGGAAAAAAAAACCTTGCGAGTCATGTTATAGCATAGATTTATTTTTATTTTTATGTTTGGCACATTACAGTTGTCCCCCCACACAAGGGCCAGAATCAGCGCGAATACCTTTATATGCTACTCTCGCATATATATACATTGTTTAGTTCTAAGTAATACAATCTAAGGTGGTGATTGTTGTAGTCGCTGCAGTTTCAATCAGCCCTATAGTATTCAGCGCCACTCTTACTTTCATTTTATATTTTCAATTTTTTTTTAGCAAAGTTTGGAATTTTTTTTTCACCACTTACATAAAAAATAACCTAGACGTGTTTGGTGTCTATGAACTTTTAATAAATATAGAAAAACTGACTGAACAGCCATCTAGTCTGAACTGGTGCATAACCAAAAAGTCTTACATAGCAAATAGATAATGGCTGCACTCAAGTTTATTGTGCTAAAGCAAGGAAATGTGCAATACATGAAATGTGAACAGCATAATGGCTTGTGAAATTTATGAAAAAACACATGAGATTTTTAGCACAAAATTTGGCCAAATGTTGTGAGCCCATTCACCAAACGTCAAGGTAATCTCAGATCGAATGGGTAACTAACCTGTCTGCCTAGTGTGAACACTTACCTATGGCTAATAAAATGGTAAAGCCTGTATTTATAGAGGAGGTTAGAACCAACTGTGTTTGGATGTAATTAAAATCACAGCATGGTGAAGGGCGGGGCGTTCAAGTCAGAAAAAGCAATACATAGTAAATATAGAAAAACTGACTGAACAGCCATCTAGTCTGAACTGGTGCATAACCAAAAAGTCTTACATAGCAAATAGATAATGGCTGCACTCAAGTTTATTGTGCTAAAGCAAGGAAATGTGCAATACATGAAATGTGAACAGCATAATGGCTTGTGAAATTTATGAAAAAACACGAGATTTTTAGCACAAAATTTGGCCAAATGTTGTGAGCCCATTCACCAAACGTCAAGGTAATCTCAGATCGAATGGGTAACTAACCTGTCTGCCTAGTGTGAACACTTACCTATGGCTAATAAAATGGTAAAGCCTGTATTTATAGAGGAGGTTAGATTTTATTTTAGCCATAGGTAAGTGTTCACACTAGGCAGACAGGTTAGTTACCCATTCGATCTGAGATTACCTTGACGTTTGGTGAATGGGCTCACAACATTTGGCCAAATTTTGTGCTAAAAATCTCATGTGTTTTTTCATAAATTTCACAAGCCATTATGCTGTTCACATTTCATGTATTGCACATTTCCTTGCTTTAGCACAATAAACTTGAGTGCAGCCATTATCTATTTGCTATGTAAGACTTTTTGGTTATGCACCAGTTCAGACTAGATGGCTGTTCAGTCAGTTTTTCTATATTTACTATGTATTGCTTTTTCTGACTTGAACGCCCCGCCCTTCACCATGCTGTGATTTTAATTACATCCAAACACAGTTGGTTCTAACCTCCTCTATAAATACAGGCTTTACCATTTTATTAGCCATAGGTAAGTGTTCACACTAGGCAGACAGGTTAGTTACCCATTCGATCTGAGATTACCTTGACGTTTGGTGAATGGGCTCACAACATTTGGCCAAATTTTGTGCTAAAAATCTCATGTGTTTTTTCATAAATTTCACAAGCCATTATGCTGTTCACATTTCATGTATTGCACATTTCCTTGCTTTAGCACAATAAACTTGAGTGCAGCCATTATCTATTTGCTATGTAAGACTTTTTGGTTATGCACCAGTTCAGACTAGATGGCTGTTCAGTCAGTTTTTCTATATTTACTATGTATTGCTTTTTCTGACTTGAACGCCCCGCCCTTCACCATGCTGTGATTTTAATTACATCCAAACACAGTTGGTTCTAACCTCCTCTATAAATACAGGCTTTACCATTTTATTAGCCATAGGTAAGTGTTCACACTAGGCAGACAGGTTAGTTACCCATTCGATCTGAGATTACCTTGACGTTTGGTGAATGGGCTCACAACATTTGGCCAAATTTTGTGCTAAAAATCTCATGTGTTTTTTCATAAATTTCACAAGCCATTATGCTGTTCACATTTCATGTATTGCACATTTCCTTGCTTTAGCACAATAAACTTGAGTGCAGCCATTATCTATTTGCTATGTAAGACTTTTTGGTTATGCACCAGTTCAGACTAGATGGCTGTTCAGTCAGTTTTTCTATATTTACTATGTATTGCTTTTTCTGACTTGAACGCCCCGCCCTTCACCATGCTGTGATTTTAATTACATCCAAACACAGTTGGTTCTAACCTCCTCTATAAATACAGGCTTTACCATTTTATTAGCCATAGGTAAGTGTTCACACTAGGCAGACAGGTTAGTTACCCATTCGATCTGAGATTACCTTGACGTTTGGTGAATGGGCTCACAACATTTGGCCAAATTTTGTGCTAAAAATCTCATGTGTTTTTTCATAAATTTCACAAGCCATTATGCTGTTCACATTTCATGTATTGCACATTTCCTTGCTTTAGCACAATAAACTTGAGTGCAGCCATTATCTATTTGCTATGTAAGACTTTTTGGTTATGCACCAGTTCAGACTAGATGGCTGTTCAGTCAGTTTTTCTATATTTACTATGTATTGCTTTTTCTGACTTGAACGCCCCGCCCTTCACCATGCTGTGATTTTAATTACATCCAAACACAGTTGGTTCTAACCTCCTCTATAAATACAGGCTTTACCATTTTATTAGCCATAGGTAAGTGTTCACACTAGGCAGACAGGTTAGTTACCCATTCGATCTGAGATTACCTTGACGTTTGGTGAATGGGCTCACAACATTTGGCCAAATTTTGTGCTAAAAATCTCATGTGTTTTTTCATAAATTTCACAAGCCATTATGCTGTTCACATTTCATGTATTGCACATTTCCTTGCTTTAGCACAATAAACTTGAGTGCAGCCATTATCTATTTGCTATGAACTTTTAATGACCTGGAGAATCATAATGGCAGGTTAGTTTTAGTAGTGAACCTAGCAAAAAAGCCAAACAAAAAACAAGTGTGGGATTGCACTTTTTTTGCAATTTTGCCACACTTGGAATTTTTTCCACATTTTCTAGTACACGACATGGTAAAACTAATGGTGTCGTTCAAAAGTACAACTCGTCCCGCAAAAATTAAGCCCTCACATGGCCATATTGACAGAAAAATAAAAAAAGTTATGGCTGTGGGAAGGAAGGGAGCGAAAAACAAAAACACAAAGAAAAGGGGTTAAGGGGTTAAAATATGATTGTCATCACACGCGCACACTGCATACATGGTACATCAGCCAGCCTGTGTCAGTTCCTTTATACTCCCGTAGTTAAAGGACCTTTGGTGACATCTTGGTTACATGACTGTCATCAAAGGTCGTGAAGCTGCCTTAACCTTGGAATAGAAACACTGGCGGCCTCTAGGAGAGTGGGGGCACTGAGAATCAGCATAGTTCCCCTAATGACGGCAGTGCATCCCAGCCCATCTCCTCTTCAGTTTCTCTAGCCTCCCACAGTTAAAGGATCTTTGATCTGGTCACATGACCGTGATGTCACTTAAGGTCCTTAAGCAGTCTTGGAATAAAAGCGCGTGGGGGCCCTGGGCAGTTGCCCAATTTTCTCCCCTCACAACGCTGACTGACTGTAGCTTGGCTTTTTTTTTAGAATAGGGCTTGTATTTCATGCATACTTTAAAAATCTAGTAAAATCGTACTTGTGCTTATTTTCAGAGTAGATCTTATTTTGGGGAAAAACAATATTTCCAGAGTGCTATTGCATATATTTGTGTACAGTATATATTAAATCCACAATTTCCTTTAAAAGGGGTTATCTACTACAGGACCACCTCAAGTTAATCATTTCAAGACACCAAGTTTTTAAAAAATAAACTGTGGCTACTCACCTTCTGCATTGGCACCATTCCAGTGATGTTGGCGCTGCTGTATTCCGACAGTAACAAGATTTGTTATGTCACGTGCAGGCTGCAACCCAATATTCTGTTAAGTCAGACGTTTGCTCAGATGAGGTAGTAAAGCTGATGAGTGGCCGCCTATTGGCTGCCGCCCAGTTACTCTAGGGAAATGGGTTCCAGAATCGCTGAAACCTTGCCACTGCAAAAAGTGAGCTTACACAGTTTTTTATTTTAATTGGCGTTCTGAAATGATTAAGATGGGGTTGACCAGTAGTGGACCGCTCCTTTACGAGATTGAACGATGTAAATGTATTTTACATACTTTAGGTCATCATGCAAATTATTTATTTTATCTTTAATAGGTGAACCCGACAATGGCAGTATCTCGAAAAGACACCATGTTTGGTCTTCAAATGATGAAACAGAACACAAAGTCATGGGCCAAATTTTTCAAAGAGAAAATATACCCCCAGACATTGAAAATAAAGATCTGTCTTCAAATGCATCACAAAACCATATGGTCCAAAATATACCACCAGTTCTTTACAATGAAGATCTTTCTTCTGATACTTCTGATCGCTTAGAATATTTTCCTGAAGCTTCATATACTATGGCACAAAACCTCATGGCTCAAAGTATATCCCCGATGCTTTACAGTGGAGATATATCATCTGAACACTTGGATCGTTCTTTGGACCCATCCCATATTTATATGCAAAGTGCAGATCTTATAGGGGGCAAAATGTTTCCATGTTTAGAATGTGGGAAATGTTTTACAAGGAAATCAAATCTTATTGTGCACCAGAGAATTCATTCAGGTGAGAAGCCAATTGTGTGTTCAATTTGTGGGAAATCTTTTAGTCACATGCAACATCTTGTCGAGCATTGTAGGATTCATACAGACCAAAAGCCACATGCGTGTTCAGATTGTGGGAAAAGTTTCACCCTAAAATCAGATATGGTCAGACATCAGAGAATCCACACAGGGCAGAAACCATTTTCCTGCCCTGAGTGTGGAAAATGTTTTTCCCTGAAGTCAGATCTTGTCAGACATGAGAGAATCCACTCAGGACATAAGCCCTTCTCATGTTCCTACTGTGGAAAGTGTTTCACCCTCAAATCAAATCTTCTCACACATCAGAGAATCCACACAGGAGAGAAGCCATATTCTTGTCCAGAGTGTAATAAATCTTTTACGCACAGATCAAATCTCATCCAACATCAGAGAATCCATGCTGGAGAAAGGTTGTTTCCTTGTGACCAATGTGGCAAATGTTTCACTCAAAAATCCATTCTTGTTCAGCATCAAAATAGTCACATGGAAGAGAGGCCCACATTACTGTATTCTGACTACACAAAGTATTTACTACAGAAGTCAGATCACACTTTTATGGAAAACTCTTAATAGGTGGTCAGTGTTTATTCATATTTAATAAGGTTGTATAGGTTAATTTCTGGAATTGTTCCATTTTATGCAATTGATATTTGAGAAAGACAAAACCATTCAACCTATTCATAGAACAATCAAAAGGTACAAAATACTTTTAGGAAGCTAAAAAAATTGGACTGTGAGGTTCTATTAAAAACAGACATGCAGAGGTGTAGAAGTCAATGGCCTAGCAACTGCTATATACAAAATACTTATAACCATGTGCATAAGCCTTAAAAGGTTTCTACCAAGCTTTAAAGGGGTTGTCCGGTCCAAATCGAAAAGTCTAAAGTTACAATGAGTGACTGCAGACTTATGAATCTCCCTCCCCCCAGCGCAGGCACTGATTTCTGAACTGGGACCGATGGTATGTATGAGTTATACATGCTCCTGGCTGGTGGGCGCACCTTGTTTCCATACACTTGTATGGAGAGCGGCCACACCGTCAAGTCGGCCACGCCAACTGGATGGCTGTGTCACCAGACGAGGCCAAGTATATTGAGCGAGGCCACAACCATTGGCCGGGCTTATGTATAACTCATACATATCCTCTGGTTCTGGGTTATAAAGCAGTGAACCCCCGCAGAGCATAGTGCGTACACTGGGGGGATTCATAAGTCTGCAGTCACACAGAGTGACTGCAGACTTGTTGATTTGGACCAGACAACCCCTAAAGTTAGCATGATGGTTAGCATGTTGATTTACCAAGGATTATTACTAGGGATGAGCGAGTGTACTCGTTGCTCGGGTTTTCCTGAGCACGCTCGGGTGATCTTCAAGTATTTGTTAATGTTCAGAGAAGTTTTCATCGCCTCAGCTGAATGATTTACAGCTATTACCCAGCCTGAGTACATGTGGGGGTTGCCTGGTTGCTAGGGAATCCTCACATGTACTCAGCCTGGCTAGTAGCTGTAAATCATTCAGCTGCGGTGATGAAAACTTAATCTCCGAACATTAACAAATACTCGGAGATCACCCGAGCGTGCTTGGGAAAACCCGAGCAACGAGTACACTCGCTCAACACTAATTATTACCCTTTCATATAAATAGTCCCTGCCTTTTTACCAAACCACGCCTCTTAGCGAAGCCAAGGTTAATTTATTCACATTCCTGGGTCCTAATTTTGATATGATCTCTACCCTGCTAGTTTTATACATTGAGATGGTAGTGGCAACTAGTCACGTTAACTTTCTATCTTATCTGTGCTCCCTCAGACGAGACTTCTGTGTGGCAGTATTATTATTTTATTACATTGCCCTTTGATAGACACTGATTTTTGATTTATAAGGTTGATGACTTCATTGATCTTATTTCCATACTACAGCGGTAGAGTTTCTTTATATTTCATGTGTTTGGCGCACTAGTGGGACACTTTTGTTTTCTCTCTGATGTCATGTAATTTTTCCATCTGTTCCCACATCTGTTTTAGCTGGTTTTTCTTCCATTACCTCACATTGTCATTGTTAGACATTTAATTTTTAATAAAAATGTAATATTTTTGATAAGCTTACCCCTCATGTTTGATTATCTCTCTTTTATTTATAATCTAAATTCCCTAGATCATTCTATTTACAGTTTCTGGATCTTCTGATTTAGGGTATGTGCACACGTTGCAGATTTGGCTGCGGATCCGCAGCAGATTTGACGCTGCGGATTCGCAGCAGTTTTCCATGCGGTGTACAGTACATTGTAAACCTATGGAAAACAAAATCCGCAGTGCACATGCTGCAGAAAATTCAGCGTGGAAACGCTGCGGTTTACTTTCCACAGCATGTCAATTCTTTGTGCGGATTCCGTAGTGTTTTACACCTGTTCCATAATTGGAATCCGTAGGTGTAAAAACGCAGGTGAAATCCGCATAAAAACTGCACTAAATCCACGATGAATCCGCAGGTAAAACGCAGGGCGGATTTTGCAGAATCCACACGGTAAAAACCGCAATGGAATCCGCAACGTGTGCACATACCCTTAGAGATTTTCTCTTTGGTTATATGTCATGGCTTAGGAGTATGCTCCACTTAGCCGAGTGGATATTTTTGTAGGTTTATATACCCTTTAAAGTTATTGCCTATTCATGTGATAAATCCTCTCTAATCAGTTGAGGTCAGACTATTGGGACCCCTACCAATCCCAGGAACAGAGGTATATGCAGAGCCCTATTCAGTTCTATTCCGAAAGGGCTCTAGCATGGGAAAATATTCTGAAAAATTCCCACGCTAGAGTTCAGATGAGGTTATGCCAGCAGGGAGCGCAGCGCCACAAGTCTAGGTAGCTATGTTCACCTGCATTCCATTCATTCCCCAGTTTTTACAGCCAGGGGCAGCTGCATTAGCAGGCTCCTGGTTGTAAAATTATTTAACCCCTTCAGATGGATTTACATCGTGGGACATGACTGTACGGCGGGCAGGTATGGGATAATGTTTTTTTTATTTTAACGTTTTTTTCAGAAGACAAGGGTCGTTTGGATTGAGTGTATAATAAAGCTATTACACCATGTGTATTTATTTCATTAAAATACTTTTTTCCTAATGTGTGGGTTTTTTTTTAACCCTTTATTACTATTGGATTAATAATGGATAGGTGTCTTATTGACACCTCCATTATTTACCAGGCTTAATGTCACCTTACATTAGCAAGGTGACATTAACCCTTTATTACCCCATATCCTACCGCTACAGGAGAGTGGGAAGAGAGAGGCTAAGTTCCAGAATAGGCACATCTTGCAGATACGCCTTTTCTGCGGTGGCTGGGGGCAGATGTTTTTAGCCAGGGGGAGCAATAACCATGATCCCTCTCTAGGCTATTAATATCTGCCCTCAGTCACTGGCTTTCCCACTCTGGTGGAGAAAATTGCGTGGGAGCCCACGCCAGTTTTTTCTGTGATTTAACCTTTTATTTTTACACCTAGAGCTCCCAAATTTTGCACACACACACTATCATTATTAGTGAAGAATATGTAAAAATATAAGGGATATGAAATGGTTTACTGTATGTAAACCATGTCTCATATCCTGTCGGGGGTTTGATAAGGAGATAGCAAAAGCTGAATTGAATTACCGGCTTTTCTGATATCTAGCTCTGTATTAAAAAAAATATATATATGGTAACTCCAGGCTCCAGGGTGCTGCTGTACCACAGGCTTAATTTGGGCAGTACACGTGTAGTTCTGTGCCCTCCGGTTCTGCTATGGGGCTTGCAGCTCCCCACAGGCTCGGGCTCCCGGTACCCAGTTTGTGCGCTTTGGCTCCTCAGAGGCCCACTTGTAGCCTCCTTGAGCCCTGAAATCTCTCCTCTGCTCCTTTCCTGCCTGCTCTCCAGACTGATGATGATCCAGAATAAAACTAGCTCCTCCAAACCAGGATCTTTATCCAGGGAAGCTGCCCTAAACAGGGTTTTGAGCTCCCCCTCCTGGTCTGGATTCAGAAGGTGTTGTGTGTTTGTGTGTGATTTACCTGCCAAAGAGATCCCTCTTGTTTCCAGGCATAGCACTACCCTCCCCGAGAGGAAGGCAGCACTACTGTGGTACCCGAACTCCTGGGGTGTCACACTGCTATCTCTGGAAGTCTGATAGACCATGAATAGCACACAGGTATGTGTGTGGGGGATACTAGGATAATTGCCATTGGATCAGAGTGGCATTGGAAGTGGCAGGAGACACAGGAACGTTTCTTAGGTAACTCACCTGCAGGTTTATTATGGAACAGTATTAACCATAGCAGGGTTCAGTAAAGTAAACGTGGCCTTTCTGGCATAAGTGCAAAACAAAAGATAAATCACAGCAAAGTCCTTATATCTGAGGAGTTTGCCTGCTCAGACCACCATATGTCTTCAACTCCTCTTAGAGCCACGTCTGGAGACTTTCCTCTCCAAACCACAACACAGAAAAAAAACAGTGAGCATTTAACCTCCCAGTCACACCCTTGAGGTGGAGATATGGTGAGTAGGCGTCCCGCCCATCTCTGACCTACTCGCCTAAAAAACCCAGTCCCTTATTATGGCTGATTAACCGCTTCAGCACATAGCATGCTGGAGAGAAACTTATGGGTTTTTAGATCACAGAAGAAAGCAATCTTCTTGACACGTATCTCTCACATACAGTGCCAGTGACCCTTGTCACACATCCAACCCCCCCCCCCCCCGCCTGCCCAAAGCCTGGGGCTTTGGCACCTTCAGACACCAAATGGGATTTGTAAGAGAGCATCCGCATTACCATGTCACTTGCCTGTTCTATGCTGTATGTGGAAACTGAAATCTTGAAGGGCTAAGAACCACCTAGTCACATGTGCATTCTTACCCTTCTTTTATCTTAACCATCTCAGAGCGGCATGGTCTGACACTAGTTTGAACTTTCGGCCTAGTAGGTAATATTTCAGTGTACCCACCACCCTCTTTATGTCTAAGCACTTCTTGTCAACAATCACATAGTTTTTCTCGCAGGAAGAGTGTTTCCGGCTCTGATACAGGATGCTCTACCCCATTTATCTCCTGAGACATCACGGCTCCCTACCCGATTTCTGAAGCATCTGTCTGGACCACAAATTCTTGACCGGTGCTACCAGAAATGGATGTTTGCACAGAGCCCACTTGAGCTCCTAAAATGCCACCTCTGTGTCAGTAGTCAATTTCACTATCGTCAACTTGGTGCCCTTAAGGAGATCCGTTAATGGTGCGGCAATTATGGCGAAACGTGGGGTATTACTGTCGATTTATCCCAAAATTCCATGAAAGGCTCTAGTTTCTTGGAAAGCGGTTGTGGCCACTTCTGAATTGCCTCGATATTCTTTAACTGTGGCTTGATTTCGCCTCTCCCAACGATGTAGCCTAAGTATTTGGCCTCTTCCTTCCCTATGGCACACTTTTTTGGCTTTATGGTGAACCCAGCTTTTCTTAACGCATCTAGGATCACCTGTACCTTTGGTAGATGACTACTCTAGTCAGGGCTGAGGACCACAATGTCATCAAGGTAGACGGCAGCATACTTATGTGAAGCCATGTTCTGACCCATTGCCCGAAGGAAGGTAGCTGGGGCCTCCTCCAGTCCGAAGGGTATTCTGATGTACTGTAAACACCCATCCAGCATTGAAGGCCATCTCCTTGGCACTCTGTTAAATATACTTATTTAGCATATTTATTTAATCAAGACTCTTTACCAGATGCCTCATAAAAAATGTAGTGGTTTATTGGATTGTCCACCAAAAAACATCATTGCAGCAAAACATATGTGAAATAGTTACGAAGAGATTATCCATTTCTCCATATCAAAGTTTGTTCCCCATCTTTCCTGAGATTTTGAATGGTAAATGGTGTCTGTCTCTGTCATGGAGTAGAAGTCATCATTGTTAACTCGCATACCAGCTATTCATTCCATCTGTGTGAAGTCTGTAGAGAGTGAAAGAGAAGGCCCCAAGTGACAGCCCCCACCCTCCTAGGAGCCATGTTTATGTATGTCCCATAGAACACTTGTTCTCGCTATATGGTGTTAACTTTTACTCTGAGCTAAATATACAGAAATAGCTTTTGTAATGTCAGCAAAACTTTCCACGAGGCTCAGTACAGAATTGAGTGTAGTAATCAATCATTAATATTTAACAATCCCCCCCTTTTGAGGGTGACAGACATTGATTGGAACCCTCAAAGTAAATATATTGATAAGATCTTCTTTTCTTCTTCTTTGGCAAAATAATTTAATGTCCATAATAATAATATTGTTATACGTACTCAATAACATAATGATATGTAAATTCATATTATGGTAAGCCGTGACCAATATTCATATAAAATATATTATTATACTTCCCTATACATAATTATTTAAGCATTTCTGGTCCGATCATCATCATCATCTGATGTCATCTGGTCTTCATCTTAATGTCTTCTAAAACAATATTATAATTCTTTTGAAATGGCATGTAGGTATTGTAGAGACCGTGTGTCATGTCAAAGTCCATAAATTCAAATGTTGATAAGAAAACAAAGTCCATAGATGAAATGTAGCTTTAATATCTGTGCAGTGTCACCTTTAGAGACCTGGACTTACATTGGCTCGCCTTGGATATTTCTGGAATCCTTCCATATCATCCGCACGGTCTTGGAACTGGTATGACTTCTTTGGTCAGCACAGCAAGGGTTAAAATGACTTTTCCTTGCTAAACATAGCACCATAACCAGTTTTTAGTACTAATACACAGGACACATGTAAGGGTTGTAGCTTCCTGACAATTACCTTATTGTTCACCAGCTTTTCTTTGAAGCTTTATAGGTGATAGGAAACGACTGCAACATGATAAAAACATGATAACACAGTTCATTTTAGCTTCACAGGATCCTCGTCCTCTCCAATTGTGGTTGTCAGTATAGATACTGCAATCGTGGTTCTCAGTGATGGATACTGCAGTTGTGGTTGTCAGTGGTGACCTGAATTTTAATTGACAGTCTATTGTTACTCAGATAGCATTGTTACCTTGTGGGACCTCTGGATAGCGGCTTTTTCTTTTTACAACTTTAAGAATCAATTGAATTTAGAAATATGAAAAGTCTTTATTAACGTAACTCCAGTATCTTGATTGAAGTCTTCATTCCCTATTCTATACCAAATCTGGTAATTTCCCTGACCTATAATATCACAGCGTACCATAGCAATCAATAATATCCACATAATTATCAGATTAATATGGAATTCATATTTGGAAAATAAAACAATAATAAATGATAATACATTATTAACCATATTCTTCATGTGATGGAACATTTTTATGCCATAGGTGTAATTACCTTTATATGTTAGTGTGTTTCCATCTTTATTACTAAAACTTTATTAATAACCTATATTAGACCAATAATATGTAAGAATGTATAGCCATGAACCAAGATAAGAATATATACGAATAATTGAATGAATGAAAATTGTTGTATTTAACTTAGAATTGAAACATTTCTCTTATAATGAAACTATATGATCACTATATTTAATGAAGCAATATTCTTGCACTAGACATTACTTTATTAAATATTGATTTTTTTTCTTGAGAAATAAAAATTAAAAATGAAGTAAAAATAAAAATTAGAATAAAAATAAGCCCTTTATATGTTGGTGACAAATGCAGAGTAATTATGTTCTAAGTATCCCATACCCTTAATATTTCCATTATTTGGATGTTTTCATATTTGTCATAACCTTGTATTACCAAAATATTTAAATTATGTAACTTTACATGTAATAAACTTCATTAGAATAAAAAAGCCTCTTTTATAATGCTTCATCTTATTATACCCAATAGTATCTTATTAATATTTCTTTATTAAAATGTGTGAAGAAGAGGTATTGATGAAATGTGATGATGTAATCGGGATCGAAAACACATTTCCCCCTTAATATCAAAAAATATTTTATGAAAAAAATCATTTGTAAAAATCAAAATTAAAAAAAATATTTTATAACTGTCATATCAGCTTTATGCCATATATTTGTCTGAAGATATGTACCAATATATGTAACCATTAAAAAAACGCTGAATACCATAAAATCATTTGGAAAAAAAATATTCTAATATTTTATGTATGTATTATGTAGCTTTTCTTAAACCATTTTGATGCGTGATTGCACTTCTCCACTATTAACTACATCAAGAAATAATAATTACTAAAGAAATATAGACATATGTTGATTAGATAATTATTATATCTTAATATTCTAATAATTTAACTGATTTGCATTACTTCCCATAAACACAAGGTTTTTGCTTTTTTTTCAGCATACCATGAATAATGAGACATCTCATACATACACATTCCACGTTAGTCTTACATTAAATTCACTCTTAGCAGCTGCTCATACACGCATCTGTCATCTGTCACTCACACTGAGACACATACAAGTTCACACCACAAATTATTGTATCCTAATTATCAATGCGTATTGTAAACTATTAAATTTAATATCTTAATATTTCTTTGAATATTCCCCAAATACACATTACCTAACACTTTGTAAAACATTCGATAGATCGGACTCCTAAGAAACTTGAGCATGAGTTGTAACCAGGGGTGGATTAAGGGTAGCCAGGGCCCCGGGCTGTTCAGACACTGTGGGCCCCCCCGCGGTCATGTGACGGGGGGGGGGTGTCATATTATACCCGAACCAGATTATTCCAGAAAAGTGGCCGGGCCCTACTCTACTGTAACCTATTAAATATTTGTTAAAATCTGCAATATAATTTAGGTATATTTTGACCAATAATATCACATACAAGGAACAAATACCACCGCGCCATGACCAAGACCACAAATTACAAACACAGTGATCGAATAATATCACATACAAGGAACAAATACCACCGCACCAGGTCAAGACCACATATTACCACCACTTGGTGACCAAATAGCACATTCAAGGGACAAATACCACAACACCATTTCCAGACCACATATTACCACCACATAGTGACTGAATACTACAATACTGATCAGTAATAAAAAAAAACCCCACAATACTATCACCATAAGTGCCAGTATTCACAGGAGATCTATACTTAGTATGCAGTGTCTGTGTAGAGGTAATACAGAGATCACTGGTGACATTATACACAGGAGCTCTGTATATAGTGTATAGGTAATACAGTGATCACTGGTGACATTGTACACAGGACCTCTGTATATAGTATAGTGTATAGTGTCAATGTATAGGTAACACTGACTCACCAATGACGTCTCTAGGTGAAGTCCTTCATCTTTCATCCAGCACAGACCGCCATCATTTCTTCCAGCCAGGACTCGTTTCTGCAGGAAATAACAGTTATTTTGAGCTCTGCTTGCAGAACACATTACTTAATTTTTCACAACTTCTACATTACACATGGAGAAAAAAAGGCGATATAGAGTTGTCGGGGTCGTAAACGACAATATACCCTCATTCACCAGTCATTCCAAATTAATATGTGTGCAAGGCATCTGGTACCGGATAAGAATGAGTCAGACAGGTAGCTGGTTCAAACTCAGTTAATGCCCCGTGCGTCCACACATGTCTGCAACGGTCACACCAACTGGCTTTATTCTAAAATACACAATACTATATTGAGTGTTAGGGGAAGGCGTACATTAGGCGGGGTTTAAGCTAGCATTCAGTCTTTCTGATTTGTTCTGACATCTTCTGGTGGATCCTCCTTTTCTTCACATTCCTTAAGTTTCGTTTCTAAAGAAATGAATCTTATGCCTTCGGACACTAAGCTGAAACGAAACTGAACACTGACATCCATCTTTAAATACAATTACATTTGCATTAGCAGGGGAAAACTTATTGTTTCACAGTATAAGATATATAAAAGTACAAAGGTATATAAGAAAATATATTTTCACCTTGACAATCCCCCCTAAACACTAAGTTTTTCCCTTAAAGAAAGATCCTTCGAGACTGTCCATGTGATGGGAAAAGGGGAGGTGGATTTCTTCATCCAGACACCTCAGAAACTCTCCCCTAGCGAGAGGCCTCCAGGCAGCTGAACCCTTCACTATCCTCACATGGAGTTCTCCCGCTGTCCCTAAACTAAATCTCTTAGCATCATCTGAGAATGGGGGGTTCTGTCTACTCTCTTGAGAGGAATATACTTCGGGATCTCCCCTGGATCAGTACCATCGTACTCTGGTGGATCTATTTCTTGATTGAGGAAGGCGCCAGTCGGAGTTGCTTTGGCAATAACCTTTTTTGTACAAGGGAATAACACAACAGAGAATTATCGATCCAATTACAAGGAGGGCAATTAGTACCAAACAAACTTATTGAAGGAATCCCTTGATCCCACCTAACCAACTGGAGAAGAAAGATGTGTCTACTCCAGCATACATGACACGTCGTCTTATTGTCCTAATTTGTTCAACTTCTTTTTGCAACCTTCAGGAGATCTTTTGGATCTACATTTCGCCATTCAGGTCTGGCTGTCTATATTTCGTCTCGTATGTCTTTGGTCATACCGTCAATGAATGTATTTACCAATACTTTAACATCAAGTGGGTTTATGGGACTGTACTCCATATCTTCCCATTTCAGCTGTAACCGTCCAAAGTATAGCTCTACACTTTCCTTTTGTCACATCTGTAAAAAGTCTTAATTTGCGTCCTAGCACGTCACCTGTTTTTGTGCTCACTAACTACCTAGGCCTGCCTAGGTGCACTTATACGTCCAACATATGGTCATTATTTGTCTGTAGAATGAGAAAGGTTGGTTCTCAGGGTCAGCCAATTGTTTTTGCATAGCTAGCTAGTCAGAGGGCCTCCAGGGATAATACTCCTGTATCTGTCTTACCCTACCTGATGTGGTTGGTTCTCTGGTGGTGGGGAGTGACATGACATACTGGTCTACAGCTCCTTCCCAAAAGGATTACTGTCAGCCTACTCCCAAAAGTTAATGTCCCCACTATCCACCAACCACAATCCTGTGTCAGCTTCTTATATCACTGCATGTGATCTTGTCTGGACAGGATTCAGTGTAATTCTCTTAGGTCGGGTTGCAGCACGGGTCATACAAGTATTAGGGCTCAAACCCTCAACTATATCCTGAAAGGCATCACAGCTATAATTGACAAATCTTTGTTCCCTGTAATATATATATATTTGATCCATTCAACATTTTTATTAATCTGCACCTGTGGGATTATAGAAGCAATGCCGGCATAAATCTGGTTCTGGGCTTTAAACTGGTCAGGCACCCCCCTTGGCACTCCAATGGCATCAATATATACTAGTGGATCTTCTTCATAACTCATGTGGAGCTGATCAAAACTTCTCCTCTTTCTGGTAGGTTCATCAGGTATCTTTGGATCCCAAGGTAAAATCTTGAACTGCATGGCTAATTTAACAAGGGTGCATTGGCCTATCCAGGCATTAGGCAACCTAGGACGGAGCTTACCATCTCCACATAACCAATAAATATCGTACATATAATGTGTATGTTTGATTAGTAAATCAGTATCTAGAGAACTGTTCTCCTTGCAGAAACCTGTCTCGAAGATCCCTACTGGTGTACCTGTGGTGCTGTGGGAATTGTAGCAGGTGTAATTGTCAGCTAATACGGTTACTTCTCCTGGGACCTTTAGTCTGGGTCTCTCATGAATTAGTGGGACATAGTCTGGGCAATCAGTGGGCTTCAAACCTTTCAACAGATTCATAACACAGGCGGTGGTGTTGTCATCAGGGAAAAGCAGTGCATGTGTGTATAGGTGTGTATTCGCAGCAGCACAAACAATACATCCTACAGAGATATTCTGGACTCTTACATTGTATCTCACCCATTCTAACCATAGGTTTTTCCTTGGGGCTGTTTGTGTTTCTATGGAGAAAACCTCTTGCCAACTGAGACCTGGAATGGGGATCACTTCATTAACTATATTTTGCAAACGCTCACCTGGGCCTGTTTTAGGTGTACTGGTAACAGGGGCTTTGGTTGGTCTGAAACTAATATCCTGGAGCTGTATATGGCCTAAATTCCCATGGTATCCACTACTAAATACATAATTATAATGCCTTCCCAGTACAAATGTCTGTAGGTCAGCAGATTGGGGGTTTTCAAGATTCAGGAGGAGGGGGTGACAGCTTCTACCCCATTTACAGCCCCTAAGTGGTTGCAGGAGGGCTGTTAGATGCATTCTTTCACGAAGACTCCTACCCGTCCCATCCTTAGGGAACATGGCTTCACTAGGTTTATATCCCCAATCATTTCCCGTATTCCAGGCAGCATCTGACCAATAATAACAGTTATTGTTGTCATTTCTGGTAACACATATATAAAACTGGATGATCCCCTCTACCACCCGTCCAGTCTCAAGGCACTTGACTACATCACAGAAATCAAATCGCCAGATATTCGCCAGGGCTGTCAGGTTTACCCAGAGAATAGTGGGGCCAGAATTCTTATTTACAATAGGGGCCGAAGAGGTAGGGGCGAGGATAGCCCTCAGTTCCAGGATCAAAAACAACAGCAACATTTCCCTTCAGTCACTACTGTGACTAAACACTGGTTCGGTCTCTTTTACAGTGTGAGGCATGGATCCAGGTGCTCTTTCCTTCAAGTTTTACTGCAGTGGGTGTGACTAGGATCACCGTGTGAAGTCCTTCAAATCTCGGCTGGAGACAATCTCTGCGTACAAACTTTTTCACATACACCAGGTCTCCTGGCACAAAGGGATGGTGTCCAGAAACCTTGTCTGGGTCTGGAAGAGAACTGAAGACAGTTAAATGCACTTTGGCAAGGTGTCCATGTAAGGCCTGCACATAGCTAGTCAAGTCCTGGTACTTGAGCTGCAACTGTTGTGGAAAGAAACATTCAAGATTGGGGCTCCTGCCAAACAGAATCTCATACGGTGACAGTCCTGTCTTCCTGTTTGGGGTATATCTTACTGAAAACAAAGCTAGAGGAAGGCATTCTGTCCATGGTTTACCAGTCTGTCATTGCCTTCTGGATTTTAAGCTTAAGAGTTCCATTTAGTCTCTCCACTCTTCCACTGCTCTGCGGATAGTATGGAGTATGCAATGCTTGACTTACACCCAGTGCTGCCATTACCTCTGACATGATCTCTCCAGTAAAATAGGAACTCCGATCGCTTTCAATGACTTCAGGAACTCCATACCTGCATATGATCTCAGCCATCAGTTTCTTCGCCGTTGTCTTAGCCGTAGCTTTGGCAACTGGGTAGGCCTTTGGCCAACCTGAAAATAGATCAATGCAGACCAACACATACTCATACATCCCTACCCTGGGTAACTGAATTTAATCAATCTGCAGTCTCTGGAATTGGTTAAAGGGCCGGGGAGTGTGTTTGGATGGGGTTTTCACTGTCCTACCCTGATTATGTGTGGCACATATCATGCAGCTCTGTACCTGCCTTTCTGCGCAGGTGGAAAACTCGGGGGCAATCCATTGTTTCTGTAGGGTGTCACACATGGCCGTCTTCGAGTGGTGCACATTCCTGTGCAGAACCTGTGCCGTCATTGGGTACAGTACCTGTGGTAGGCAGATCTTTTCACCCCTCCCCCATAGTCCAGTGACGGTATCAGAGCAAGCCCCTATCTTTTGCCACCTATTTTTCTCCTCCTTACTTGCCTGTTCTTGTAACCGGGCTAAGATGTCTTTCAACACAAGTGGGGATGGTGGGGTGTCTAGGTGATGTACTTGAGAGGCTACAGGAGTGCTTGCTGCTTTCTTGGCAGCCTGGTCTGCCAGTGCGTTACCCTTTTTGTCCGTCCATCAGTGCCTTTGGTATGTGCCTTTACCTTTATGATGCCTGCTTGGGTGGGAAGCTGTAGTGCATATATAAGTTGCTGGACTGCCTCAGCACGTTTAAAGGGGTGGCCATTTGCTGTCAGGAAAGCCCTGGCTCTCCAGATAGGCCCATAATCGTGTGTAATGCCAAAAGCATACCTGGAATCAATGTAGATATTTACAGTCTTACCTTCTGCTAGTTTGTACGTTTCTTGTGCAGACATA
Organism: Ranitomeya variabilis; assembly: GCF_051348905.1. Lineage (NCBI taxonomy): Eukaryota > Metazoa > Chordata > Amphibia > Anura > Dendrobatidae > Ranitomeya > Ranitomeya variabilis. The sequence continues at coordinate 400,546,197 of NC_135235.1, read as the reverse complement.
TGAGCTGGCATTGACTCTGCCTTGATTACCTCATGTTCTGAGACCACAGCATATCTGGTACAGTAGCATCCTCGGTCATCTTGGTGACGGGATCCATCTACAAAAAGCTCAAAATCAGCATTAGAATAGGCACACTAGAGACCAGCCGTTTCCTGAGACATCAATTCTAGACAATCATGTGGTTTGGAAACCTAATCTTGTTCCTCTGGATCCATTCTCAAAAGAAAAAGAAAAAGAGTGTCCTTGCTCATGTCACCTACTCCTCCCCCCTTTGGATCCAGGGGAACTAGGAGAAAAGTAGCGGGGTTCAGGACAGTGCACCTTTTCAAAGTCACATTAGTAGGCATGAGAATAGCACACTGAAGTCGCAGCTGTCCAGCCATGGACATGTGGCTAGGTTGTACCTGGTTAAGGATACTATATACATCGTGTGGGGTGTGGACCATAGTCTCTCCTGGTTGCAAGGGGCCATAAGTGGCAAGGTAGGCCTGACACTCTTGGGCTATGACTGGCTCCCCTTTTTCTAGCTATCTGTTGAGCCAAACAACCTCTATGTGACAGGGTAGAGTTAGCTGGGTTCACCATGGCTCCTATCTGGTGGGTAACTATGTCCCCATACCTCACTGAGAAAAGAACCTGGGATTCCTGAAATATAATGTAGCAACGTGAATGACAGGGAACCGAACTTCAGATTCCTGGAAAGTCTGGCCTCATAAGTGTGAAGGTGTCACGGGAAGAGGAGATGTAGGGGCCTTTCCGGGCTGGGGGGGGGGGGGTCTGGCATTTACACCGATTAAAGCAAGCTCTTGGTCTGAAAATTGACATGGGGCTGGGGAGGGAGATTCCCAGACAGGGTTAAAGGCGTATTGCAGTGTGAAGCTGGACTTGCATGTACGATAGGAGGGGGCAGAAACTGGAGTCTGTTACATGGAGATAAGAAACACTGATCTCGCAGCTGCAGCGATGGGGGCCAGTGAGCGAGCAAGAATTAGTACGGCTAGTGATTTAACCCCTGCCTTTCTTGCTGGGCTAAATTCTTTTGAAAACTCTTTACTATTTTCAATACATCATCCGGAGTGGAAATCTCAATATCGGGTCTACTACAAAAAGGTATGAATGGGCTTTTTATTACAATGGGAATCCCAGATCTTTAAATACTACCATAAGACGCCCATAGAACTTCTCGGCAGTCCAGGATATATTGGTGCCTTTTACCATTCTTTCAATTACTTACAAGTTTTTTTTGTTTTTTTTTTCTAAGACTAGGCACAGGTCTATTTCACTTCCAATTTCATACAGTACTTATTGCTTTAAACACAAATCTGTCAGCGTGTACTAAACCAAGGACAGAGAAAACTTTGGAATGCAATACATGGCCCGCACCCCCCCCCCCCCCGTAGCCCACAGCACCGAGGGGAGAGATTTCAAGCAGGTCGCGCAGGGGCTCACTCAGCCCCTCCCATCTAGTACTGCATTCCTCAGCGCAAGAGGGAGAAGCGAAGCCCAGCTCCCTGCCCCCCCCCTCTCTCTCCGGCACGTAGCGCAGATAAGGAGAAAAGAGAAGAACTGACAAAGAAATCTCACAGCGGTCTGCTTCGCCCCTCCCCTACACTACACAGCACTGATACAAAGCTCCGTATCCTCTACAAAGTCACAAATTACAGCAGTTTTCAGACTTAATTTCTACAAAACTTTCCTATAATCCTCCGTGGTCTGGGCGGAGCCCCAAGGACGGCCCGTACGCACACACATGGCAGGTTTCCACCCAGGTTGGATTCTGCACAACACAAACAGGACACACCTACGCTTCTGGAAAGCTCATGCCGCCGCCATTACAGGGCGGTGGCTGGGACTGCATTCTCATCATCAGTGGCACGGCGGCCATTTTACAATCTGTAAGATCACAGTTCAAAGGCATTTTATAACCAAATACGGGTTCTATATTGTCTGATCCTTCCTCTCCATCAACCTATTTTCATCCTTTGTTCTTTAAGCTTCGCGCAACTCGCAGATAAGCTTCTTGACTGCCTCTTGCCCTCCCGTGACTATTGTCTTGACTTCCACGGCATCCTCATCTAACTTGTGGGGCACGGACTTCTTCTGCTTTAAGATACGCAGCATGACTCACAGAATACTATGATTTTCTGCAGTAAAACCACTGGCAGCGATATTCAACACTGTGTTCCACAGTACGGAGCCTCACGTTCGACGTACTAGGAAAAGAGCCTCGCGCTCAATATTTCCTGTCCCTAACCTGAACAACAGTGATTACAGACTATCCTGCCACGATATTCCAAACCGTTGGGAGGCAGCCTCCTGAGACCCCTCCACAAAAATATAGGTGGTCCCCTCACGGAACGTCTTAAGTTACCTATCAGCACAGGTGGTCCCCTCACGGAACGCCTTAGTTACCTGTCTGGACAGGTGGTCCCCTCTCGGAACGCCTTAGTTACCTGTCTGGACAGGTGGTCCCCTCTCGGAACGTCTTATTTACCTGTCAGCACAATATCACAGAGGCTGCGTCTCCTATCCCTTTCTCTAAGCCGCCCCACAATCTACAACTCGCTCAATCTTTCACTTCACTTTACTAGATAACAGTCACGGGTAGGGTGGTTGAACGGAGTACAATGACCGGTGGAGGAGGTGTGGTGTACAGAGATCGCACAGGATGCGACGTCTCTCAGTTGCTGGTTCAGAGCGTGGCACAGGATCGCATTCGATCTCACCACTCGACCGGTCACTCTCCAGACCCAAGGAGACCACAGACAAACCAATAACGGCTGAGACACTAGCAAGTGTGACACATACAGTGTATATGATCGCCACTTACCGTGTGAGGAGGGTGATCAGTCCTCGAGGTCAGCCACTACGGGTATCATCCACAGACATCCAGGCATGGGTCCAGAGAGTCTCGGATCGCTGTCCACGCCCCCCGTTGGGCTGCCAAATTGTTGGGGTCGTAAACGACAATATACCCTCATTCACCAGTCATTCCAAATTAATATGTGTGCAAGGCATCTGGTACCGGATAAGAATGAGTCAGACAGGTAGCTGGTTCAAACTCAGTTAATGCCCCGTGCGTCCACACATGTCTGCAACGGTCACACCAACTGGCTTTATTCTAAAATACACAATACTATATTGAGTGTTAGGGGAAGGCGTGCATTAGGCGGGGTTTAAGCTAGCATTCAGTCTTTCTGATTTGTTCTGACATCTTCTGGTGGATCCTCCTTTTCTTCACATTCCTTAAGTTTCGTTTCTAAAGAAATGAATCTTATGCCTTCGGACACTAAGCTGAAACGAAACTGAACACTGACATCCATCTTTAAATACAATTACATTTGCATTAGCAGGGGAAAACTTATTGTTTCACAGTATAAGATATATAAAAGTACAAAGGTATATAAGAAAATATATTTTCACCTTGACAGAGTCACTCTGCACAGTAACAGGACCGCCCCCCCATTTAAAACAGTATACTCAAAAAATAAAATAAATACATCACTGCAGTAATAATATCCCTTAATTAGCCCCTATGGTAATAATATTCCCCACCCTGGCCCCGTGTGTCTCATTCCTGGCTCCTGCCATATGTTCTCCCATCCTGCACTCATGAGTATCCATTCTACCCCATGTGATCTCCCCATCCTGCCCCATCTGTCTCCATCGTATTCTCCTGCCCCATGATCCAATCCTGCCCCATGTCTTTCATTCTGCCCCGTGTCTACATTCTGCCCATGCCTCCAGTCCTGCCCCCAGTGTGTCCAGCAATCTGCCCCAGTGTGTCCAGCATATTACCCCCAGTGTGTCCAGCAATCTGTCCCAGTGTGTCCTCCAGCATTGCCCCATTGTCTCCAGCAATCTGCCCCAGTGTGTCCTTGAGCATTGCCCCGGTGTCTCCAGCAATCTGCCCCAGTGTCTCCAGCATTGCCCCAGTGTCTCCAGCAATCTGCCCCAGTGTCTCCAGCAATCTGCCCTAGTGTCTCCAGCAATCTGCCCTAGTGTCTACAGCAATCTGCCCCAGTGTCTACAGCATTGCCCCAGTGTCTACAGCATTGCCCCAGTGTCTCCAGCAATCTGCCCCAGTGTCTCCAGTAATCTGCCCGTGTCTCCAGCAATCTGCCCCAGTGTCTCCAGCAATCTGCCCCAGTGTCTCCAGCAATCTGCCCCAGTGTCTCCAGCATTGCCCCCAGTGTGTCCAGCAATCTTCCCCAGTGTCTCCAGCATTGCCCCAGTGTCTCCAGCAATCTGCCCCAGTGTCTCCAGCAATCTGCCCCAGTGTCTCCAGCAATCTGCCCCAGTGTCTACAGCATTGCCCCAGTGTCTACAGCAATCTGCCCCAGTGTCTCCAGCAATCTGCCCCAGTGTCTCCAGCATTGCCCCCAGTGTGTCCAGCAATCTGACCCAGTGTCTCCAGCATTGCCCCAGTGTCTCCAGCATTGCCCCAGTGTCTCCGGCATTGCCCCAGTGTCTCTGGCATTGCCCCAGTGTCTCCAGCAATCTGCCCCAGTGTCTCCAGCAATCTGCCCCAGTGTCTCCAGCATTGCCCCCAGTGTGTCCAGCAATCTGCCCCAGTGTCTCCAGCATTGCCCCAGTGTCTCCAGCATTGCCCCAGTGTCTCCAGCAATCTGCCCCAGTGTCTCCAGCAATCTGCCCCAGTGTCTCCAGCATTGCCCCAGTGTCTCCAGCATTGCCCCAGTGTGTCCTCCAGCATTGCCCCCAGTGTGTCCACTGTCCACCGTTAGCTTATTAAAACACAAAACAAAAAAAAACAAACAGTCTCCTCACCTTACCAGCACTCCACGCGGCGAGCTACCTCCAGCAGCGCACACTCGCCGGCGACTGACAATGACGTCAGACGCCGGCGACGTGTGAGCTGCGGCCGACTTCAGCTGCCAGCCTCCAATTGGCTGGCTGGCGGCTGTTGTTAACTATTGAGGTGCGGGCGCGCGCACGCACCTCAATAGGAAAGCGCCGCAGCGCCGGAAGGGGCCCGGTGAGCAGATGAGAAGGGGCCCGATGCGGACCCCCTCTCTCTGCCCACCGGGTCCGGGGGGCGGGGCACATAAATGCCGGCGGGCCGGGCATTCAGTCACACTCCGGCAGATTATCAGAGGGTCAATCTGCGGTGGCCCAGGGCCCCCCCAAGCCACTGGGCCCTGGGCTACCGCCCATATTGACCCTCTGATAATCCGCCCCTGTATGTCAGAGCCTAAAATACCAATTCCTGAGTTATTCTTTGGAGATAGATCTAGGTTTTTGAATTTCAAAAATAATTGCAAATTATTCCTTTCTCTGAGACCTCGTTCCTCTGGTGACCCTGTTCAGCAAGTTAAAATTGTTATTTCTTTGTTACGTGGTGACCCTCAAGATTGGGCATTCTCTCTGCCGCCAGGAGATCCTGCATTACTAAATGTGGATGCGTTTTTTCTGGCGCTTGGATTGCTTTATGAGGAACCTAATCTAATAGACCAGGCAGAAAAGGTTTTGCTGGCTCTCTCTCAGGGTCTGGATGAAGCAGAGGTTTACTGTCAGAAGTTTAGGAAATGGTCGGTGCTCACTCAGTGGAATGAGTATGCCCTGGCAGCAATTTTCAGAAAAGGTCTTTCTGAAGCCGTTAAGGATGTTATGGTGGGGTTCCCCACGCCTGCGGGTCTGAATAAGTCAATGTCGTTGGCCATTCAGATTGATCGGCGTATGCGGGAGCGCAAACCTGTGCACCATCTGGCGGTATTTTCTGAGCAGAAGCCTGAGTCTATGCAATGTGACAGGATTCTGACCAGAATTGAACGGCAGAATCACAGACGTCAGAATGGGTTGTGCTTTTACTGTGGTGATTCTACTCATGTTATCTCTGATTGTTCCAAGCGCACAAATAGGTTCGCTAAATCTGTCACCATTGGTACTGTACAGCCCAAATTCATTTTGTCTGTTACTTTGATTTGCTCCCTGTCATCCTACTCAGTTATGGCTTTTGTGGATTCAGGTGCTGCCCTGAATTTGATGGATTTGTCATTTGCCAGGCGCTGTGGTTTTATCTTGGAGCCTTTGCAATTTCCTATTCCACTAAAGGGAATTGATGCTACGCCATTGGCCAAGAATAAGCCTCAGTACTGGACTCAAGTGACCATGTGCATGACTCCTGCACATCAGGAGGTGATTCGTTTTCTTGTGTTACATAATTTGCATGACGTTGTCGTGTTGGGTCTGCCATGGCTGCAGGCTCATAATCCAGTCCTGGATTGGAAAGCTATGTCTGTGTCAAGTTGGGGTTGCCAGGGGATTCATGGCGATGCTCCTTTGGTGTCAATTGCTGCTTCTACTCCTTCTGAAGTCCCTGAATTTCTGTCGGACTACCAGGATGTATTTGATGAGCCCAAATCCAGTGCCCTACCTCCTCATAGGGATTGTGATTGTGCTATAAATTTGATTCCTGGTAGGAAGTTCCCTAAGGGACGACTTTTCAATTTATCTGTACCAGAACATACCGCTATGCGGAGTTATATAAAGGAGTCTCTGGAGAAGGGGCATATTCGCCCGTCCTCGTCCCCTTTGGGTGCGGGGTTCTTTTTTGTGGCCAAGAAGAATGGTTCTCTGAGACCTTGTATAGATTATCGCCTTCTAAATAACATCACGGTCAAATTTCAGTATCCTTTGCCATTGCTGTCTGATCTGTTTGCTCGGATTAAGGGGGCTAGTTGGTTCACCAAGATAGATCTTCGAGGAGCTTATAATCTTGTGCGTATAAAACAGGGCGATGAATGGAAAACGGCATTTAATACGCCCGAAGGCCATTTTGAGTACTTGGTGATGCCTTTTGGGCTCTCTAATGCCCCTTCCGTGTTTCAGTCCTTCATGCACGACATCTTCCGAGAGTATCTGGATAGATTTATGATTGTGTACCTGGATGATATTTTGGTATTTTCTGACGATTGGGAATCCCATGTGAAGCAGGTCAGGATGGTATTTCAGGTCCTGCGTGCCAATGCCTTATTTGTGAAGGGCTCTAAATGTCTCTTCGGAGTCCAGAAGGTTTCCTTTTTGGGCTTTATTTTTTCTATTTATGACTGGACTCAACCTACATCAGTGAAGAGTCTTCAGAAGTTCTTGGGCTTTGCTAATTTTTACCGTCGCTTCATCACTAATTTCTCTAGTGTGGTTAAGCCTTTGACGGATTTGACCAAGAAGGGTTCTGATGTGACCAATTGGTCTCCTGCGGCCGTGGAGGCCTTTCAGGAGCTGAAACGTCGGTTTTCTTCGGCTCCTGTCTTGCGTCAGCCGGATGTCTCTCTCCCTTTCCAGGTCGAGGTTGATGCCTCTGAGATAGGAGCAGGGGCTGTCTTGTCGCAGAAAAACTCTGATGGCTCTATGATGAGGCCATGTGCTTTCTTTTCAAGAAAGTTTTCGCCTGCCGAGCGGAATTATGATGTTGGTAATCGGGAGTTGTTGGCAATGAAGTGGGCATTTGAGGAGTGGCGACATTGGCTTGAGGGGGCCAAACATCGTGTGGTGGTCTTGACGGATCACAAGAATTTGACTTATCTCGAGTCTGCCAAACGGTTAAATCCTAGACAGGCTCGATGGTCGCTGTTTTTCTCCCGTTTCAATTTCGTGGTTTCATACCTTCCGGGTTCGAAGAACGTGAAGGCTGATGCCCTTTCTAGGAGTTTTGTGCCTGACTCTCCGGGAGTTTCTGAACCGGCTGGTATCCTCAGAGAGGGGTTGATTCTGTCTGCCATCTCCCCTGATTTGCGGCGGGTGCTGCAGGAATTTCAGGCCAATAAACCTGACCGTTGTCCACCGGAGAGACTGTTTGTCCCGGATAGATGGACCAGTAGAGTTATTTCCGAGGTTCATTCTTCGGTGTTGGCGGGTCACCCTGGAATTTTTGGTACCAGGGATTTGGTGGCTAGGTGTTATGATCCTAGTGGCAAGGATCGCAAGTTTGACTAGCTAAGTAACTAAACCGACGACCAGCTCTGGGGAAGTGGTATCTGGATTGACCGCAACCTGATCCTATCCGCAAACAACTATAGGCAGCCGTGGAACGTTACCTGAAAATCCTAGACGTCTCTTCACGGTCTGAGAAACTACTTATTCCTAGAGGGAAAGTAAAGTCCTTACTTGCCTCAGAGAAATGACCCCAAAGATATAGAAAAGCCCCCCACAAATATTAACGGTGAGTTAAGGGGAAAGCACAAATGCAGAGATGAAATAGGTTTAGCAAATGAGGCCCGCTAACACTAGATAGCAGAAAATAGGAAGGGAGCTGTGCGGTCAATAGAAAACCCTAAGCAAAATATCCACGCAGAGATTGCTCGAGCCCCCGCACCAACTAACGGTGCGGGGGAAGCAACTCCGTACCCCAGAGCTTACCAGCAGCAAGAACTCACATATTAGCAAGCTGGACTAACTCATCATACACTGAAATCATATTGCAGACTGATGAGCAAAAAATAATCAAACAGAAACTTAGCTTCTCCAGAAGAGACTGAAAACGAAGATAATCAGGGGAGATCAGAATAGCACTGAATACATCGACAGCCGGCAACAAGTGGAGGTGAAGCAGAGCTAAATAGGAAACTCCCTAGTGCATAACGAGGCAGCTGATTCATACACAAAAGATGAAACAGACAAGGTCCTAAAAAAAGGGGATCACCACAACAAGGATATGGCAAAAAAATATATACACAGCTTTATTGAAATATATATATACAAACAAGGGTAACAAACACATAGACATATAAAAACACTTAAAAAGCATACAAATGCTATACACAACAGCCCCTAATACGGCCGTACCCCACATAGGACTCGAGTCATGTACATATGATGTAATTACCTAGAACCAAATTGCTAATAGAATGAAAGAAATAGGCCAAGCTACCTAGGCACTCCCCTGGGTACTGCAAATGGAAACAGACCACTAATAGTGTGAATGCAAAATAGCAAAAGTATAAAGCCCACATAGACATACAAATCCCTGCACTGCAAGTGCTAGATAAGGGAGACACATGCACAAACCTGCCTAGCATGTAGAGACGACAGGTGTGTACATTACGCTACATAAATGTCAAGCAGCAAAAAATATAACAGCATAGTGCCTCAATAGTATGTGACCAACAATCTAACATGCCACTATACAGAAAAATAGCACCAAGATAGTGTGAGCTGTAGAGATAGCATATTACCCAGGGCACATGATGCCCAAGCCTATAGCGCCTGGAAAAAGAGTCCTAATGTGGGCTACAAGGAGACCCAACGCGTATCGCCACCATACCGGGCAGCTTCGTCAGGGGTAATCTAAAGACTAAGTGCTTGCCCCTTATATAGCAAATAAATGAAAAGCATTACCATAATCAGCTGTGCTGCTGCTAGATCGGCCGCATGGAGTAGTATGAGTCACACCAACATGGAGAATCTCCCCCATCTGAGCATGCTCCGGCATCGAACGCTGATTGGTATGAAAATACAGTTGCCGGGGAGACAAGAAAAGCTTCCAGAGTTTAACCCTTCGGTATGAGGGAGCCACTACATGCATCGCGCTGCAATGTCATCCATAGCTGCAGCAAATGCAAGTGCCGGCTGGCACATACCAATCAGATGTCAGTGTCACACATGTGCAGCCTGGAGCAATGCTGGGATCGCTCTACACAGGCTCCTATGTCGCATATTAATGAATGCCCAAACCGAGTAATCCAGGCAATCAAAGCACACAAAATCGTTTGAAAATAGAGGTGCCCACACAGTATAAGACATAATGTATCCACCATATTGGCTATGCAAAAAACCATAGGATACCAGTAGGATGAATGAGCGCAAATTACGCTACATAAATCCAACCAGTTAACCACCAATAACCCATATGTTCCGAAACTGCGTAACGATCGCACAGCGCATGCTCCTGCGCCGCATAGTGATAGAAACCTGCAAAGAATATCAGGACTGTCAAGACGCATTAAGATGAGCCAAATACACTGTATGAGCTGTCATACTGCCAATAAAGTATGTGAGTGCTAATGCCATGAGAGGGAACCGCTCCATGCACAACGCTACAATGCCACCCATAGCTGCAGCAAGTACAAGCGCCGGCTAGCACATACCGATCAGATGCTGTTGCCACATAAGTATAGCCTGGAGCAATACTGAGATCGCTCTACACAGGCTCCTGCGTCGTATAATAAGAAATACCCAAAGTAACCCAGGCCATCAGGATGCCATTCAGTGAGCACTTCAAAGTAGAAGTGTCCACACAGTGTAGAACGCATCCACTGCAGTGACTGTGCAGGAATGCAATAAAACACCAATCGGATGAATGCATACAGCCACCGCTACATAACTAACCAGTTAACCCCTCATGTCCTGTGTGTTCAGGAGCAGCGTAACAATCGCACTGCGCATACTCCTACGCCGCATAGGTTTAGGAGCCTGTATAGAATAACCAGGACTATCAAAACGCTTTAGATGGACGCTATTTGCTGTAGGGTTACAACCTAACCCCATAGAATGAGAAATACACTAACGCACATGAACTTACAACGATATTATAATGGAAGGTACACAGTGGACAAGAAACTCACAGACTATCAAAGGTATAGTTGAGGTGCCAAATATTAGAGGGCATTTACAGTAAACCCCACAACTATACCCGAAAGGCCTTATTAAGTGTAGTGGCACAGGGGAGCCAATCTGAATACCCGAATATCCTGGCCCTAAGATGAAAAACAGTGGTACACTTGGGGATTAGAGAACACAAAGACCCCCTATAGATATACAGTACCTCATAAAGGAGTAATCTTTATTGCGCCCACCAACATATACTCATGAATACAGGGACAGAAAAACGTAGATACCATAATAGAGACTCATATTGCCCCCTGCAACCACAAACACCATGGGTAGTACAGAAAGACATATAGGTCGCTATAGTGGATAACCCAGGGGAGGCCAATTCAATCAGGTTTGTTTGTAAAACCCTGTAAATAGAAGGTCCTCATTGAGACCAAAAGGAGTTAGACAATTAAGATCGAAAATCCATCTAGATTCACGCCTCAAAAGTTCCAGGGTGACATTGCCCCCTCTAATGTTCGTTTGAACGCCCTCCAATCCAAGTATCTTGGTATCCACCAGTTGGGAGTTATGTCCGTCCAGGTAGTGTGTAGCCACCGACGTTAGAGTTTTTCCTTTAGCCTTACCCGCTTTAGCCATGGAAATATTTGAGAAGTGTTGCTGTATGCGTTTCCTCAACTCCTGTGTAGTCTGTCCGACATACACCTTACGACACGGGCATATCAAAGCGTACACCAGGTTCCGAGATTTGCAATTGAAGTAAGCCTTAGTGGAAATCTGTAAAGGCAAAGTGGGCAAGGTAATAACTCTATCACCAACCATATAGGGACAAACATTACAATTCCCACAAGGGAATGTACCCGTGAGTCTGACCCCCCTATTCAACCTCTTGGTTGGCCGCTGAAAATGGCTATGGCTCAAACAGTCCCTCAAGTTTTTAGCCCTCCTAGCTATTAGACTCGGTTTAGTAGCAATGTGTGGTTGCAATCTGACCTCACTACGCAAAATACCCCAATATTTGGAGAGGATATTTCTTACATCCGTCCACTGGTTATTATAGGCCGTAATAACCCCCAATGGTTTAGCAGATGTCTTAGCACGAGGATGTAAGAGAACCGACCTGTCGCTATCTCTTGCTGCAACAAAAGCGCGAGAGATTACCTTGTGTGGGTATCCACGTTCACGAAAGCGTGTAGTGAGTTCCCGAGAGCATCTGTCGAAGTTATCTTGCTGGCTACAGTTCCTCTTGACTCTGAAAAACTGTCCTCTCGGAATGCCTGTCTTCAAATGTTGAGGATGAAAACTATTGAAGTGGAGGAGACTATTAGTAGCTGTAGGCTTCTGATACAAGGTGGTATTGATTTTTGTCTCCCTCACACTCAGTTTAAGGTCCAGAAATTCAATATCCACTTGGGAGTAATGAGATGTCAATCGGATGTTCCATGGATTTTCATTTAGTGTCTTGACAAATTCCTGACACTCATCCAGGGTGCCTGTCCAGAGGAATAGAACATCATCAATATATCGAAGCCACTTGATAACATATTTGGCATACCCCTCCAGACAGTACACCCTGGTAGCCTCCCACCACCCCAAAAAGAGGTTGGCATAAGCCGGGGCACAGCGAGCCCCCATAGCCGTGCCCCTCACTTGCCTATAGAAGACACGGTCAAAGGTGAAGAAGTTCCTATCCAGGATAAACAGCAGCAGATCCAACAGAAACGAATCGTGTCTCCTATCCCCCGATGAATTCAAGCAGCTGATTCAGCCACAGATCCGCAGGATAACAAACAAAGCCACCAGGGGGAGCCCAAAAACAAAACTCACACAATACCACCTGTGACCACAAGAGGGAGCCCGAAAACAGAGTTCCCAACACTAGGTCCTTTTGGTGGCCGTCCTTGTCGCGGGATGTGCGTTCCTTTGTGCAATCCTGTGGGATTTGTGCTCGGGCCAAGCCTTGCTGTTCTCGTGCCAGTGGTTTGCTTTTGCCTTTGCCTGTCCCAAAGAGGCCTTGGACGCATATTTCCATGGATTTTATTTCGGATCTTCCAGTCTCTCAGAGGATGTCTGTCATCTGGGTGGTTTGTGATCGTTTTTCTAAAATGGTCCATTTGGTGCCCTTGCCTAAGCTGCCTTCCTCCTCCGATTTGGTGCCGCTGTTTTTTCAGAATGTGGTTCGTTTGCATGGGATCCCGGAGAACATTGTGTCTGACAGAGGATCCCAGTTTGTGTCCAGATTTTGGCGGTCCTTTTGTGCTAAGATGGGCATTGATTTGTCGTTTTCGTCGGCCTTCCATCCTCAGACGAATGGCCAAACTGAACGAACTAATCAGACCTTGGAAACTTATCTGAGATGTTTTGTTTCGGCTGATCAGGATGATTGGGTGACCTTTTTGCCATTGGCTGAGTTCGCTCTCATTAATCGGGCTAGTTCTGCTACTTTGGTTTCACCTTTTTTTTGCAATTCTGGTTTTCATCCTCGTTTTTCCTCAGGTCAGGTTGAGCCTTCGGACTGTCCAGGGGTGGATTCTGTGGTGGATAGGTTGCAACAGATTTGGAACCACGTAGTGGACAATTTGACGTTGTCACAAGAGAAGGCTCAGCGCTTTGCTAACCGCCGTCGCTGTGTGGGTCCCCGACTTCGTGTGGGGGATTTGGTATGGCTGTCTTCTCGTTTCGTTCCTATGAAGGTTTCCTCTCCTAAGTTCAAGCCTCGTTTCATCGGTCCTTATAAGATTTTAGAAATCCTTAACCCTGTGTCATTTTGTTTGGAACTCCCAGCATCGTTTGCCATTCATAATGTGTTCCATAGGTCATTATTGCAGAGGTATGTGGTGCCTATGGTTCCTTCTGTTGATCCTCCTGCTCCGGTGTTGGTCGAGGGAGAATTGGAGTATGTGGTGGAGAAGATCTTGGATTCTCGTTTTTCGAGACGGAAGCTTCAGTACTTGGTTAAGTGGAAGGGCTATGGTCAGGAGGATAATTCCTGGGTTGTCACCTCTGATGTCCATGCAGCTGATTTGGTTCGTGCCTTTCATCTGGCTCGTCCGGATCAGCCTGGGGGCTCTGGTGAGGGTTCGGTGACCCCTCCTCAAGGGGGGGGTACTGTTGTGAATTCCGTTCTCGGGCTCCCTCCTGTGGTCATGAGTGGTATTGTGAGTTCTGTTCTTGGGCTCCCTCTGGTGGCCTTTAGCGCTTACTGCGGGTCTGTAACTGGAATCCAGCTGCCTCGTTTTCTGCTAGTCTGGCCTCTATTTAACTCCACCTGGACCTTCACTTTTTGCCTGCTGTCGTTGTAATCAGTACTGGTTCTGATCTCTCTGGACTTTCCTTGTGACCTGTCTCCTCCTGAGAAGCTAAGTCTTGCTAGTTCATCTTTGCTCATTATTTCCTTGAAAATGTTTCTCTGTATATGATGAGTTCTGTCCAGCTTGCTTATATGTAATATTTTTGCTTGCTGGAAATTCTGGGGTGCAGAGTTGCGCCCCTCACATCGTGAGTCGGTGTGGGGGTTCTTGTAATCTCTGCGTGGATTATTTTTGATAGCATTTTATACTGACCGCACAGATCCCTTGCTATCTTCTGACTATTTAGTGTTAGCGGGCCTCATTTGCTAAAAACCTGTTTTCATTTCTACGTTTGTGTTTTCCCCTTAACTCACCGTTATTATTTGTGGGGGGCTGTCTAAACTTTGGGGGTGATTTCTCTGAGGCAAGTGAGGCTTTGCTTTCTCTCTAGGGGTAGCTAGTTTCTCAGGCTGTGAAGAGGCGTCTAGGATTTTAGGCAACGCTCCACGGCTGCCTATAGTGTGTATTGATAGGATCAGGGTTGCGGTTAGTATAGCTCCCACATCCCCAGAGCTTGTCCTAAGGATTTCTGTTACTTAGCAGGTCAGTTTGCGATCCTTGCCACCAGGATCATAACACCATCCCCTGCGTAACTTCAACTTTGTCACGGATTCATGAACATTATTGTCAAGAATCTGCTGATACTGAGAGGAATCCATGCGTCCCTCAACTTTCACAAGATTCCCCGTGCCGGCACTGGCCACACAGCCCCAAAGCATGATGGAACCTCCACCAAATTTTACTGTGGGTAGCAAGTGTTTTTCTTGGAAAGCTGTGTTTTTTGGCCGCCATGCATAACGCCTTTTTGTATGACCAAACAACCCAATCTTGGTTTCATCAGTCCACAGGACCTTCTTCCAAAAAGAAATTGGCTTCTCCAAATGTGCTTTTGCATACCTCAGCTGACTCTGTTTGTGGCGTGCTTTCAGAAATGGCTTCTTTCGCATCACTCTCCCATACAGCTTCTCCTTGTGCAAAGTGCGTTGTATAGTTGACCGATGCACAGTGACACCATCTGCAGCAAGTTGATGCTGCAGCTATCTGGAGGTGGTCTGAGGATTGTCCTTGACTGATCTCACCATTCTTCTTCTCTGCCTTTCTGATGTTTTTCTTGGCCTGCCACTTCTGGCCTTAACAAGAACTGTACCTGTGTTCTTCCATTTCCTTACTATGTTCCTCACAGTGGAAATTGACAGGTTAAATCTCTGAGACAGCTTTTTGTATCCTTCCCCTGAACAACTATGTTGAATAATCTTTGTTTTCAGATCATTTGACAGTTGTTTTGAGGAGCCCATGATGCCACTCTTCAGAGGAGATTCAAACAGGAGAACAACTTGCAAGTGGCCACTTTAAGTAGCTTTTCTCATGATTGCATACACCTGGCTATGAAGTTCAAAGCTCAATGAGGTTACAAAACCAAAAAAAGTGCTTTAGTAAGTAAAAAGTAGGTAGGAGTATTTAAAACAAGAAAATGATAAGGGTGCCCATACTTATGCACCTGTCAAATTTTGTTTGAATGCAGATTGCACATTTTGTGTTAGTACAATAAACCTCATTTCAAGGCAGAAACATTACTGTGTCCAACAGTTATTAGATATATGAAACTGAAATAGCTGTTGCAAAAAAAACAATTTTTATAAAACATTAAGCTTAAGATTAATAGGGGTGCCCAAACGTTTTCATATAACTGTATATATATTTATATTTCATACAGCGCTAGATAGCTTAAAAGCCGGTAATTCAATTGTCGGCTTTTGCTATCTCCTTATCAAACCCTACAGGATATGAGACATGGTTTACATACAGTAAGCCATGACATATCCCTTTTTCTTGCATATTCCTCACTAGTAATGTTGGTAGAGTGTGTGTGCAAAATTTGGGGGCTCTAGCTGTTAAAATAAAGGGTTAAATCACGGAAAAAACTGGGGTGGGCTCCCGCGCAATTTTCTCCGCCAGAGAGGGAAAGCCAGTGACTGAATAGCCTAGAGAGGGACCATGGTCATTGCCCCCCCCCCCCCCAGTTAAAAACATCTGCCCCCCAGCCACCTCAGAAAAGGCACATCTGTAAGATGCACCTATTCTGGCACTTAGCCACTCTCTTCCCACTCCCGAGTAGCGGTGGGATATGGGGTAATAAAGGGGTAATCTCACCTTGCTAATGTGAGGTGACATTAAGGGTATGTGCGGATTATTCGCGGATTTTGCTCGTTTTTTCGGCGGTATTCCGTGGCAAAAACGCATAAAAAAGCATCCCATCATTTTCAATGAATTCCGCAATTTTTGTGCACATGTTGCGGATTTTTCCGCAAAAAAAACGCATGCGGAAAAATACGCATGTTCATTAATTTTGCGGATTTGCTATGTTATTGCATCTCATGTGTTTTTTCATAGATTTCACAAGCCATTATGCTATTCACATTTCATGTATCATACATTTCCTTGTTTTAGTACAGTTGAGTGCAGCCATTGATCTATTTGCTATGTAAGTCTTTTTTGGTTATGCACCAGTTCAGACTAGATTGCTGTTCAGTCAGTTTACCTATACTTATTGAATAGGGAAGGTCCAGAAAAAAAATGCGAAAAATCCGCACAAAAAACACGACAAAACCGCGAGTATAACGCGTGCGGATTTTATGCGAAAAATCTCCGGTTTTGCTCAGGAAATTTCCGCATAAAATCCTGACATGTGCACATACCCTAAGCCTGGTTAATAATGGAGAAATGTGAATAAGACACCTATCCATTATCAATCCAATAATATTAAAGGGTTAATAATACACACACACACACATTAAGAATAAAGTATTTTATTGAAATACACACATGGGGTTGTAAAATCTGTATTGTACACTTAATCCACCTGAAGAACCTCGTTCTGTAAAAGAAAAAAGCAACAATATCCCATACCTCTCCGGCACTCAGTCACGTCCCACGCTGTAAATCCATCTGAAGGGTTATATAATTTTACAACCAGGAGCCTGCTAATGCAGCTGTTGCTCCTGCTTGTAATATCTGGGCAATGAATTGAAAGCAGGGGAACGTAGCATCGTAGACTTGTGGTGATGCATAACCTCATATGAACTCTAGCTTGGGAATTTTTATGAATATTTTCCTCACGCTACACGTATTTCCCTACGCTGAGTGTGACACCGGCCTAAGTCTGAAGATGAAATGTGATTCACAAACCAGGCCCTCCTGACCTGAAATTGACACCCTCATCTATGCCACAGAGGCTGTCAAGTGCACCAAAGCTGGATCATAAATCACGGCCTGTAGTCGGACTGTGACACATTGATGCGACACCGACCCTATGTGGATCGTGGGGCCTTCCTCCATGACGTTGCGCCCTGGAGGTCTCTGCTATGACTGAGGTGATGACCGTTACGCGAGCTGCTGCTGGATACGTCCTTCTGGGGTCCGGGTGCCCGGTAAGTCAGCACTGGCACACCGTACACCCAGGAGCCTGATGGCAGCAGTGGCGGATTTTAGAGTGGATGATGGTAGCGGTAGTAGACGGGCAGCGGAGGTGGAAGGTAGTGGGGTTGCCCCACCGGGGGTCACTGCAGCCCACCAGGAACTATGAAATGTAGGTGGAGAGAACGGACAAGGGGCAAATAACAGGAAGATGGCGGCAGGTGACCAAGGAACAACCACGCTGCTGCCAGGTGCCACCATATTCCCTCCTGGTGCCAACAGCCACAAAGGGGAGAAAAGTGTCCTCCAGTCAGGGGGGCTCCCACAGGGTCTCCAGCTCGTCCAAGGTCCTGGCTTTGCGTCCTCTGCTGGCAACACTGAGAAATACAATAAATGACGGGGTCACAGTACAAACATTGCTATTGTTACTGCAGCAAATAACCTTTGTGGCCACAAGTTCCCGCCCATAACTGAGGTCACGGACCGCCATCCCGGGGCTCCTGGCTGTGCGCTCACCTGAGGAGACTGGAGTGTGGAGCCGTTGCCGGGGTAACCGCCCTAGACACCGGCGCTTCACAAGTCACGTGATCTCGGAGGAGACAGGAAACAGAACTTCAGTACCCGGCATGCATTGCCGTTCTTCCCATCAGGTGATCACCATCAGTGTGCGGCGGCCGGTAGGGGGTGAGGACGCGCAGGAGGCTTGGAGGAGCGGTGAGTGGGACTGGGGTCCACAGTCGGGAATCCACGTGACGTGGCCGCGCACCTGCTGCCTCCTCCATATATTACACCTTTATTACTGGCCAGTCACGTGACTGCCGCCCTTATCTCTGCACACACCTTCTTTATTCACCAATTATTATTATTTTTAATAAAGAGCAAAAACGATGACAATAATAATCTACAATGCAGGGAAGGGTCATGGCTGTGGGTCACTGATCGCACGCCACCATTAGACAGGTAACACAGCCTGGCCCAAATAGTTCTGGTGATAAGAACTGGCATTAAAGTGTCAGCCATCTAGCCCAGATTTGAATAGGTATCTGGTGTTTTCACAGGGTTAATTTATTTTGGGCCCGGGACCTCACGTTATCAGCATGTCCCGCATCAGATTCGTGTTGTTTCAGGCCGATCTAAATGTGTTCTGGTCCTTAAATCTGGCAAGTGGCAGCTGGTTACTGATTTGTTAAAGGGTTAAATGACTGGGCCACTGTTCTTTCCCTGCCCCCACACATAGCCATGCCCAATATCAATAGCCGTGCCTGGCGTCAGAGGGAAGCGGCCATTGTATATTGGGGTGAATATCAGAGCCTAGGGCTGACGTCATTATCACTAAGGGGTCACTGGGGGTCCCACCACCATCCCAAGACAGACGTGTTTGTGATCCTGTTTACACGAATGACCAATTTCTTGTCCCATCTGACAGTAGGTTGAGGGTGATATTAGCGCTGTTCTTTCTGTGAAGATTGCAGATATCACTGCGGGACCCTCCCAGCCCCCTGACAATTCCCCTGTGGTGACAGCAGTCCTGTGACATATTGCTACAGATTTCTGATAGTTTGGTGAGAAATAGAACAACCACATATACAGAAACGTAACAAAATGTTGAATATGTAATTGGTGGATTTAAAGAGTTAAATGACCTTGGGCCACTGATCTCCATTGTTAGTGGTCCCGTTCCTACTGTCAGATGTGACTGCCATATGGGACGAAGAGCTGTACATTAATGCAAACAGGATCACAAACACTTCAGTTCGTGGTGGGATCACATCGGTAACTAAGTTATTCTATAGAGGAAAACGTAATCTTTTGGGAATAACCTTACAATCCTACAGCAACTATGGGCCCCAATTAATCAATAGAAAATCACTGATGTTGATGAGGGGCTGGTTGGATTCAGAAGTGCCAAATTAATCAGGAGCATATGACAAGTGGCGCGAGCGTCTGTGCACCACACCAGAAGTCATCCTCCAGTTTCTGACTAGAATAAGATTTCTGGCATAAGGTACAGCACAGCTCGTAATGAATTAGACAAGCTGTGGCGCCGCTCCTCGCCCCGTCGTAGCTTCTGCCATTTTGACGGAGTTGGAAGAAACTGGGATGACGACGCCAAAAGCAATTTTGCAATTGAAGAATTCTGGCAAAATAGCGTTGATCCCTATGTATCTAATGGTGGTGTCATGAGATAGAAAACAAGGGGGGATGGTTTAGCTGTGGATTATACATATAATATTAATCTTGCTATTAGGCAATATGTATATAATTAAAGGGGATATCCAGGACTTTAGAATAAAGACATGTAGTTGCTAACAGAGGCAGCTACCCGAGTGTTGTACCCAGTGCCGGTCATTGACCGCTCCTGCCAGAGATTCAGCAGCTCCCTGTCAACAGATCAGCAGTTTCACTTGCTTTTGACAGGGAGGGACTACTGGTGTCATGCTGATTGACAGTTGGCTCCCGCTGCCTAATTGGGGGAAGCTGGCTGCCAGTCAGCATGACACCAGATAAAATGCAGTTTACTTGCCGACGTGTTTCGAAGTGTATATACCTTCTTACCCAGGACACAACCACAAGTGACCTCTGCACTGTATTTTATTGCAGTGAACATTGCCTGATATTAAACTTGTAAAAAAAGAAAATTTTGTGAATAGGTAACCTCTGAATAAGAAACCAACTTCAGCACTGTTGTATTTTTGTCATTGTGACATGAGAAGTCCTAATGGCTCCGCTTCTTTATTATTTTTCATATACAGGGTTATAAAGTATACGGGTCCCATGAAGATATGGATCTGGAACCTCCATGAGAACCAACAAACGCGAGATCTGAGTCAAGCCTCACACATTAGGGTCTGCCCCAAGCCATCGTCATGGATGACCACCCTCCTCCCACATCACCAGGTGAGGAGACCTCTTATCAAGCATCACATACTCAAGGAGCTGCAATCTGATTGCAATAAGTAGCTGCTCCATTTTCAGACCCCTGTCCCAGTGCAGGCACTAATATTGTGTGTTTTCTACAGATGGATCCATTAAGGATAGTACACCGGAGAGATTTCAGATCCCATACTCAGATGACTGGCCAGGGGACGATGACGATGTCCCGCAGGAGGACGATGACGATGTCCCGCAGGAGGACGATGACGATGTCCCGCAGGAGGACGATGACGATGTCCCGCAGGAGGACGATGACGATGTCCCGCAGGAGGGCGATGACGATGTCCCGCAGGAGGACGATGACGGTGTCCCGCAGGAGGACAAAGATTATGATGATGCTAACCACATCCCACATAATGATCACGATGTCCAGCATGATGATGATGACCAAATCCTGCAGGACAATGTGGTACGTCCCTGGAGTACGGTGACCGGCCAATCACTGAATGAAATCGTGTAAGCCTTCATGTTTCTGTTGTAGATTGATGACTTGGTTATTGTTAAAGTGGAAGATATAGAGGGTGACGAGGAGTACATCCGAACCGAAGGGCATCACACGGAGGATTATTCTACTACAGATATCAGCCAAGGTGAGTACGAAATATCATTGAATATCAAGTGATGTGGAGAATGTTTATCCTTATTTCCTTCCTACTTGTATAAGATAATTCATAGTCACCGACCAAGAGACCTCATACATGACCCTAAATCAACATTCCTAAAAATGGCTAAAATTGACTGGCAAATTTCTACCTCGATGTGCCATCGTATTGGCACCACCTTAGGTTAGATGGCTGTCCCCACAATCGTGTACAGAGAATAAAAGGCATTTCAAAAAAAGGCAGGTTCTAGTTTTTTAAAAAAAATGGGTTATATTTCCTTTTAAAGGATGTTACTTTCCAAAAAGAGTGAGACTTTTCCTTTGTTATTCCTTTCTTGACACTTTTAAAAGTGTCAAAATGGGATTAGCTATGAAAATAAGGTTTAAAGAGGCTAAAAAACTTTATTTGTCAAACCGCCACCTGATTGTCTATCTCACTTCGCTCTATACACAGATGGTCTTCTTTCAGCAATATTCTGCCTGCAGACTCAGATTAGAAAGACAATAACCTCTGCTTAACTTTGTCTCCCCTGGTCTAGCGCTGTGTCTTTGACATTGTTTGACTACAGCATTCACTTTGTCAACGTTGCAGCCAATCGCTGAGCTCAGCGGCTCTGCCAATGTTTCTTTTTTTTTTAAAGGGGGGTTAAACACCAAAGGGTATGTTGACATAAATTTTATTTTCTGGCGAGTTTGGAGCAGATCCATTCTTAACTGCGGAATTACCGCGGATTTACCGCGGTTTTTGTGCGGATTCCTATTATGGAGCAGGTGTAAACCGCTGCAGAATCCGCACAAAGAATTGACATCCTGCGGAATAAACAACGCAGCGTTTCCACGCGGTTTGTTCTGCACCATGTGCACTGTGGATTTGGTTTTCCATAGGTTTACATGGTATTGTAAACTCAGGGAAAACTGCTGCGAATCCGCTGCGGATCCGCAGCTAAATCAGCAACGTGTGCACATACCCATAGCCAGTACAAAAGACCCCATAAATTTATTAACACACAGAAGGAAGAACTGTGATTTCATGCATTGAAACTGAGTGCTAGGAGCTGTGTAATAATAATCAGCAACTACGATAGTTCAGGCCATACAGTTTCATTACAGAGACCATCCTGGTGACTGAGATAGTGGGTTACTAATGACTCAACTAAGAGAAGTAGACCATGAATATCCAGATAAAGGAAGAACTAAATAAGGTACTTTTGGCAAAGTGTAATATTTTGGGGGACTAGTCATAGCATGAATGAGAAAAAAAAATCACTGCAGTGCATTGATATTTTAAAACGTCAGTGCAGATTAAAGTGTGGACCACCTGAACATTTTAGTCTATGGTCAGTCTAAAAATAGCTAAAGTTGGACTCCCAGTTTTTTCTTTGACTGCATCCAACACCTGATTGTCTTTTACAGTCTGCACTTCTCTTATATACTATATTACTATGTAGCTCAGCCTACTGTTTTTTCCCTTTAGCCTTCATGTAACTCAGTTTTCATACATCAGCATAGCCTCACATGACCATCAAGAGCCACTAATTATCCTTTCTTCTATGATCTCATAAATATGCTGCCATCATTTAAAGCGATTCTGTTTAACCGCATATAAAGTTTAGCCCCTCTAATAGGATTTTCCTGACATCTTCTTAATTGCATTTTACAGCAAAAGCCATGATCCGTAAACAGCTTACAACACAGCAAAGGGATCTCATTGTTGAAAGTTATCAGTCAGGAGAAGGGTACAAAAAGATTTCCAAGTCATTAGATATATCACGGAACACTGTGAAGACGGTCATCAAGAAGTGGCTTAAATTTGGCACAACAGTGACATTACCTAGAACTGGACGTCCCTCAAAAATTGATGTAAGAACAAGAAGGAAATTGGTCAGAGAGGCTGCCAAAAGGCCCAGGGCAACATTAAAGGAGCTGCAGGAATTTCTGGCAAGTACTGGGTGCGTACTGCACGTTACAACAATCTCCCGTATTCTACATGTGTCTGGCCTGTGAGATATGGTGGCAAGACAAAGAAAAAACGCCCAAACCCGAATATGCTTTGCCAAAAAAAAATCTGTTGAATTTTTTATTTTTTTTTTTAATTGAAGTGCACAGTTCTGAAATGATTTTTGTTATATTTTTTTCTTGACAAAACCTAGCATTTTAACAGGGGTCCGTAGACTTTTTATATCCACTGTATGCTCCCTTCCAGGCAATGTGTATGTCGGGGAATGTCATGCATGTTTCGGCAAGACAATACTAAACCACATGGTGGAGAAAAGCAGAGTTTGGGCGATTTACTGGCCGTCTCTCCAATAGAAAACACTTGGCACATTATGAAACAAAAAAATGTGGTAAAGACCCGTGACTCTTGAGCAGCTACAATCCTACTTCAGACAAGAATGGGACAGCATTTCTCTCCCCAACCTCCAGCAATTGGTCTCCTTACATCCCAGACGGCTGTTAAATAAGAGAGGATGCTACACAATGGTAGACGTGGGTCTGTCAACTTTTTTGAGACGTGTTGCTGATATCAATTTCTAAATGAGCTATTTTTTTTTTCAAATGAAATGTTGAAGTGTCTTTCACTTTCCCTCTTTCATGTGTTCTCTGAATTAAATATGACTAAGGGTATGTGTCTACGTGCCGTTTTACATCCGGAATAGCAGCGGATTGAACACTGCGTGGAGCCGCAGCGTTCGAGCCGCAGCGTCCAGATGTTACAGCATAGTGGAGGGGATTTTATGAAATCCCGTCTCCACTATGTGTGGTAACACGCACCCCGCGGCCCTGCGTTTCCAGACATGCGGCGCGCCCTAAGTGTGGGGTGCGATGATGCCGGATGTGTGCAATGAACACATCCGGCATCATTGCGTCTCCAGAAGGGGGCGGAGCTTTGGGCGGAGCAAGTTTGCCGCTCCGTCCAAACCGCCGGCCATCCTGAAAGTGGACACATACCTTTTAGGATTTCAAAATCAGTGCATACTTGTTTTCTTAACATTTTACAAAGCGTCACAAGTTTTTTTTGGTTATATTACTGGTTGGAATCGGAATATCAAAGGATCTGGAAATCAATGTAGGAATAAAAATTGTAGAATTTGAAACTTCATCGGATACTGCTTGGCTTCTTGAAATGGCCAGGTGTGGATAGGCTAAGCTTGGTGAGTTTCTTCACAATTGCATTTTATAAAAGTGCGTGGAAAGCAATTTGTAGGCATAAGCAATAATTTGCTAGACAAATCAGAAATGTTCTCATGGTTATGAATCAAAGTGATATGAAACAAATAACGAGGTGGTGGAAATAATTTCCTTTATAATATGTCAAAATAAGTTTATCATATCAAAAGGTGTCTGTACACCTTAACCATTTCAAGGCCGGGCCATTTTTCCCCCATTTACAGCCAGAAACATCTCTGACAGCCAGTTCCATGCTTGTGTAGCTGTTGACTCTGCATTGACATTCTAAAATGTCATTTCAGAGTCACATCTGGACCAGCCTAATATTTTAAGTTGTTGAAAAGCTGTCCGCAAGTAGTTAAAGGTAACGTGTTGCCTTCATTTTCTACTGTCAACTAAAGGTACTGTTGTATAGATCAGTGTGCCATAATTCTTTGGTCCCTATTTGTTGTGCTATTTGTGGAGACACGAGGATCAGTGGGTGCTCTCGTCCGCTGGCCTGGCTGTCTTTAGAAAGACCAAATGGACCAGTGCTCATCACACGGAACGTCCATTCTCCTTTCCTGTGGGCAGAATAATACTCAAACAGTGTGTGAGGGTAACAGTGTATCAATACTTTATTTAGCCACCAACAATGACATATAGTACAGTCCCAGCAAGTACATACGATGGTGCAAATGACAGAGTCTTACCCTTCTGCTGGCTTGCCGGTAATTAGAACATCTGCAGCTTCAGAGCTTTCAGGGCCAACTACCCAAACCAGTGGCAACCTGCTTTTGGTGGTTACCCACAGAAAGGAGGTAGTTGCAGACTTAGGAGGCTGACAGAGTACATTGAGGTATGTGGCCAGGAGACCCAATTGGAACAATCTGGGTTCTCCAAACAGCTCTGTAGGTTCAGTGATGGGCAGTGAATCAAATCTGTATTCCTCCAGTTGGTTTCATGGTTCTCTGGCTACTGTCATGTAGAGTCTCTGGAAACAGAGGCATATCCCTCTTTTATAGTCCACATCTCTTTTTCAGGCCATTATCCACAGGTTTGGGGGAAGGTGGGAGGAGGTCATTTCTCATTGTCCAAGTGTTCAAACATGCATGTTTTGTCCTTCAGTGTTTGCATAACAACAAGCTACATGCACTGATACAATAGGTGGTCAGCAGGCATTAACCAAATCAACAAACAGTAATTGTTCAATTAACTTGCGGCTTTGTACCTCAAGGATAGCAGAACAATAAGCTGCAGGGACGAAAACAATAGGTAGTTAACATGCATTCAACAAATCAACAAATATCAGTTCAAGAGTCAATGTACAAGCTCAAGAACAATGGCTTATGTCTCTTGACCTACAGAAAAATGTCTGGCATAATTAAGAATAAATGCTGTGTTGTCACACCATTATTGCAAAATCCTCTTTTTATCTATATGCAGATTTGGCTGCAAGTGCATCGGTGGGCACATCAGTGCACTTGCAGTGCATATATCATCTACTGATATCTCTGCCTAGCAGTGCCTTCCACAGGTTGACTGACTGGAGAAACAGACTCTGCTATGTGTGATATGACTGCTACGTTTCTACTACATTCAGCTCTAAAGGCTACTTGTATAAGAAAGATGTAACACAGCAATCTTCTGTGTATAGGAGTTTTGTAGCCAGACAATAGTACAGTGTTCTATACATATACACGAACTTAGCAACCCGATTCCACTAGGGAACAAAACGATGTACTAGTCCAATTTAAAATTTGTATACTCTTTATTAGAATTAATAACAGAATGAAATTGCCAGGTGTGTGTCAATTACAACCATGAAAAACATTTAATACCAGGGCACAACACCCCCCTGTATATCCCCACCAGTGTGACTTTACCATATCAAAATAATCTATAATACTAACCAAGGGGTCTTAACCCCATACTTGTCCCTACCCTGCACCGACCATCTGTCACATATGTGACTCCTAGCTGTATCAGGTCCCAGTTAGAGACTTCATGTCATAATCAATTGATATTATATACTCACTATAAAGGGCAGAGTGCGCAGCTAGAGGTAGTGCGCACGCTCTCCTGGATCCCTACCTCTAGCTGCGCACTCTGCTTGTTGCCGCCCTCCCGCAACCACGATCGCTGTGATTGGCGGTTAAATTCTGAACAGACAATCGCAGCATTTCTCAGTGATCCAGGCAATCAGATTGCCTGAAACACTGATGTCCCAGCCTATGATCGGTGCTCTGAGATCAACAATCATAGGCTGGTGCCTGGCAACGCCAGGCATGGCCTGGACCCGCTCTGATTGGCGCAATCAATTACATCGATGGCACCAATCACAGGCAACAGCCACAGTGTGACTGCGCTGTGACCTGCCTAGGATCGGAGCTGTAAGAGCACCTATCCTAGGCTGCTGCCTGGCAATGCCAGCTTCACCAGAGCCAGCTCCGATCGGTGTCATAGGTGATCGCACCAATGACAGGGCACAGAAGCGGTGTGACCTGTCTGTGACAGCGCTGCAGGTCCTCACAGCAGCTTAGGATTTGTACAGGGCGATCATGCTATCGGATCATCGCTGTGCTGGGCCTTGTGGTGCCATAGTAGCCTGTGACACCACAATCCTTCACTGCTGATGGGAAGACAGAAGAAAGAAGACATCTATAAGAAGATCCCTGTCTCATCTCTCCACCCCAATCCCCTCTCCACCATCCCCCACCCAAAAGAGGGAAGAAAGTCTACAACTGGAAGTGTTTTGATCCCTACTTGATCTCTCCCCTCATCCACCCCAATCCCCTCTCTCCCCCCTTCCCCCTTTTATTACCCTTCCACCATCCCCCTACCCAGAAGAGGGAAGAAAGACTACAACTGGAAGTGTTTTGATCCCTACTTGATTTCTCTCCTCTCTTCATCCACCACAATCCCCTCTCTCCACCCTTCCCCCTTTTATTACCCTTAACCCCTTCCACCATCCCCCTACCCGGAAGAAGGAAGAAAGACTGCAACTGGAAGTGTTTTGATCCCTACTTGATCTCTCTCCTCTCCCCCTTCACCCCTTTATACCCCCCTTCTCACCCCCTTTGCGCCACCTCCGTGCGTACATCCAGCAGCCGCCAAGCATTTATTAGTGACGCAGTTCACTCATCAGTACTGCCTGCTGTTTTACACTTTTCTTTTCACTTACCTTTTTTTTCCCCCCGGTTGCTGCTTTTTTCCTTTTCCCCCCAAAAAAATTTACGCCAAGTACTCTCTCTCACACACAACTTAATAAAGTACTGACGCAAACACCAAATACATAAAAAATAAAATGTAGTCCTGCTCGTCCCAAAAACGCTATTCAGTGGAGGAAGCATATGTTTCCTTGCCTCCGACACTGATAGCGAGGCAGTTGATCCCACCTTCCTTTATTTTTCTGACTCATCCTCCTCCTCAGGTGCTGCTGAACCACCACGAAGACGTCACAGGACAGAAGATGAAGCGGTGCCCCTCATTACAGAAGGTGAACCAGCGCCCCCCATTACTGACCCATTATGGATCCCCTCCCCCGAAAATTCAAAGTGCTCACCACACATCTATATAAGTTCCTTGGGGGGTCTAGTTTCATAAATGGTGTTACTTGGGGGGTTTCCACTGTTTAGGCACATCAGGGGCTCTGCAATCACAACATGGCGTCAGAACTCAATTCCAGTCAATTTTGCTTTGAAAAAATCAAATGGCGCTCCTTCTCTTTCGAGCTCTGCCATGCGCTTAAACAGTGTATTTTCCCCGTATATGGGGTATCGGTATGTTCAGGAGAAATTGCGTTACAAACTTGGGGGTTCATTTTTTTCCTGTTACCCTTGTGAAAATAAAAAAAA
Source organism: Ranitomeya variabilis (assembly GCF_051348905.1). Classification (NCBI taxonomy): domain Eukaryota; kingdom Metazoa; phylum Chordata; class Amphibia; order Anura; family Dendrobatidae; genus Ranitomeya; species Ranitomeya variabilis. The sequence goes on along the minus strand of NC_135235.1, from coordinate 400,518,325 downwards.
ATAGTTTAAAGTTAAATTTCAGTGAAAAAAAGTTAAATGTTCATTTATTCCTTTTACCTTTCATTCCTGTTAATAAACTTCTTGACTGTGGTTTTGAGCACCTTGAGGGGTGCAGTTTCTAGAATGGTGTCACTTTTGGGATCAAATCTTTTTACTGCTAGTCGGATTAGCGTATCATTTGCATATTTTTCCCACATTAGTAAAAACTCGTTCATTGATTTTTGTAATGACTTGCATTTAGAATTTAGTTTATTTTAGCCTCTGGGTGGCATCTAGTAAGAACCGTATACATTATACATAGGTATTATTATAATGGGACACTATAGATGACAATTTATATCACGTGTTTAATGTTTATGTCCTGTAATACACATTACATGAGGGGTATAAATGTGATATCAAAGTGTTAAAGAGTCAGCCCTATTTATACACTGCTCAAAATAATAAAGGGAACACTAAAATCCCACATCCTAGATATCACTGAATGAAATATTTCAGTTGCAAATCTTTATTAATTACATAGTGGAATGTGTTGAGAACAATAAAACAAAAAAAGTGATCAATGTAAATCAAAATAAATATCCCACGGAGGTCTGGAGTTGGAATGATGCTCAAAATCAAAGTGGAAAATGAAGTTACAGGCTGATACAACTTCAGTGGAAATGCCTCAAGACAAGGAAATGATGCTCAGTAGTGTGTAGATCACTCTCCACGGCGTCTCTAGACTCTGTCACATGTGCTCAGTGTGAAGCTGCTTTCATCTGTGAAGAGCACAGGGCGCCAGTGGCAAATTTGCTAATCCTGGTGTTCTGTGGCAAATGCAAAGCATCCTGCACGAGGTTGGGCTGTGAGCATAACCCATCTGTGGACATCGGGCACTCAGACCATCCTCATGGAGTCGGTTTCTAACCGTTTGTGCAGACACATGCACATTTATGGCCTGCTGGAGGTTATTTTGCAGGGCTCTGGCAGTGCTCCTCCTGTTCCTCCTTGCGCAAAGGCTGATGTAGCTGTCCTGCTGCAGGGTTGTTGCCCTCCTACGGCCCCCTCCACATCTCCTGGTGTACTGGCCTGTCTCCTGGTAGCGCCTCCAGCCTCTGGACACTACACTACGCTGACAGACCCAGCAAACCTTGCCACAGCTTGCATTGATGTGCCATCCTGGATGAGCTGCACTACCTGAGCCACTTGTGTGGGTTGTAGAGTCCGTCTCATGCTACCACCAGTGTGAAAGCACAATCAACATTCAAAAGTGACCAAAACATCAGCCAGAAAGCACTGGTACTGAGATGTGGTCTGTGGTCCCCACCTGCAGAACCACTCCTTTGAGTGTGTCTTGATAATTGCCAATAATTTCCATCTGTTATCTATTCCATTTGCACAACAGCATGTGAAATTGTCAAACAGTGTTGCTTCCTAAGTGGACAGTTTGATTTACTTGGAGTTATATTCTGTTGTTTAAGTGTTCCCTTTATTTTTTTGAGCAGTGTCTAACCCATAATATTTTCAAACTCATTACAGCAAAAACAGATGGATATTCACACACACAGGCAGGCTCGGACTGGCCCACCGGAGAACCGGAGGATCCTCCGGTGGACCCAGGCACCTGCTGGTAGGGCCCCCACTGCTCCAGGGCCCCCACTGCTCCAGGGCCCCCGCCCCCCCTTGAAGACGATACTCACCAGGACCCTGCTCCAGCGATGGTCTCGGCGTCTGCACTGCAGCTCTTCATGCTTGTGCGGTCACGTGGTACCGCTCATTAAGGCCATGAATATGCGCATATTCATGACCTTAATGACAGTATCACATGACCGCACAAGCAGGAAGCAGATGCGATGCTGCGCCGCCGCCGTGAGTCGGGACAGAGCGCGAGGGATGTCGGCACGGCCGTGCAGTGTGTGGGACAGGTGAGTATGAGGACGGGGGTACTGGGGGCTGAAGGAAGACATAAGCCGGTGCGGGGGCGGCGGCGGCGGGGGGGTGGGGGTAAGTCTGGGGAAGATTGCTGGTCACACTGGGGGCAGTGCTGTACACTGGGGCAATGCTGGACACTGGCGCACATTGCTGGACACTGGGGCAGATTGCTTTTCACACTGGGGGCAGTGCTGTACACTGGGGCAATGCTGGACACTGGGGCAGATTGCTGGACAATGGGGCAGATAGATTGCTGGACACACTGGGGACAATGCTGGACACTGGGGCAGATTGCTGGTCACACTGGGGGCAGTGCTGTACACTGGGGGCAGTGCTGTACACTGGGGCAATGCTGGACACTGGCGCAGATTGCTGGACACTGGGGCAGATAGATTGTTGGACACACTGGGGGCAATGCTGGACACTGGGGCAGATTGCTGGTCACACTGGGGGCAGTGCTGTACACTGGCAGATTGCTGGACACTGGGGCAGATTGCTGGTCACACTGGGGCAATGCTGGACACTGGGGCAGATTGCTGGACACTGGGGCAGATTGCTGGTCACACTGGGGGTAGTGCTGTACACTGGGGCAATGCTGGACATTGGGGCAGATTGCTGGACAATGGGGCAGATAGATTGCTGGACACACTGGGGGCAATGCTGGACACTGGGGCAGATTGCTGGTCACACTGGGGGCAGTGCTGGACACTGGGGCAATGCTGGACACTGGGGCAGATTGCTGGACACTGGGGCAGATTGCTGGTCACACTGGGGGCAGTGCTGTACACTGGGGCAATGCTGGACACTGGGGCAGATTGCTGGACATTGGGGCAGATAGATTGCTGGACACACTGGGGGCAATGCTGGACACTAGGGCAGATTGCTGGTCACACTGGGGGCAGTGCTGTACACTGGGGCAATGCTGGACACTGGGGCAGATTGCTGGACACTGGGGCAGATTGCTGGTCACACTGGGGGCAGTGCTGGACACTGGGGCAATGCTGGACACTGGGGCAGATTGCTGGACACACTGGGGGCAATGCTGGACACTGGGGCAGATTGCTGGTCACACTGGGGGCAGTGCTGTACACTGGGGCAATGCTGGACACTGGGGCAGATTGCTGGACACTGGGGGCAGTGCTGGACACTGGGGCAGATTGCTGGACACACTGGGGGCAATGCTGGACACGGGCAGATTGCTGGACAGACTGGGGGCAATGCTGGACACTGGGGCAGATTGCTGGACACACTGGGGCAGATTGCTGGACACACTGGGGGCAGTGCTGGACACTGGGGCAGATTGCTGGACACACTGGGGGCAGTGCTGGACACACTGGGGCAATGCTGTACACTGGGGCAGATTGCTGGACACACTGGGGCAGATTGCTGGACACACTGGGGGCAATGCTGGACACTGGGGCAGATTGCTGGACACACTAGGGGCAGTGCTGGACACACTGGGGGCAGTGCTGGACACTGGGGCAGATTGCTGGACATACTGGGGCAGATTGCTTGACATACTGGGGAAGATTGCTGGACACACTGTCTGGGGGCAATGCTGGACACTGGGGCAGATTGCTGGACACACTGGGGGCAGTGCTGGACATACTGGGGCAGATTGCTGGACACACTGGGGGTAATATGCTGGACACACTGGGGCAGATTGCTGGACACACTGGGGGCAATGCTGGACACTCTGGGGTAATATGCTGGACACACTGGGGCAGATTTCTGGACACACTGGGGGAAATGCGGGACACACTGGGGCAATATGCTTGACATACTGGGGAAGATTGCTGGACACACTGTCTGGGGGCAATGCTGGACATACTGGGGCAGATTGCTGGACACACTGGGGGCAGGACTGGAGGCATGGGCAGAATGTAGACAGGGGCATGATTGGAGACACGGGGCAGAATGAAAGACATGGGGCAGGATTGGATCATGGGGCAGGATGGATACGAAGGAGACAGAATGGGGCAGGATGGGGAGATCATATGGGGTAGAATGGATACTCGTGAGGGCAGGATGCGAGAACATATGGCTGGAGCCAGGAATGAGATAAACGGGGCCAGGATGGGGAATATTATTACCATAGGGGCTAATTAAGGGATATTATTACTGCAGTGATGTATTTATTTTATTTTTTGAGGACACTGTTTTAAATGGGGGGCGGTCCTGTTAGTGTGCAGAGTGACACTATATCTCCTTTTTTTCTTCATGTGGTGTAATGTAGAAGTTGTGAAAAATTAAGTAATGTGTTCTGCAAGCGAAGCTCGAGATAACTTTGTTATTTCCTGCAGAAACGAGTCCTGGCTGGATGAAGTGACGGCGGTCTGTGCTGGATGAAAGATGAAGGACTTCACCTAGAGACGTCACTGGTGAGTCAGTGTTACCTATACACTGACACTATACACTGTATACTATATACAGAGCTCCCGTGTATAATGTCACCAGTGATCACTGTATTACCTATACATTATATACAGAGCTCCTGTGTATAATGTCACCAGTGATCTCTGTATTACCTCTACACAGACACTGCATACTAAGTACAGATCTCCTGTGTATAATGTCACTTAGGCTGCCGTCACACATTCAGTATTTGGTCTGTAATTTACATCAGTATTTGTAAGCCAAAACCAGGAGTGGGTGATAAATGCAGAATTGGTGCATATGTTTCTATTATACTTTGCCTCTGATTGTTCCACTCCTGGTTTTGGCTTACAAATACTGAGGTAAAATACTGACCAAATACTGCTAGTGTGACGGCAGCCTTATGATGATAGTATTGTGTTTTGTTTGTTTTTTTTATTTCTGATCAGTATTGTAGTATTCAGTCACTATGTGGTGGTAATATGTGGTCTGGAAATGGTGTTGTGGTATTTGTCCCTTGTATGTGCTATTTGGTCACCAAGTGGTGGTAATATGTGGTCTGGAAATGGTGTTGTGATATTTGTCCCTTGTATGTGCTATTTGGTCACCAAGTGGTGATAATATGTGGTCTTGACATGGTGCGGTGGTATTTGTCCCTTGTATGTAGTATTATTTGGTCACCATGTGGTCTGGTCATGGTGTGGTGGTATTTCTTCCTGTATGTGGTATTATTGGTCTTGGTATAGTGGATTGTGTTGTGTATGGCGGTCATTTGTTCTCTCTGATATTAATTAGGAGAAGATTCTTTATTTCCATTAGAGTTGTAATGCTTTGTACACAGCGGCGGAGATGCACTTACAGGGGTTTCCTGTGGAAAAAAGTAATCACCTCTCCACAGGATAAGTGATAACGTATTGATTGGTGGGGGTCTGACTGCTTGGACCCACTCCGCAAAATGTGGAACTTTTTATCTCCATTAGACTGGAGTGGCATGTCCGACTAGATCACTGATCCATTCATTCCCTCAGTGGCTGCACTTGTTTTTTTCTGGAAGCCCCAAAGAGAATGAATGGAGCTGCAGTCAGAAATCCCACCTGCCGCTGCATTTTAAAATAGTGATAAAAGTGTCCTGTCAGGGATAAAACTTCCCCATTCTTCCGATCGGTGCAATTTCTAATGGTCGGATCTAAGCGATCACCTATCCTGTGGAGCCCATGGATCAGTGATAACTTGTTTTAACCAAGAACCCCATTAATGTAAACTACCGTAATTATACATCCCAGTTATTGGGGCACACGGTAGATGTGCAGCAGCCGCCGGTGTTTTACAGCCAATGCTCCACTATAATGACAGATATTTGCATATAGCTGTAGGGTGGGCCCCTAGAGTCCATTCCTCTGGTGGGCCCCAGACACCCCAGTCCGACGCTGCACACAGGTCATACTTCACGATTCCACGTCCCAGCACGGAGGAGGGGGACAGAACCCACACAGGACTGCAGGCAGTTTCCTCCTCCTGTCCTGCTGTGGGTGCTGCCCACCCTCCCTCTCCTTTCTGACCCAATGCTGGCCAGAAGCTCCAGCTGATGGTGCAGGACTATGGAGGATGTACTGTTTACAGTCCACATAATAATTTTTTTTCCCATTGTAAAAAGTGTGTGGGCAACCCACTGCAGAGACAATTTTCAGATGGACAGTCAGCATAATGCCACATTCACGCATCCCTGCGCAGTCTGGGTTTTTTTCTTGGTTGCCACACAGACCAATAGAGAATCATTCATCCATGTGGGCATTGGTTCATGAGTAGTGTTGAGCGATACCGTCCGATACTTGAAAGTATCGGTATCGGAAAGTATCGGCCGATACCGGCAAAGTATCGGATCTAATCCGATACCGATACCCGATACCAATACAAGTCAATGGGACTCATGTATCGGACGGTATTCCTGATGGTTCCCAGGGTCTGAAGGAGAGGAAACTCTCCTTCAGGCCCTGGGAACCATATTAATGTGTAAAATAAAGAATTAAAATAAAAAATATTGCTATACTCACCTCTCCGACGCAGCCTGCACCTTACCGAGGAAACCGGCAGCATTGTTTGCTTAAAATTCGCGCTTTAACTTCCTTACGCGAAGTCCCGGCTTGTGATTGGTCGCGCGCCGCCCATGTGACCGCGACGCAACCAATCACAGCAAGCCGTGACGTAATTTTAGGTCCTTCAGGATTTTAAAATTACGTTCCGGCGTTGTGATTGGTTGCGTCGCAGTCACATGGGCGACGCGACCAATCACAAGCCGTGACGTCACGGGAGGCTGGACACGCGCGCATTTTAAAATGCGATACCGGTACCCGATACCACAAAAGTATCGGATCTCGGTATCGGAATTCCGATACCCGCAAGTATCGGCCGATACCCGATACTTGCGGTATCGGAATGCTCAACACTATTCATGAGACTTCAAAACAGGTCTTAGGCCGGGGTCACACATGAGTGCAATGCGAGTCTCTCGCCTCAATACCCGGCACTTGGGACCGGAGGGTGCAGTTGCATGTATTTCTATGCAGCTGAGCGCTCCGGTCCCGAGTGCCGGCGGCAGTGCCGGGTATTGAGGCGAGAGACTCGCATTGCATTCGCAAGTGGGACCACGGCCTTATTCTCATCTGTTTTGCGGATCAGAATCCACCATTAACATCTATGGAGATCATATAGAACACACGACCAAAAAAAAGTCCAGAGTACAAAAATTATTATATATAACTATTTTTATTAATATACCAGGTTAAAAATAATTACATATTAATAAATACTAATAATATATTAATGAATACAATGCATATCTGTATGCTATAAAAAGGGGCGCACTTCACCAGAATGCATAAAAATGTCTAAAAAGATGTGGAGATATATCCGGGTGTAACGAATCAAAACATATTAATGAAAAAACTATATGTGGTGCACTTTATAAACTGTGTATAGTGTACAGTTACACAATAAGTGATATATATGGTGCATAGAGAAAACATATTTAACCCTTTCGCGACATGCGCCGTACATGTACTGCGCATGTCGGGTCCCCTGCTTTGATGTGCGCTCCGGCGGTGAGCGCACATCAAAGTCGCGACATGTCAGCTGTTTTGTACAGCTGACATGTGCGCGCAATAGCGGCGGGTGAAATCGCTGTTCACCCGCCGCTATTAACCTGTTAAATGCCGCTGTCAAACGCAGACAGCGGCATTTAACTACCGCATCCGGCCGTGTGGCCGGAAATGACATCATCGCCGACCCCCGTCACATGATCGGGGGTCGGCGATGCATCAGGAAGGTAACCATAGAGGTCCTTGAGACCTCTATGGTTACTGATCGCTGGTAGCTGTGAGCGCCCCCCTGTGGTCGGCGCTCACAGCACACCTGCATTTGAGCTACATAACAGCAATCTGATGATCGCTGTTATGTAGCAGAGCCAATCGGGCTGTGCCTGCTTCTAGCCTCCCATGGAGGCTATTGAAGCATGGCAAAAGTGAAAAAAAAAAGTTTTTAAAAATGTGAAAAAAATATTAAAAATATAAAAGTTTAAATCACCCCCCTTTCGCCCCATCCTAAATAAAACAATAAAAAAATAAAAAAACCTACACATATTTGGTATCGCCGCGTTCAGAATCGCCCGATCTATCAACTAAAAAAAAGCGTTAACCTGATCGCTAAACAGCGTAGCGAGAAAAAAATCCGAAACGCCAGAATTACGTTTTTTTGGTCGCCGCGACATTGCGTTAAAATGCAATAACGGGCGATCAAAAGAACGCATCTGCGCCGAAATGGGATCATTAAAAACATCAGCTCGGCACGCAAAAAATAAGCCCTCACCCGACCCCAGATCACGAAAAATGGAGACGCTACGAGTATCGGAAAACGGCACTTTTTTTTTTTTTTTTCTTAAGCAAAGTTTGGAATTTTTTTTCACCACTTGGATAAAAAATAACCTAGACATGATAGGTGTCTATGAACCTAACCTGCGTGCGCAGATGGATATCGCGGCGGCCATTTTCCTGAAGCCGCGGCCAGCAGAGCGCCGCTTCTGCGCACGCGCGGCCAAAGGAAGATGGCCGCGCCCACCGATCACCAATGAAATAACGAACAGCGCGCTCTTTTAAATCCCCTGGCAGAGGATTCGGGACCTTGGGCATGCGCACACCACTACGCCACCAACGGAAAACTACGCAAAATCTGGGGGAAGACAACACGCCCTTTTGACCAGACCAGCCTGATTGACAGGCGAAAACGGAGACTTTGCAAAGGTATTTCGGCAACTTAGGTGGGTAATAAACGCATAACAAACACACTAATGTAACGCCCACCTCTGCCCCTATTTAACGCTATTTTTATCCCATCTTCCAAAAACGTGGTGACAGGTTCCCTTTAAACACTAAGTAAAGTGCAAATGCAGAAGTTTCACCACCAGGTGTCAGTGTATCCACATCAAGTGTTGAATGACCAGGAATCAGTAAAATGAATTACACTAATGATAATATCCAATAACTTACAAAGTAATGTGGTGTATTCCTGGTCTCCTTGATAGGCACCCTCCCCAACGCGTGTTTCGGCACGCTGCCTTCGTCTGAGGGCGCCCATCCAGGAGACCAGGAACATATGGTGTAACGTATGCATTTGCACTTTACTTAGTGTTTGATGTTTACAGAGGATATATTAGCACATAATTGTATTTTTGGCACATTTTTTGCACCTTATTATATTATATCTCCACATCTTTTTATACATTTTTATGCATTCTGGTGAAGTGCGCCCCTTTTTGTAGCATACAGATATGCATTGTATTCATTAATATATTATTAGTATTTAGTAATATGTAATTATTTTAACCTGGTATACTAATAAATAGTGTTGAGCGATACCTTCCGATATCGGAAAGTATCGGTATCGGAAAGTATCGGCCGATACCGTCAAAGTATCGGATCTAATCCGATACCGATACCCGATCCCAATGCAAGTCAATGGGACGAAAATATCGGAATTAAAATAAACCCTTTCTTTCCTTGTAGGTTCATTCTAAATGAAGGAAAACAACTAAGAATAATGTAGGATGTATTGGGGGACGTGGCGGAGACATTAAAGGCACAGAGGTTTAGCCCAAACAAATAGAATAGCAGGTTTTTTTGTTTTTTTTTATGACGTTCGGTGTTAGAAAGATTTTGACTATGTTATTTATTTATTTTTTTTTTCAGATATTGATGTTTCACTACTTCCACGTCCTTCACCTTCTTTTTTACTTCTCCCACACTTTCTTCTTCATTATCCTCATCATCAGCTTCTTTGACATCAACTATCTTCACCTTATTCATCTTCTTCTTCTACCTATTTTTTTTTTTTTTTTTTACATTGTTCATATTCTTTTTATTTAACTATTATCTTTTTCATATTCAACTTCTTCATCATATTCTTATTTGTGACAGGCATTCCCGTAGTTGTTATCTATAAAAGTTTGAAGATTACACCTTCCGTTCTGCCTGTCACAAAAGAGTTACATTTGTCCGCGTTCAGTTTGGCCTGCAGCATCAGGCTTTATCCAGGGGCACCACGAGGAGGAACGGACTCACCCCCATACACTGCTTAGTCTTCTTCTGCTTATAATTTAGATAATATCTTTTGCTCTGATATTTAGTCTTATGCTTAATGTTCTTCTGCTCTTTGTTCTGCAGCCTCTTGTTCTTCTGCTTCTCGGTCTCCCATGTCGTCGTCGTCTCCAGGGTCGTCGTCTCCAGGGTCGTCGTCTCCGGGGTCGTCGTCATCGGAGTGGTCTTCAGGGTCATCGTCTCCAGGGTCGTCGTCATCACGGTGGTTGTCGTCTCTGGTGTCGTCGTCATCTTAGGGGTGGTCTTCCGGATCATCGTGTTTAGTCTCTTGAACTTGGAAATGTAGCAGAAGGTACAAGAAGGCTGAGAAAATGCCGAGAAACAGCTGATGGAACTGGAACTTGGATGGCTACCCGAAGGTCGCAGCATCATTTATCCGGGCCTCCTGATGATCCAGTTGGTGAAACGCGTTGAGGCGTGAGGCATGGGTCCTCAAAAACATCATCCATTTATGATGAGTATTATTTGACTTTAACTGACACTGTTCTTTGGTATTATATCCTGGGTGTGCAGTTTTATTTATACTGCATTATAACCTTTAACCCCTTCCCGACATCTGACGTACTATCCCGTCGAGGTGGGGTGGGCCCCCATGACCGCCGACGGGATAGTACGTCATACGCGATCGGCCGCGCTCACGGGGGGAGCGCGGCCGATCGCGGCCGGGTGTCGGCTGCATATCGCAGCTGACATCCGGCACTATGTGCCAGGAGCGGTCACGGACCGCCCCCGGCACATTAACCCCCGGCACACCGCGATCAAACATGATCGCGATGTGCCGGCGGTGCAGGGAAGCATCGCGCAGGGAGGGGGCTCCCTGCGGGCTTCCCTGAGACGATCGGTACAAGGTGATGTACTCACCTCGTACCGAACGTCTTCTCCCTGCAGGCCCCGGATCCAAAATGGCCGAGGGGCTGTATCCGGGTCCTGCAGGGAGCACTTCCGGGTCGGAGCAGGCTGCAGATGAAAGCTGCAGCCTGCACGGCTGTAAGTGAGATCGGAGATCTCACAGAGTGCTGTGCACACTGTGAGATCAGCGATCTGTAATGTCCCCCCCTGGGACAAAGTAAAAAAGTAAAAAAAAAAATTCCCACATGTGTAAAAAAAATAAAAAAAAATTCCTAAATAAATAATAATAAAAAAAAAAATATTATTCCCATAAATACATTTCTTTATCTAAAAAAAACAAACAAAAACAATAAAAGTACACATATTTAGTATCGCCGCGTCCGTACCGACCCAACCTATAAAACTGCCCCACTAGTTAACCCCTTCAGTAAACGCCGTAAGAAAAAAAAAAAAAAAACGAGGCAAAAAACAACGCTTTATTACCATACCGCCGAACAAAAAGTGGAATAACACGCGATCAAAAAGACGGATATAAATAACCATGGTACCGCTGAAAACGTCATCTTGTCCCGCAAAAAACGAGCCGCCATACAGCATCATCAGCAAAAAAATAAAAAAGTTATAGTCCTCAGAATAAAGCGATGCCAAAATAATTATTTTTTCTATAAAATAGTTTTTATCGTATAAAAGCGTCAAAACATAAAAAAATGATATAAATGAGGTATCGCTGTAATCGTACTGACCCGACGAATAAAACTGCTTTATCAATTTTACCAAGCGCAGAACGGTATAAACGCCTCTCCCAAAAGAAATTCATGAATAGCTGGTTTTTGGTTATTCTGCCTCACAAAAATCGGAATAAAAAGTGATAAAAAATGGTCACGTGTCCGAAAATGTTACCAATAAAAACGTCAACTCGTCCCGCAAAAAACAAGACCTCACATGACTCTGTGGACCAAAATGTGGAAAAATTCTAGGTCTCAAAATGTGGAGACGCAAAAACTTTTTTGCTATAAAAAGCGTCTTTTAGTCTGGTTTCACACTTGCGTTTTTATCTGCATGCGTTTTTTTAAAAAACCACGTGTGAAAAAATGCATGTAAACGCGGTAAAACGCATGCGTTTTTATAGAAAAACACAAGAAAACAAGAAAAAAACAAAAAACCCTAACCCTACCCCTAACCCTACCCCTAACCTGAAATACGTGGCACTGAAATACGTGGCACTGAAATATACGTTTATATACGTATATAAGTGCCACGATATTTCAGAGGCCACGTATTTAAGTGCCACGTATTTAAGTGCCACGTATTTAAGTGCCACGTATTTCAGTGCCACGTATTTCAGTGCCACGTATTTCAGTGCCACGTATTTACGTGCCACGTATTTACGTGCCACGTATTTACGTGCCACGTATTTACGTGCCACGTATTTTTCAGTGCCTGAAATACGTGGCACTGAAATACGTGGCACTGAAATATCGTGGCACTTAAATACGTGGCACTTAAATACGTGGCACTGAAATATCGTGGCACTGAAATACGTGGCACTTAAATACGTGGCACTGAAATACGTGGCACTGAAATACGTGGCACTTAAATACGTGGCACTTAAATACGTGGCACTTAAATACGTGGCACTTAAATACGTGGCACTTAAATACGTGGCACTTAAATACGTGGCACTTAAATACGTGGCACTTAAATACGTGGCACTTAAATACGTGGCACTTAAATACGTGGCACTGAAATACGTGGCACTGAAATACGTGGCACTGAAATACGTGGCACTTAAATACGTGGCACTTATATACGTGGCACTTATGACTGTCAGAAAATGTTCAGTAAACGGTTAGGGGTGAGGTTAGGGGTAGGGTTTCAGGTAGAATTGGGGAGTTTCCACTGTTCAGGCACATCAGGGGCTCTCCAAACGCGACATGGCGTCCAATCTCAATTCCAGCCAATTCTGCGTTGAAAAAGTAAAACGGTGCTCCTTCCCTTCCGAGCTCTCCCGTGCGTCCAAAAAGGGGTTTACCCCAACATATGGGGTATCAGCGTACTAGGGACAAATTGAACAACAACTTCTGGGGTCCAAGTTCTCTTGTTATCCTTGGGAAAATAAAAATTTGGGGGGCTAAAAATCATTTTTGTGGGAAAAAAAATATGTTTTATTTTCACGGCTCTGCGTTGTAAACTGTAGTGAAACACTTGGGGGTTCAAAGTTCTCACAACACATCTAGATAAGTTCCTTGGGAGGTCTAGTTTCCAATATGGGGTCACTTGTGGGGGGTTTGTACTATTTGGGTACATCAGGGGCTCTGCAAATGCAACGTGACGCCTGCAGACCAGTCCATTTAAGTCTGCATTCCAAATGGCGCTCCTTCCCTTCCGAGCTCTGTCATGCGCCCAAACAGTGGTTCCCCCCCACATAGGGGGTATCAGCGTACTCAGGACAAATTGGACAACAACTTTTAGGGTCCAATTTATCCTGATACCCTTGTGAAAATACAAAACTGGGGGCTAAAAAATCATTTTTGTGAAAAAAACATAATTTTTATTTTCACGGCTCTGCGTTATAAACTGTAGTAAAACACTTGGGGGTTCAAAGTTCTCACAACACATCTAGATAAGTTCCTTGGGGGGTCTAGTTTCCAATATGGGGTCACTTGTGGGGGGTTTGTACTGTTTGGGTACATCAGGGGCTCTGCAAATGCAACGTGATGCCTGCAGACCAATCCATTTAAGTCTGCATTCCAAATGGCGCTCCTTCCCTTCCGAGCTCTGTCATGCGCCCAAACAGTGGTTCCCCCCCACATAGGGGGTATCAGCGTACTCAGGACAAATTGGACAACAACTTTTAGGGTCCAATTTATCCTGATACCCTTGTGAAAATACAAAACTAGGGGCTAAATTTCATTTTTGTGAAAAAAAAAAATAAAAATTATTTTCACGGCTCTGCGTTATAAACTGTAGTGAAACACTTGGGGGTTCAAAGTTCTCACAACACATCTAGATAAGTTCCTTGGGGGGTCTAGTTTCCAATATGGGGTCACTTGTGGGGGGTTTGTACTGTTTGGGTACATCAGGGGCTCTGCAAATGCAACGTGACGCCTGCAGACCAATCCATTTAAGTCTGCATTCCAAATGGCGCTCCTTCCCTTCCGAGCTCTGTCATGCGCCCAAACAGTGGTCCCCCCCCACAAATGGGGTATCAGCGTACTCCAGACAAATTGGACAACAACTTTTGGGGTCCAATTTATCCTGATACCCTTGTGAAAATACAAAACTGGGGGCTAAAAAATCATTTTTGTGAAAAAAAAAAAAAAATTTATTTTCACGGCTCTGCGTTATAAACTGTAGTGAAACACTTGGGGGTTCAAAGCTCTCAAAACACATCTAGATAAGTTCCTTAGGGGGTCTACTTTCCAAAATGGTGTCACTTGTGGGGGGGTTTAATGTTTAGGCACATCAGGGGCTCTCCAAACGCAACATGGCATCCCATCTTAATTCCAGTCAATTTTGCATTGAAAAGTAAAATAGCGCTTCTTCCCTTCTGAGCTCTGCTATGCGCCCAAACAATGGTTTACACCCACATATGGGGTATCGTCGTACTCAGGACAAATTGCACAACAACTTTTGTGGTCTAATTTCTTCTCTTACCCTTGGGGAAATAAAAAAATGGGGGTGAAAAGATCATTTTTGTGAAAAAATATGATTTTTTATTTTTACGGCTCTGCATTATAAACTTCTGTGAAGCACTTGTTGGGTCAAAGTGCTCACCACACATCTAGATAAGTTCCTTAGGGGGTCTACTTTCCAAAATGGTGTCATTCGTGGGGGGTTTCAATGTTTAGGCACATTAGGGGCTCTCCAAACGCAACATGGCGTCCCATCTCAATTCCAGTCAATTTTGCATTGAAAAGTCAAATGGCGCTCCTTCCCTTCTGAGCTCTGCCCTGCGCCCAAACAATGGTTCACACCCACATATGGGGTATCAGTGTACTCAGGACAAATTGCACAACAATTTTTGGGGTCCAATTTCTTCTCTTACCCTTGGGAAAATAAAAAATTGGGGGTGAAAAGATCATTTTTTGTGAAAAAATATGATTTTTTATTTTTACGGCTCTGCATTATAAACTTCTGTAAAGCACTTGTTGGGTCAAAGTGCTCACCACACATCTAGATAAGTTCCTTAGGGGGTCTACTTTCCAAAATGGTGTCACTTGTTAGGGGTTTCAATGTTTAGGCACATCAAGGGCTCTCGAAATGCAACATGGCGTCCCATCTCAATTCCAGTCAATTTTGCATTGAAAAGTCAAATGGCGCTCCTTCCCTTCCGAGCTCTGCCCTGCGCCCAAACAATGGTTTACACCCACATATGGGGTATCAGCGTACTCAGGACAAATTGCACAACAATTTTTGGGGTCCAAATTCTTCTCTCACCCTTGGGAAAATAAAAAATTGGGGGTGAAAAGATCATTTTTGTGAAAAAATATGATTTTTTATTTTTACGGCTCTGCATTATAAACTTCTGTAAAGCACTTGTTGGGTCAAAGTGCTCACCACACATCTAGATAAGTTCCTTAGGGGGTCTACTTTCCAAAATGGTGTCACTTGTTAGGGGTTTCAATGTTTAGGCACATCAGGGGCTCTCCAAATGCAACATGGCGTCCCATCTCAATTCCAGTCAATTTTGCATTGAAAAGTCAAATGGCGCTCCTTTGCTTCCAAGCTCTGCCATGCGCCCAAACTGTGGTTTACCCCCACATATGGGGTATCAGCGTACTCAGGACAAATTGTACAACAACTTTTGGGGTCTATTTTCTCCTGTTACCCTTGGTAAAATAAAACAAATTGGAGCTGAAATAAATTTTGTGTGAAAAAAAGTTAAATGTTCATTTTTATTTAAACATTCCAAAAATTCCTGTGAAACACCTGAAGGGTTAATAAACTTCTTGAAAGTGGTTTTGAGTACCTTGAGGGGTGCAGTTTTTAGAATGGTGTCACACTTGGGTATTTTCTATCATATAGACCCGTCAAAATGACTTCAAATGAGATGTGGTCCCTAAAAAAAAATGGTGTTGTAAAAATGAGAAATTGCTGGTCAACTTTTAACCCTTATAACTCCGTCACAAAAAAAAATTTTGGTTCCAAAATTGTGCTGATGTAAAGTAGACATGTGGGAAATGTTATTTATTAAGTATTTTGTGTGACATATGTCTGTGATTTAAGGGCATAAAAATTCAAAGTTGGAAAATTGCGAAATTTTCAAAATTTTCGCCAAATATTCGTTTTTTTCACAAATAAACGCAAGTTATATCGAAGAAATTTTACGACTAACATGAAGTACAATATGTCACGAGAAAACAATGTCAGAATCGCCAAGATCCGTTGAAGCGTTCCAGAGTTATAACCTCATAAAGGGACAGTGGTCAGAATTGTAAAAATTGGCCCGGTCATTAACGTGGAAACCACCCTTGGGGGTGAAGGGGTTAAACCATCCTACCTTCATTTATTATAATTGATGTGGCCCCCTTTTTTTGCATATATCAATTAAGCCTTGTGGCTAGATTGTGGTGGTGTGGTATTGCTCCATTTATTATATTTAAGTTATTATCTGGAATTATATTTATTTGCATTTTATCATATGATTAGGCTCCACCACCACTAGTCACATCTAGAGGTTCTAGGGCTATTGCTAGGGAGAGCCGTCGTCGAGTGGGGGCGCCACTTCCGCTGCACAGTAGGGCGCCAACCCCCACAGTTAGGTAGGTGGTCACAGAACAGGTGTCAGTATCAGTCTAGTTTGTCTGCACTGTTTGTCAGCACTTTAAGGTACGGCATCACTTTTCCTCACATGGTTTTTAACACGCTCCAACAAGCAAATTACCATGCTTATTTAGTACTTTCCTACCGCGTGAGACTGGGGTTTAATTGTATCACCTATGCTAGTGGCTTAAGTAGGAGCCCCAGGACCAGTCGTCGAGGAGCGGGGGCGCCTCTCTCGTTATCTGATTAGGGTGCCAACCTCCGCTATATAGGCAGGGTAAGTCAGTGATCACAGCGTGAGGGTCAGTTACAGTGTGCACGGTTGTGTGTATTATTTGTTGTATGGTTAAAGGTTTTAATATATGCTTAATAAAAATTTAAGATTTTATCTAATATCATTCTAGTGCCATAAGGTTCTTGTTAGTCTTTGGCTACCCGAAGGTCCAAGAGCCAATGGAACTACCGAGGACCAGCTGACGTTACTGGAACCCGGTTACTAAGCAGGAGGTACCCGTGCCTGAAAGCACTACCAAGGACCACCTGACGTTGGTGGAACTCGGATACCCAGAGGGAGGCACCTAAGCCAAAGGCTCTGCCCGGAACCAGCTG